>NC_090815.1:42557585-42875585 GCF_000390325.3 Nicotiana tomentosiformis
ATTCTAATACTGGAAGTCTTGTTTCTGCCGATGACTCTTTCTTCGTAGTATGCTTTACATTGTTGTCTCATTAAAAACCTTGCCAGAAAAACCCAATCGGGACAAAAAACTGGTCGAAGGAAAAAAGAGTGTTGCACATACTTTCAGTATCAACAAAGATCTTCAGCACTAATATCTTTTGAGGTGAGTCACGTTCCAATTACTTGGCAATTTAACTCCATCTTGATTTTCTAATTCGTATGAACCTTTAGCAGGTATAGCTCAAATCCGGCAAGGTCCTTCTCAGGTTGATCCTAGCTTCCTGGCATTAACTTCTCGAGTACATTGAGTTACCTTCCTCAAAACCAAATCCCCAACTTTGAAATAACGGAGATTTTCTTTGCGGTTGTATTACCTTTCAATCCTTTGCTTTTGTGCCACCATCCTCACATATGCTATATTCCGGTGCTCTTCAAGAAAATCTAGTTTAACCACCAATGCTTCATTCTTTGTCTCTTTGTTTGCACGAGAAAACCTTAAGGTTGGTTCCCCCACTTCCACCGGGATCAAAGCCTATGATATGTACACAAGTGATAAGGGTTTTTCACTCGTGCTCGACTTAGTTGTGGTTCGATATTCCCACAACATACCCGGTAGCTCATCTGGCCACTTGCCTTTATCATCTTCTAACTTCTTTTTAAGGTTTTGAATAATTACCTTATTGGTTGACTCTGCCTGTCCATTAGCACTCGGATGGTATAGTGAATATGTAATTCGTTTGATCTTCAATCCTTCCAAAAACGTTTGAGACTTTGGAACCTATGAACTGTGGCCCATTGTCACAAGCAATTTCTTTTGGTATTCTAAACCAGCAGACGATATGATCCCATATAAAATCGATCACTTCTCATTCTCCGATCTTTTGGCAATCACCTACTTTAACCCATTTAGTAAAACAATCAGTTAAAACGAAAAGAAATTTTACTTTATCGGGTCCTTGTGTTAAGGGACCGACTATGTCAATCCCCTATTTCATGAATTGCCATTGTGATACCACCGAATGCAAAAGTTAGGCCGGTTGATGCACTAACTGTGCATGGCATTGACATTTATCGCACTTTTGTACAAATGCCTTTGCATCTTGCTATCCGGAGCCAATATTAGCCAACTCTTATTATCTTGAGAACCAATGAGTCTCCACCAGAATGGTTCCTGCACACTCCTTCATGAACTTCTCTCATTACATAGTCAGCTTTTGACACCCCCATAAACACCTAGCCAATGGTCCTTGGAACAACCTCCTGTATAATTGTTCGTCAACAAGACAATAATGAGCTACCTTGGTCCGTAGTGCCCGGGATGCTTTTGGGTCCTCATACAATTTACCATGCCTTTAAGTTCATTGAGTTAACTGCACAATAGCCATCCACATCTAACACCGAATGCAGCAATTAAACTACCACACCGGAATCAGACCCTTTAATTTTCGTGGATGAACCCAAGTTAGCCAATGCGTCTGCCTCCACATTTTTCTCTTTTGGAATATGGATGATTGGCCACTCCCTGAATCGGGAAAGTAATACTTGAACCTTGTTCAAGTATTGCTGCATGCGCTCCTCCTTGGTGTCGAAAATTCCATATACATGGTTTACCACCAGCTGGGAATCGCACTTTATTTTGATGACCTTGGAGCCTAGTCCCTGATCTAGTTCAAGTCCTGCAACCAAAGCCTCGTACTCGTCTTTATTGTTAGTTAATGTCACAGTTCTAATGGTATGTCTCAAGGTTTCCTCTGAAGGAGTGATTAATAATACCCCAAGAGCAGACCCTTTTATATTGGAAGCCCCATCCGTAAACAAGTTCCAAACTCTTGATACCGTTCCTGATACTAGAACTGCTTCTTTAGTAGCTAAAGGCATTAATCCTGGACTAAAGTAGGCCACGAAGTTGGCCAAAACTTGTGACTTGATTACATTACTGGGTTTATATTCAATGTCGAACTCACTAACTTCGACTACCCATTTAGCCAAACAACCCGACAACTCAGGCATATGAAGGACATTCCTCAAGGGAAAGGTTGTCACAACGGCTATAGGATGACATTGAAAATAAGGCCTAAGCTTTCGAGAGGCAACTACGAGAGCTAAGGCCAACTTTTCAAGGTGCGGATATTGTGTCTCCACTCCCGATAATATTTTACTAACATAATAAATGAGAAATTGCCTACCTTCTTCTTCCCGGACAAAAACAACACTTACCGCCACTTCCGAGACCACCAGATAGATCGACGGTTGCTCACTTTCTTCCGGTTTTGACAACAACGGAGGGTTAAAAATGTACCTTTTTTGATTTTCCATTGCTTGTTGGCATTCCGGAGTCCACACAAAATCATTATTCTTTTTCAGAAGTGAAAAGAAGTGATGTCATTTCTCTGAAGACCTCGAGATGAACCTGTTTAGAGCCGCCAATCTTCCGGTTAGCCTCTGTACTTCCTTCAGGCTTGTTAACTGGTCCAGAATATCCTCGATGGCTTTGATTTTATTGGGGTTTACTTCAATACCCCGTTGAGAGACCAGAAACCCCAGAAACGTACAAGAACTAACTTTGAAGGCACACTTCTCTGGGTTGAGCTTCATATTATATTTTCTCAAAATATCGAATGTCTCTTGGAGATGTTTCAGATGATCTCCTGCATCAAGAGACTTAACTAACATGTCGTAAATATAAACTTTCATTGTCTTACCTATCTGTTTTACAAACATTTTATTAACAAGCCTTTAGTAAGTGGCTTTGCATTTTTAAGCCCAAACATATCACATTATAGCAATATGTGCCAAAATTTGTAATGAAAGAAGTCTTCTCTTGATCTTCCGGGTCCATCCTAAATTAATTATACCCGAAATAAGCATCAAGAAAATTCATTAACTCTTGCCCAGCCATAGCATCAATCATTTGATCCATGTTTGGCAATGGGGAAGAGTCTTTAGGGCATGCCTTATTTAAATCTTTATAATCAATACACATTCTAAATTTATTATTTCTTTTTAGGTACTACCACTATGTTAGCTATCCAATCAGGGTGATTTATCTCCCGAATTGAACCTATATTAAGTAACGGGGTTACCTCTTCCTTAACAAACATGTTTCTGACCTCTGCTATCGGTCGTTTCTTTTGCCTTACCGGAGGAAATTTAGGATCCAGACTTAGCTTGTAGACCGCCACCTTCACTGGAATACTTGTCATATCTAAATGCGACCATGCAAAACAATCAACGTTAGATTTTAGAAAATCCATAACTTTTAACCAGAGTTTGGGACTTCGCTTGATCCAAAGCTCTCTATTGTATGATATTGTCTGAACTTCCTGGATCAACCAAAATATGCTTAATTTTGAAATCTAAAACATTAAGAGAAATTACTAAAGCATCATTGTGCGGTACAAGAAGTCTATCGGCATCTTCTTCTATGAAGGTGATGTCATGTTCTGAGACTTCTCGGATCCTCTTGCCACGAGTCACCAATATCTTCGTCTTCTTCGCTGCCAAAAATGTCACCCTATTTACTTTGTCTCCACTGAAGATCATGTTTATCATCATCCGAGGTGACCCTGTAGCTAGTTTTAATGGTTCTGCAACATCCCGGTTTCTCCCATAGTTGTTTGTGGCGCAGTCACTTAAAAACGCTCTGAGGTGACCATTCTTCAACAACGTTTCCACCTCTTCATGAAGATGTCGGCAGTCCCCAGTCCTATGGCCGTGAGTCCCATGGAATTCACACCATAGGTTAGGATCCCTTTGGCTAGAATCCAATCAAATTGGTTTCGGAAACCTAGCTTCTTTAATATTTCTCATAGCCGACACCAATTCTACTAGGTTGATATTAAAATTGTAATCGGATAACTAGGGATATGCTAAATCTCGGGACCTCGGCACCTCTTTCTCCTGTAATGATCTGCTACTCTGACCATGATTCACGCTTCTATCAAAAGCGAACCATTCTGAAGAATGGAATCATTTATTACCATGCCCATAGTCCCTCTTGTAAGGCTGAAAATGACTTCTAGATGACTTCCAATCTGCATCAAATCATTTTTAAATTTATCTTGATTCCGTCCTTTGGAAGACACAAAGGAGCCAAGTTGATCATCTTTTATTCTGATCTTTAACTAGTAGAGATTGTGAACATCTGCCCCATATGGTTGCCTAAAATTCTAGCAAGCTTTCTTTCAGTTTTTGGGAGGCATCAGAACTCAACGGGTTGAAACCCTTTCTTAATGCTTGATGGTAGACTAGAAACTCATATTTTAGTTGTATTTTGCACTCTAATTACTGTACTTTACTTGTGTTTGAGCTTAAATGATGGTTATTTGTACTTATTACGTGTTTAATACCTTGCAGGAAGTGATTCCGAGTTAAAAAGATAAGTTGGAGCTAAATCGAACAATGTGGAGCTTTGACGTCTCAGTAAAAGCCCAAGAATTAAACTGGGATCGTGTTCGAGATTCAAGGACCAAGTCTAGAGATAAAAAATTGCACAAAAACAATTACTCTGTTAAAATTGTACTAGCGCGTCGCATGGGGAATCGCGAGGCGCGGCGCGGCAGTGCATTGGAGCGTGTCTGACAAAATATCACGGCCTCTAAACATCTCTATTGGCGCGATGCATGGGCGGCGCGCCCTGCATCGTGCTAGTGCAAAAGTGTTAGAGTGTTTTCCCGTTTCGGCTTGGAAAGGGTAATTCCATCCGGACTAATTCTTACATGGTATAAATACACCAAAAATATATTTTTGAATGGACTTTTGACCTTGTGAGCTTTTGGAGAATATTGGAGGTTTAAAGACACAATATTTCATCTCCGTCTACCAATTCAATATGAAAGTTTGGATTATAACATTGGATTACTATTTTCTTATTCTTTAACTCTATTTGTGATGACTTTCTCCATATCTACGGAGTGGTTTGCTTTAGGATTTGACATGATTTGGTGACTTGATTGTTGTTATGGATTTGACTAATATTTAATTGCTTGAATTTACTAGAGGAGCTTTAACATTGGTTGTGATTTTATTCTTTATAGTGTCTAATCGAAAGATGAACATCTTATTGAATTTAATTACAGCATATGCCTTAGTTTATTTTGATGATTCTTTGAAGTAATCGAGAGAGTTTTTTGAGTTATCATTTAAATTAAGATTGAAAAATATTCGCGAGAAATATTTCTTAGATCATTCCTACCAATAGATTCTTGCAAGTTTCACCGCACTTCACATTAGTTTATTTGAAAGGTTTAGATTTAATCGAGAGAGGAATCTGAATCGCAAGTATAAGCTAATCACCTATTGAATTCGTAAGAATCGATAGAACCTTGAGAGTGAAATATAACAGTCTCAAATTCAGGATAGCAGTCTTGCATCTATCATGTCAAAACCCTTATTCTTTGTCTTGATAATAACCCATTCCTCTACTCTCTAGTTCTCTATGATCAATTGTTAACTACTTTAATTGTAATAGTCAATTTTAGTTCATAGTCATTCTAATCAAAGTGTTAATCATCGTAAAAAGCATTAAACTAGAAATTACTTGAACGTTATTTAAATCTAATCTCTGTGGAGACCATAATTAAACTATACTATCATTTGCTAGCGAGCATCAATTTTGTGTTGTGTTTTGCGCTCGCTCAATGTTTTCACTGCTTACTCATCCGCTACTGCTAGTAACAACACCCTTTCCTTCGAAAATCTGATCACGAACTCTCGTAACAGTTCAGATTCTCCCTGGGATATTTTGAATATATCTACCTTCCTTTCCTGGACCTTTCTTGCTCCAGCATGAGCTTTGATAAACGAATATGTAAGCATTTCAAAAAAATCAATGGAATGCTCAGGTAAGAGAGAGTATCAAGTTAAGGCACCCTTCATTAGGGTTTGGTCAAACTTTTTCAACAAAACAGATTCGATATCATGTTGGGCCAAGTCGTTTCCCTTTACTGCTGTAGTGTAGGTCGTGATATGTTCCTGTAGATCCGAAGTCCCATCATATTTTGGTATATCTGGCATCTTAAACCTCTTTGGGATCAACTCTGGTACCGCACTTGGTTTAAACGGCAACTGCGTATACTTCTTTGAATCTCGTCCCTTTAACATCGACGGCGCTCGGGATCTGATCCATCCGAGCATGGAACTCTTTACCGTTTTGGTCCATTATTTCATTCATTTTTCTCATAAATATCATGAGCTCGGTATTGAAAGGGTCATTTAAGATGTTGTTCCCAGATCCACTATTGTACCTCCTGCCTCGTTGTTCCTCTCTTAGAGTGTCATTATCATTTCTTTGAACCGTTTGATTTACGGGAAGGCTGGGAGGAATCGGAGCCCTTCCATTAGCATTATTGGAAGCACCCGATAACGCATCCTTCAATTTTGTCATCACCTGATCTTGCCTTAAGAGATGATCCATAATCACTTTTTGTTGTTCTCTCAAGATTTTGATCGTTTCAACAACATGTTCATCATCCGCATCATCAGAAGTAGGGCCTCTCATATGTCGGGGATATTGTCCTTCGCGAACCAGGGTTACTTCATCTCCTTCGTTGCGGGTTTCACTGGTTAAATCATTACATTGGAACACATCTTCGCGTTCATTGTGTGCTCCAATATTATAGACATTGTTGACATCATTAGCTGCCATACCTGATTTTTCTTTTGCTAAGGAAGGAAACAAAATTTGTTAGTAACGGATGAATGGTTCAAAGCAATTACATAATTGTCTATTCCCCACAGTGGGTGCCAATCTGTTTACCCGTAAAATAGTACAGTTGAATTTATTATGTGGTTTATACACAAGTGAATCGATTTGACCCTAAAACATGAAATAAATAAGAACAAAAATAAGATTATGAAATGAAATTAAACGAAATACAAGCCTGGCTATGAACTTAGCCTCTCCGGTGACAAATGTGAGAACAATATTCAAGAATAAAGACAGAGAATAGTATCATAAAATGAGAGAAGAATGTAGCTTTTTTGTATAGAATGTTTCGCCTCTACAATGGATGCTAATTCTCTCATTTATAGTCTTATTTAGGAAGACAAGATCCCCAAATTAAGCTTCTCTTGAACGAGAATGAAAACCGCCATTGATGGCTACTGCATAACAATTGGCTATAAATACATATATCATCTGTAACGGCTGCTCATTGAATGCTACTCGATGTCAATACTTTGAATCTTTGTCATCAGCTACTCTTTCTTTAGCTGCACATGTCATCTCTTTGTTCGTCCAATTGTTACTAACCAATTTTACCACATACCGGATACAATTTGAACAAATGGATAACATTCAGCCAGTGTTACGCTTTGGAAGTGTCCCATGAAATGGTGTACAAACACATATATAAATGATTGAAATCATAATTTACGACTTATTCAGGATTTAGCATTCCAATTGTCATTAGGTATTTAACTTGAGGACATGTATGTTTCATATGTATTCGAATAATTTTGCTAGAGCTATTATTGTTAAAGAATTTGATATTGCTATGATATTATAACTGTCAAAGGAGTTGACCTTTTTGACTAATACAAGTGTTGTGCCAGTAAACTGTGTATATCAACAATGCGTATAACTTAAATTCATTTACTATAAGCTGAAACAGAAAGATCAGTTCTCTTCATATTCCTGTCAAGATAGATGTTGTTTACTTGAAGACAAGCAGAAGATAAGATTCTCCAAACTGCCTAGCTAATATAAGAAACTAAACTGTTCTCCTCGAATCAAGATAAGCAATGTGATACCTGCCGGCTGCCATTGAACAGGATGCAATGTATGTTCAGAATTTGGTCTATTACCTATTCATGACTAACCCAAGATTTGAAAATCAAGAATAATGCTTGATTATTAAATCGTGCGACTAACTTCACGGAAGCTTTCTACCTAGGCTGCCACACTCTGCTCCTTTATATTAATCTTTGTTTTGTTGGATTTCAAATCCATCGATTTTGCTCATTATATATAATTATATAGTTTAAACAATTTGGCTGGTGCTTGGCTACTCAAATTTAAGTATATATTGATACCAAATAAATCTAGGGAAATGAAAAAACTTATCTATGCTTAGTAAAATTATACACTCTTTGTGTAATTTCACCTGTTTATAACAGGCTAGTTGCCATAAATGCTTATTTCTGTACTTAATTTTTAAATGATATAGTTGTACATATATTTATTACAACGACAGGTGTACAAAACTTAAATTCTTTACTAAGTTTGTGCTGAAGAAAATTGTGATGTTGATGGCATGTCTGCTCCGTGTAAAAAATTGTCAAACCAAAGGTTTCTATACGGAATCTTAATCATGCTATTATCATCATGATAAGATAAGAAAGAACTTTATTAGTTCACTTGATCAATCGATTCTTATAATTATGAGATGCAGTTTGCTTTGCGTATAGAAGAAAGTGAGAGCTAGCAATATTAAACGTATTATTTGCCAGAGAATATCATGGCATCAGGTCCTGATAGCTGAAAACTTGTTACGTGCATTTTATTGTTATTTTATTATCATGATTAATTATTCATAAAGAAAATAAATACAATTGATAATAAACTTGACACTACTCTTCTTATTAGGAGAGATTAATGTACGTAGCAAAGAAGAATATAATGACATATTTATTGCTAATGTCATTATGCTCCAAGGGATAAAACTGTTAGCTGGTATTATTAAATAAATATCAACGTCGAACTCTTTCTTGGGAATAGGTCCATTTGTTTCACTTTTCTAGATTCCTAAGGTCATATAATACATCCTTTTTTGCTTTTGAATAATTGATGATCAACCAGAAGAAAACTTTGATTAATATCATGTGACTTTTTGATGATCCGATCCCGAGGAGTCTTTTTTTGCTTCATGCATCATCCTAGAATCTCCTTAAATTTACCTGTTATAGAATGAGTTATATTAGTACATCAACTGTGTTGAAGGGAAAAAAGTATGTCAATTACTCCTCTTTTATCGATTTTCAGACATTTGTGCCACAAACATCATAAAGCTCATGAATCACACCTATATATATTTCCACCTCTTTTCTCTTTTTCCTTCTAACTTGAAGCACACACAAGATAGAACTTTTCTCACACTGCAATCAAACTCGTCCACAAGCTTAATATATATATATATATATATATATATATATATATATATATATATATATATATATATATATATAGTGTAGCTTCTCATTATTCCTTAGCCTTGAAAAGATCAAAGCTTGGTAGTATAAACTAGATCTATTATTATATAAGGATACTTAACTTATATATACCGACAATCGTAAAGAAATTGGATACTATTAGCATTTTAAACCTATTTTCAAATGTCACTTACTTTGTTTTTTAAATTATTATACCATATTTTATGGACGGTTGTTTGTAGTTACTCATCATTTAAGTGTCCTAATAATGTAAATTTAAGTTACATTATCTGTGTATCGAAGTTAAATACTCCTTATGTTTCATATAGAATGAAACTATTACTATTTGACTCAAACAAGATTATCTTTAACCACATTTTTTGCAAGTAAGTTTAAAATATTTTGAATTAATAAATATTGTGACTTATAGTACTTTTATGTAGTTTCTAAATTTGTAAATTTTATTTCAAAAAATTGAAAGGTATGTTTGAATTCACACCAAATATTTATCAATTTGACTTGTACTCCGAAAAGGTTCAAACAAATTGAAACGAAGTGAATAAGTACAACAACAATAATAATAATAATAACACACCTAGAGTGATTCTTACTAGTGGAGTCCGGAGAGGGTAGGGTGTACACAGATCTTACTCCTATTTCGTGTGAGGTAAAGAAATTGTTACAGATAGACCATTGACTCAAGAAAAATATTTCAAAACAAGTTTAAAAAATATAATAGCAAAAAAAATTAAATAAAAATACCGAAGAAAAAGATGTTGATTGCAAAATAGTAAAGATAATCAAAGGAAAAGCGATAATAATAGTAATAAATTTAAAGAGTAAGATAATAATAAAATAATAACAATAATACTGATAAAGAGAGGAGAGAAACGAGATGAGGTGGTATTAATTGGTATAAATTTAGTGCACTGAGTTTGCAAAGCTTTTGGATCAATCATTTGATTTTGATTCCAGCTGATCTAACTCTTGAGTGTTGACTGCAGCCCAAGAAATACCAACATTGATCCAATATAAGTTAGGATTTGTTTTTTGCCCTGTTGGTCTTCTTTTCCTTTTTTTTTTAACCATAAAAATGCTGTATTCATTATTCAGATTTCAGATAAAGTGAAGGTGGATAGAGCTTTTGAAAAATCATATCTCCACGATTCCTTTATTTAGGCAAATATTCGGACATATTTATTGTTTATTTTTCTTTAACTGTTATACGTAATATATATATATATATATATATATATATATATATATATATATATATATATATACACATTCGCTCGCTAAGTTTATTTTAAGCCATGGGGTGAACGACTATTGGGGTTAATTCTTTAAATATTATATAGGTGTTAGTCTAAATTACGGAGTAAGAACAACAAATTGTGTGTACCTTGTTACGCGCATCGAAAATTATTGTAATTTCTACAACAATTGTCCCAAATCTACTTTGACTCGCGTGAAAACAAAATTTATTTCACAAACTAAAGTCTACCCTCTCTTGTTATGTGTGCTTTGTTGGAAGAAGAAGAAAAAATTATTCACTGTTGGAAATTTTTTTTGCAAGATATATATATATATATATATATATATATATATATATATATATATATATATATATATATATAGAAGAGGAATAGAGGAAGAACTACCGACAAAAACTATCACTGCACGTTCCCACATCTCTCTATAACATGCGATAGTTTTTTTAGGAGTTATAAAACCTCCGTTAGTAACCTCCTTAAGTTTAATCTCTTCTAAAATAGGTCGGGATAGTCTACATAGGCGACCCGCGACCCAAACCTAATATCCAATATCTCCCACTTCGCACATAGTGGACTAGACCCAAACCAGTAACTACCATGGAATAACACACGTAATTCATACTGGCAAATAGTTTGTGTGATCTATGAGCATTAAGAGCTATAAGATTCTTAAACCTTTTAAGGTTGTTTAACAGCTCCATGTAGAAATTCAATCACATGCGGAAAGAATTCACTACTACCATGAGGATCTTATTATTATTCGCAATACTCCAGACATCATTCGCTACTTCCATAGCTTGTTATCCGACCTTTCATCCTCGAAAAGAGGTGAACTCGAGTTCTCGTATAATATTGTATCCACAATTACACTCGATTCCCTCATGGTAAGTTTAATGGTCGACCTATGAATACAAGTTAAATTACTAAATTTTAGTTGTCTTCCCTTTGTACTCGAATCTTTCCATTCTAAATCAACTACTCTCCTAGACATGCACAGCATTCCCTAATTACTTATGGCTAGCTATTAGTGACATGCTAAAGTAGCAACATCGACTGATACTTCGAGAAACAGTAAAAGGTCAAAAGGTATTCCAATAAATGTTAATATAACTTTTGGGGATCTCACACAATGAATAAGTAGGGATCAATTCTTCTATTAACCCATTGGTCGCTAGCACACGTGGTATGAAATACATGTTACGGTATTCTCACCATATATTAGTGCGTGTGTCTTATTTTTTTATTCATTCAACACCGTACTGATCTTGCTCTAGACACCTTCAAATGTCTAACTCGAGTTTCTCCCTTCAATAATCCTCAAATCCAACTTGAAGAAACTCGCATCTGTCTTACAAAATAAGTCATAATCGAATGGTAAAATTCGTAAGTTTGGCGAGTTGACAAGATCGACCTTTACAAGTGAAATATGACCTCACACTATTCAAGGTTCTATAAGGTCTCATCTCTTTATGATTCTCAACGTAAGAGGCGATTGCTCGTGTGAGAGAGTCAATCTTGTGGCTTGTTCGCCTCACTTTATCAACAAAATATCATCACATGCATACTAGATATGAGCATAACTTCAAGATTCAAATATTGATGAGAATATTATAATAATCAAGTCATTTTATAATACATAAACATGGTCATATCCTTCGCAAAACTAGAGCCATAACATGTTTCTCAAACAGGTCTCTAGATATCGCCTTTGTAAAAGGATTGGCTATCATACTTCGCGTAGGAATGAACTGTAAATTTATCTCTCTACTAGCTACCATATCTCTCACAAAGTTATACTTGATATCAATGTGTTTGGTCTTGTTGTGCTACTTAGGATCTTTTGTGTATGCAATAGCCACTTGACTATCATAATATAGAGTCATGAGATCCTGGGAGTTCTTTGTAATATCAAAATGCTCAAAGAATCTCTTCAACCAAATAACTTCTTGTACTTCATACGCACAAGCCACAAACTCATCTTCCATCATCGAAAGGGCTGTACGGATTTATTTCTTACTTTTCCATAAAATAGCACCATCATTAAATAAGAAAGTATAATCGGATGTTGATTTTCTATCATTCCGGTTACCATCCCAATTAGCATTTGTATATCATCTCAAGTATAAATTATTTCCACTATAATATAGTGAATAATCTGCAGTTCCCTTCATGTATCTAAAAATTCTCTTCACAACTTTCCAATGATCTCTTCCAGGATTGGATTGATACATGCTAACCAGACCTACAACATAACAAATGCCCGAACAAATACACATCATAATGTACATCAAGCTCTCGATAGTACTTGAATACAAAACTCGAGGCATGTCTTCCTTTTTATTTTCAATCTTGGGACACATTAATTTCAAGGCTTAAAGTTTCACTCTCGTTATAGGAGTATCCATGGATTTGCAACTATTCATGCGAAAACGCTCCAAAATTTTCTTTATATAAGTTTCTTGAGATAGACTTAATAACTTTTTGGAACAGTCTCTTATGATCTTAACACCAAGGATATAGTCTAACTCACCCATATCTTTCATGTCAAATGACTTTGAAAGCCATGACTTGATAGTTTTCAAATACTCTAAATTATTTTCAGCCAATAAAATATCGTCCACGTAAATAGAAAGAATTACAAACATCCAACCAGACTTTTTCACATAAATGCAATAGTCTTCATTGATTATTGTGAATCATACGAGATCACCTTCTTGTGAAATCTCAAATACCATTGCCTTGAAGATTGCTTCAGGACATAAATAGATCTTTTCAATTTACAGACCTTATTTTCTTAGCCTTTAACAATGAATCCTACAAGTTGTTCTATGTAGATTTATTTATTTAGTTCTCTATTGAGAAAAGTTGTCTTCACATCCATTTAGTATAATTCCAAATCCAAACGTGCAACAATAGCCAAAAGTAAGTGAATTGAGGTAAACTTCATAAATGGTTAAAATATTTCCTCAATATCTATTCCAGCTTCTTGAGTAAAGCCTTTTGCCACCAATCATGCTTTGTATCTTTCTATTGACCCATCCACTTTGCGTTTAACTTTGAAAACCCATTTGTTCCCAATGGCTCTACGCCCAGGTGGAAGATCAACTAGATCCAGACTTTGTTGGTTTTCATGGACTCTAATTCTTCTTTCATTTCTTTCATCTACTCATCTTTTTTAGGGCTCGATAAATCTCAGTCAGAAACTTTGGCTCATCCATTTTCGTAGGAGATACCAAGAAAATGTAATCTTTAATCTCATAAGTAAGTTTGGGTATATTTTTCCCGATACTTTTTCATAGTTGAAATTTAGGTTTGTCAGAAGGATTTTGGGATTAAGAATTCCCACTCGCACTCGGATCAAGAAAAAGATCCTGATCAATTTGATTATCAACCGTGTCAGAAGATACTTGCTGACTATCTGAATTCAATATTTCATAAAGAGGCTCTCCATTCTTTACTTCGCCCTTCTTTGAAAAATTATTTTCTATAAATGTGACATCTCGTGATTCAATCTTAGTAATACTTCCATCTTCTAATTCACCAATGAACATATACCTTTTGGAGTATTCTGAATATCTTATAAAGATATATTTCTTACGTTTTGGACCTAATTAATTTATCAAATTTGCTAAAAGAATCTTTACATATGCAGCACAACCCTAAGGTCGTAAATTATTTAAGTGTGATTTATTACCGGTCCAAAGCTCATAAAAAGTGAAAGAAACTGATTTAGAAGGCACTTTGTTCGATACGTAGGCTACACTCAATAACTCATCTCCCCAAAAGGAGATAGGTAAATTTGCATGCGCCATCATGTACCTTATCATGTCTAATAGTGTTCTATTCCTATTTTCTGCTACACCATTTTGTTGAGGTGTGTGAGGAATAGTTAAATGTCTGGTGATGCCCTTTTCATTGCAAAAGTTTTCAAATTCCTTTGATAGATATTCACGCCCTCTATCATTTCTTAAGGTCTTAATCCTTTTGTCTAATTGATTCTCAACTTCATTCAAATATTTCTTAAAGTATTCAAGTGCTTCGGATTTATGAGAAATCAAATAGACATAACAAAAGTGCGTGAAATCGTCAATATACGTTATGAAATATAAAGCACTAGACCTAGCCCTCACAGCTATCAGAATGGATTAATTACAATGGAAAATCATCTCTCTTAGTCTTTCCAAATGATTTACGTGTAATCTTTCCGACAAGATAATTTTCACAAGTTGGCATTTTAATTTTAGAGAAAGAACCTAAATGTCCTTCAGTTGCCAATCTATTCATTCGATCCTGCTCTATGTGACCTAATCTTGCATGCCATATAATAACATCAACACCATTATTACTAGAATAACATGCCATAATACAACGATCAACATAATAGTTATACGTAGAAGGATTATAATCTAACACAATAAAATCATCATAACGATGTCCAAAACCATAAAAAACCTTGTCTAGAGTAATTCTAAGACCATTTCGACTAAAGTTCAAATTGAAATCTAAATCTAGAAGAACATATACAGAGACTAGGTTTCGTCAAACCTATGGAACATATAGGACGTCATACAACATCAATGATCGGCCACCATGCATGTCCATTGTGCAAGTGCCTATCGCTTTAACTTCAAGCTTGCATTATTTCTCACATATACACGCCTTGATCCAGGTAAAACTAGATAAAACTCTATAAACACTTCTCTATCACTGTTCACATGGTCGGTGGCACCTGAGTCTACAATCCATACAGGATAAGATTCAGTTGGTAAAGCAGTGTTAGAAACATATATAGCACTTAGAGATGCATTTTGAAATACTACCTTTTTTGGCTCAGTGCACTCACGAGTAAAATGCCCCGGAACTTGGCAATTGTAACATTTCATCTTGCTCTTGTATTTTTTCTTGTAGAACCATTTTCCTTTCTTTGAATTTGACTTGCTTCTTTTCTTGGAGGATCCTTCTCCAGTCTCCTTATCCTTTCCGTCATTTTTTCAGTTTCTCTTGCGCTTGAAGCTTGAATTCTTTATGCCACTTGTTTCTGTCACAAAAGGCACTAGGTACAGCTTTTGCAACACCAAGCCGCTCGTTTTCAAGATCCACATGACGGGCAACATCGGCAAAGATTTTGATGTTGTCATTGAAGGTCAAGTTGACCTTCAGATGTTCCCAATTATTGGGAAGAGACCGAATCACTACTTGAACCTGATGCTCATTAGAGAGGACATGAACAACACTTTTAAGTTGAGCAATCATATTTGACATCACCCTTAGATGTTGCTTGATACTATGATCATGACATATTTTGTACGTGTCGAACTTGATTGTTAGTTGTGTAAGGGAGTCACAGTTATATGCCATATGCCTCTCTTAAATGTGCCCATATGGCTTGAGCAATAGGATATTGCTCACATTCATAGATGAGATCATCATTAACTGAACTTACAATAATTTCACGTGCAGTGGAATCTTTCTTTTTTCAAATATTATAAGTTTCTAGATCCCTGCCATATTGAAAAGTGTTACCCTTCTCTCGGTGACTCATAACATGATTACTACTTTCAAGAGCATCTTGCTCTTCGAGTACATACCGCATCTTACGAATTCATATGTCGTAATTTTCACCATTCAGTTTATCACCCTTGTTCAAGTCAACAATGATACTTTTCGATGCCATGTCTGTTATTAGAGACAGTATTATAAATTTAATTTATCAATATATACTTTAGTCAATTTATGCATGTGATCACACACTCAAGCAAATTAATTATAATATTAATTCTACATTTAGTATAGAATCGAAAGGTCACTAATGTTTCCATTCATTGTCTATATGTATCTTAATATTTTATTAATATTAAAATTACTTCTTAGTGTGTGCTTCATTTCAAGCCTCAATCCATTATGACATAAAATAAGAGATAATATATGTAACTGGTGAGACAAACAACATAATTTAAATTTTATTAAAATAAAACACATAATAACAATTTACATATTTGCTAGGACATACATATACCAATTGAATACTAACTCTTGCATATATATGCTGAAAGGTGCACTACGCCAAATATCATGATAAATATCAGTTAAAACTTCACCCCAAGGATCTAATACCATTGTTAGTCTAAATTATTGAGCAAGAATAACAGATAATATATGTAACTGGTGAGACAAATAACATAATTTAAATTTTATTAAAATAAAACACATAATAATAATTTACATATTTGTTAGGACATACATATACCAATTGAATACTAACTCTTGCATATATACGCTGAAAGGTGCACTACACTATATATCATGATAAATATCAGTTAAAACTTCACCCCAAGGATCTAATACCATTGTTAGTCTAAATTATTGAGCAAGAACAACAAATTGAGTGTACCTTGTTACGCACAGTGAATATTGTTGTAATTGCGACCAAGACAATTGCCCCAAATCTACTTTAAATCACTAGAAAACAAAGTTTATTTCACAAACTAAGCCTTCCGTCTCTTGTTACGTGTGTTTTGATGGGAGAATAAGAGAAAGGTATTCAATATTGGAGAATTCTTCTACAGGAAAGATATATAGAAGAGGAATAGAGGAAGAACTACTGATGAAAATCACCATTGCACGTTCCCACATCTCTCAATAACGTGCGGTAGTTTTTTTTAGGAGTAATAAAATCTCCATTAGTTACTTCCTTAATTTTAATCTCTTCTAAAATGGGCCAGATCAGAAAGATGGGGGAAAATAAATAAGGGAAATTAAGAAACTCCGGTCTTTCTCCCACCTAGCTCATTATTGACGTCGTGGGAGAAGGGAGAGTGCTATAGGAGTTCTGTGATAACATATTCCAATCATATCAGTAGGATACTACTTGTCTTAGCATACAATAATGTGAAATATTCATAATTTGGAATCAGTATATTTTGCTGTTTATATATACAGTTCGAGCTAAACGCCCAGAACCAACTACATCTAGTTTAGATGCACCACTGATAATGATCAGTGATAGAATTATCAAGCTACCATAATCTTCTTTTCCTTACATATTATATACCTTTATAGGATATTAAGCTACCTTAATATTTTTCCCCTTAACCAAATGTATAAGTGTATACCGTTAAAATCGGGCCTACTCGATTTTACTATTTGACCGAGACCGGGAGGTTGCATCGAAGGACGACCTCGTAACGGAACAGACTAAATCACGAGGATAAGGTACCGAGTTCAGAATAGAGGTACATGTCGAGATCGAGGCTAGTAGTGATCGAAGCCAAATGAGACAGACATCGAGCAAGATCGAAGATAGCACAATAACAGAAAGGCGAAATATCCGTGACTGGTCGAGGATCATGTCATAAATCTCGGAACAGATCAAATCAGAAGCGTTTAATTAGCTAATCATGGAATTTTCTTCTGTAATTAGAATTATACCATAAGTGAAATTTCTCTACTATTTAAAGGGGGTTCTAATCATTTGTAACACACATTGTTCACTGATATCAAAGCACTATAATTCTATTTCTCGTTTATACTATTGTTCATCAGCTTATTATATTTTAATTATTCTTGCATCAACCAGTTCGAGGGTATCCAAACTCTAGGGCTGAGTTCCATTCTAACACTGGTTTGCTTTACTTTATAGTTCATTCATGTTATTAATCTTCATATTTATCAATTGGTATTAAGTAAAATCACGTATCCTTAGAACCGCATTATAATTTTAATTGTTATCTAATTTTAAGGGTAAACAGTTTGGTGCCCACCGTGGGGCCGAGGATAATAGTGATTGCTTAATACTGATTCCGATAACACACACTGCTTTACACTTGTTCTCGTAAGAATCTTTGTTTTCAGGATAAACATGTCAAACTCACAAGCAACGCCTAGACATGGTGACAACAACCTCGAATTTCACGGAGAAAATGACAATATAGCGCCCCAGGGATCGAGGCGCCTCAGGCTGACCTCGAGGGAGCACCAATTGCAAATCCCGTTGATGTCAATTCACATATCGCCCTAAATGCAAAATTGGGCATTGATCCCGAAGGTAGCGTACAAAAGGAAGTTCGATCAGGTGGTGGAGGTACGCAGGGTGGAGAAGATGGTGGGCTTATCCTCTAATTGATATTCAAAATGTTACAAGCTCAACAAGCCGCTATAGCACAACTACAAAATCAGCACCGAACACCGAGTAGGATCGAACCAGAAGTCATCTACAAGACCGAGCCTGTGCCGGAAAGGTCGAACACCAACGAATCGGGTACTGACCCCGTCGTTATGAAAATGCTCGAGGAACTCACTAAACGTACTGAATCGGGAGAAAAGAAAATCGAGTCAAATGACAAGAAAGTAGAGACATACATCTCCCAGGTTGACCAAATACCGGGGGAACCGCCGATTCTAAAGGGTATGGATTCAAAGAAATTCGTACAGAAGCATTTCCCTCCAAGTGCGGCTCCGAAACCCATTCCGAAGAAATTTCAAATGCCAGAAATTGCTAAGTACAATGGGACCACCGACCCTAATGAGCATGTCACTTTTTATATATGCGCAATAAAAGGGAATGACTTGGAAGACGATGAGATTGAATCTATTCTACTGAAGAAATTTGGAGAAACCTTGTCGAAAGGAGCAATGATATGGTACCACAATTTGCCGCCAAATTCCATCGATTCCTTCGCCATGCTTGTAGACTCCTTCGTAAAGGCACATGCTGGTGCAATAAAGGTTGTGACTAGGAAGTCGGACCTCTTCAAGGTGAAACAAAAAGATAACAAAATGTTGAGGGAATTCATATCTCGGTTCCAGATGGAACGCATGGAACTACCACTAGTCACAGACGATTGGGCTGTTCAAGCCTTTACTCAAGGTTTGAACAAATGAAGTTCGGTGGCATCACGACAGCTAAAGTAGAATTTAATTGAATATCCAGCGGTAACCTGGGCCGATGTACATAATCGGTACCAGTCAAAGATAAGGGTCGAGGATGATCAATTAGGGACCACGTCCGGTTTCGTTTATCCAAACAGGCCCGTCGGCAGAACTCAAAGGGATATCGACAGAGAACCCCGGTCGAACAGAGATCGGTACCAACCATACAATATAGATCGTAGAAACAGCGGCCTAGGGCGCAATCCCATCCGGAATTATCGAAGCAATGATCAAGGACAGAGCTCTCTAGGGCTCAAGAGCAAAAGTGGCTTCGATAAACATGCTGATCCCACAGAAGCACCACGATTATCAGAATACAACTTCAGCATTGACACATCAGGTATTGTGTCAGCTATTGGGAGAATCAAAGATACTAGATATCCCAGACCCCTACAAACTGATCCATCACAGAGAAACCCCAATAAAATATGTAAATATCATGGTACACATGGTCATAGAATCGAAGACTGCAGACAACTAAGGGAGGAAATGGCCCGTCTATTCAACGAAGGTCACTTTCAAAAATTCTTGAGCGACCGAGCTAAATACTATTTCAGAGACAGGGATACAAACAGGAAAAATGAGCAAGAAGAACCACAACACCTGATTCATATGATCATAGGTGGGGTCGATATTCCACAAGGGCCTATGTTCAAATTCACTAAAGTATCAATCACCAGGGAATAACAAACTCGAGACTATGTGCCAGAAGGCACTTTATCATTCAATGATGAGGAAGCAGAAGGAATCTCACAACCCCACAATGATGCTTTCGTAATCTCTATCCTTATGAATAAAATTCAAGTTAAACCCGTTTTAATTGACCCAGGAAGCTCGGCCAATATTATTCGATCTAGGGTCATGGAGCAGCTCGGCCTACAAGATCAGATCGTACCCGCAGCTCGGATTCTCAATGGCTTCAACATGGCGAGTGAAACAACTAAAGGTGAAATCATCCTACTAATAAATGTAGCCGGAACTATTTAAGAAACAAAGCTCCATGTGATCGAGGCTGATATGAGATACAACGTACTGCTCGGAAGACCCTGGATTCACAATATGAGGGCGATCCCCTCAACCCTTCACCAAATGTTGAAGTTTCCAAAACCGGATAGAGTAAAAATGGTGTATGGGGAACAACATGCTGCCAAAGAGATGTTCGTGGTCGACTAAGTAATACCGGTATCGGCGCTTTCGTCAACAAAGGGATCAGAGTCCAAAGGAAAACAGGAAGCTAAATAGGAACCACAGCCACCAGCCTCGGCTTAGTTAGAGAAGCAGGGAACGGATGAGGACGATGACTACTGGACCCCTCGATCCTTTATAATCCCCGAGGATTCCGACGCCACCAAATCGACAGTCGAAGAGCTGGAGCAAATCATACTGATCGAGCATCTACTCGTTCGAAAGGTATACCTGGGTACAGGGTTAACCCCCGAGCTTAGGGAAAAACTCATTAAATTTCTTATCAATAATATGGATTGTTTTGCTTGGTCCTACCTAGATATGACAGGGATCCCACCGAGATCACTACACATCGACTGAGCTTGGATCCGAAGTTCCGCCTGGTAAAACAAAAGAAAAGGCCCCGGTCCGAGGTAAAACATGCATTCATCAAGGACGAGGTAGCCAAACTTCTCAAAATAGGATCCATTCGGGAACTAAAATATCCCGAATGGTTAGCAAACGTGGTCGTAGTCCCTAAAAGGGAAAATAAACTTAGAATGTGTGTAGACTATAAAGATTTAAATAAAGCATGTCCTAAAGACTCTTTTCCTCTGCCGAATATCGATCGCATGATCGATGCAATGGCCTACCACGAGATCCTTAGTTTTCTCGATGCCTACTCCGGGTACAATCAAATACAAATGAACTCGGAGGATCAGGAAAAGACATCGTTCATCACTAAGTACGATACCTATTGTTATAATGTAATGCCGTTTGGACTAAAATATGCTGGTGCCACTTATCAACGCTTAGTAAATCGAATATTTGAAGAACAAAAATGTAAATCAATGGAGGTTTATATTGCCGATATGCTAGTTAAGCCCCTGCGAGCAGAGGACCATTTGACACATTTGCAAGAAACCTTCGATATACTAAGGAAATACTACATGAAACTCAACCCAGAGAAATGTGCATTCGGGGTCGGCTCGGGAAAGTTCCTCGGCTTTATGGTATCAAATCGAGGGATCAAAATCAACCCCGATAAGATCAAGGCAATCGAAGACATCACAGTCGTGGACAATGTTAAGGCCGTACAAAGATTAACAGGGCACACAGCCGCCCTGGGCCAATTCATATCGAGGTCTTCAGATAGAAGTCATAGGTTCTTCTCACTGCTCAAAAAGAAAAATAATTTTGCATGGACCCCAGAATGCCAACAAGCATTGGAAGAATTAAAGCGGTACCTCTCGAGCCCGCCACTGCTTCATACTCCGAGAGTGGACAAGCAACTCTACTTGTACTTAGAAGTCTCGGAGATCGCTAAGTGGGGTCCTAGTTTGAGATGAGCAAGGAACGCAATTTCCTTTTTACTATGTTAGTCAAACTTTAGGTGAGGCCGAGACCCGGTACCCACACTTAGAAAAATTAGCGCTTGCCCTAATAAGCGCCTCTAGCAAATTAAAACCATATTTTCAGTGTCACCCGATCTGTGTGGTGACTACTTATCCCCTTCGCAATATTTTGCATAAGCCCGAACGTTCAGGCCAATTGGCCAAATGGGTCATCGAGATCAGTGGGTACGATAACGAGTATCGACCCCGAACGGCCATCAAGTCTCAAATCTTAGCGGACTTCGTGGCCGACTTTAAGCCAGTCCTCGTACCCGAGGTCAAAAAAGAACTATAATTAAAGTCGGGTACATCATTGGGGGTGTGGACCCTCTTCACAGACGGCATTTCGAACGTGAAGGGGTCCAGGCTAGGCATCGTTTTGAAGCCACCCATGGGTAATACAATTAGATAAGCTATCAAAACCTCCAAGTTAACTAACAATGAGGCCGAGTATGAGGCCATGATTGCTGGTCTCGAGCTAGATAAAGGTTTGGGAGAAGAGGTCATCGAGGCCAAATGTGACTCCCTGCTTGTGGTAAACCAAGTCAACAGAACCTTCGAGATTCAAGAAGATCGAATGCAGAGGTACTTGGACAAACTACAAGTGACTCTACATCGGTTTAAAG
Source organism: Nicotiana tomentosiformis (assembly GCF_000390325.3). Lineage (NCBI taxonomy): Eukaryota > Viridiplantae > Streptophyta > Magnoliopsida > Solanales > Solanaceae > Nicotiana > Nicotiana tomentosiformis. The sequence goes on from NC_090815.1 coordinate 42,580,142, forward strand.
AATAGATCCTATAGCATGTACCTCGAGAACAAAATAGCGAGGCCGATGCCCTTGCAAATTTGGGGTCATCAGTCGAAGACAATGACATTAGCTCGGGGACTGTCGTACAACTTTCAAGGTCAGTAATCGAAGAAGGCCGCGCCAAAATCAACTCTACAATTCTGACCTGGGATTGGAGGAACAAATATATCGAGTACCTAAAGAACGGGAAGCTTCCATCATATCCTAAGGAATCGAGGACTCTACGTACGAAGGCCGCACGATTCACATTGGCTGAAGATGGAACATTATATAGAAGGATGTTCGATAAACCATTGGAAATATGTTTGGGACCAGGAGATACCGACTACATCCTACGAGAAATCCACGAGGGCACATGCGAAAATCATTCCGGTGCCGAATCATTAGTTCACAAAGTCATCAGAGTAGGATACTATTGGGCCAATATAGAAAATGATACAAAAGAGTTTGTTCGAAAGTGCGACAAATGTCAAAGGTATGCGCCGATGATTCACCAACCCGGAGAGCAACTCCACTCAGTCTTATCCCCATGGCCATTTGTGAAATAGGAAATGGATATCGTTGGCCCTCTACCATCGGCCTCAGGTAAAGCTAAATTTATTTTGTTTATGACTGACTATTTCTCTAAGTGGGTTGAAGCACAAGCTTTCGAGAAAATTAGAGAGAAAGAAGTCATACACTTCATCTGGGACCACATTATATGCCTATTCGGGATGCCTACCGAGATCATATACGACAATGGAAAGCAATTCGTTGGCAGCAAGGTGACAAAGTTTCTCGAAGATCACAAAATAAAAAGGATCCTGTCGACGCCATATCATCCTAGTGGGAACGGACAGGCCGAATCAACAAACAAGACCATCATTCAAAATCTAAAGAAATGATTGAACGATGCTAAGGGAAAATGGAGAGAAATATTACCCAAATTCCTTTGGGCGTATCGAACAACGTCAAAATCCAATACATGGGCAACACCGCTCTCTTTAGTATATGGCACCGAAGCTCTGATCTCGGTTGAAGTCGGGAAACCTAGCGTCAAGTTTCGATATATAACAGAAGAGTCAAATCATGAGGCTATGAATATAAGCCTCGAATTGCTAGATGAAAAACGGGAAGCCGCCCTAGTTCGAATGGCCGCACAGAAACAGCGGATCGAAAGGTACTACAATCGAAGAGCCAGTTTTCGACACTTTAAAATCGGGGACTTGGTTCTGAGGAAGGCCACCCTTAATACTCAAGACCCAAAAGAAGGAAAACCTGGCCCGAACTGGGAGGGACCGTATCAGGTCCTCGATATCAATGAAAAGGGATCCTACAAACTTGGCACGATGAACGGCGAACAATTACTAAACAATTGGAACATATCACTCCTCAAACGATATTACTGCTAAGGTACGACCTTCTCCATTTTTATTTATATTTTATACTAACCATTTGCAGGTGTTTAATCGTAGACACCAAAGGATTCTTCAAACACAAAGTCCCTAGGTCTGAAAGAACGCGTTATACTCTTTTTTCCTTAGACCGGTTTTTGTCCCAAATAGGTTTTCCCGGCGAGGTTTTTAACGAGCCAACCATTGTTCGTGCTAATTTAGAGCAATTCAATAGTATTCAAGGCTCCTTTACAACCAACCTCGAATATTAGGGGCATCACCCTTGGATAGTGACAAGGAAAATACTTCGTATCGGCAGGGTCTCGATAGTTAAAGGACAAAATGGTCAAATGAATCGTGTCCATGTAGATTACTCGAGCCCTAATGGCAAAACATGTACTCATGCATAATCTATTGAAAGAAGTAATTTTCCTTACCAGATGTTCCATACTTTAGAGAAATTTATACTTTACAATTTTATACTTATGATCTATTGTGGAAACGGGCTTAAGGGCCGATCACAACTGAAGATCAAGCAATTTACCCTAGACTCGGGGAGTGCCATCCAAAATATCGACATGTTTGAATTACTAAACCTCGAAATCGTAAGACCTTAAAAAGGCAATCCTCGATTTTATAGGCCACGACCACCCCACTCCGGGACTGACACTTCGAACGAGTTCGAAGTATAGCAGGGAAACAAGCCTAAGGGGCAAATCCCAAACTAAAGGCTACGGCCAAATTAACACGGTTCGGAGACGTCCGAAATCCGTTATAAAACAGGCCTTCAAATATTCTCATAAACCGGTTAAAAAAGGCAATCCTTGGCTAAATTACTAAAGGTCTCGATAATATCGACCCTCGAAAAACTCTAAGGGGTATCAAATTGTTCGAACTCCCGGACAATTTTGTGCTAAGGCATAACAAAGCAAAGGACTTTGATAACACAAATCCTCAAAAAACATAATGGGTACAAATTTATCTCGTGCTAAGGCATGGCAAAATTTTATGATTAATCTTTTCAAGCTGAAAAAGGGGAAATGTCATTCTTTTAAGGCCATATCGGCCTAATTCAAGAGCCTAAGGGCTATTATATTTTTTGAATTCGAGAAATCGTCCTTACTCAACTAAAACCTAAGGATCATTCTACTTCGAGTTAGAGCAAGTACTCACACGATTTTAAAGACTACACTGATCCGACTTCGGTCTAGTGGCCTAAAGTATCAAACTTGTGAGTAAAATCTCCATAAGGCATGAAGGCATGAATGAAATAGAATTTTCATGAGGCAGAAAATAGAATAAAGACAAGTCAAAAAGAAAAAAGATCTTTTATCTATACGAAAATATTTACAAGGACCGATCAGGGTCCCGCTCAAAAAATAAAAAAAAAAGGCCTAAGATTCCTAATTTTCCTCAGGGGAAACTTCTTCTCCATTGAGGTCCTTCCCATTCTCAGACCCGCTCTTGCTGCCATCATCATCATCATCATCATCGAAAGAGGCCAGCGCTCTAGCATCAACTTCATGATCTTTAGCCTTCATTATCTCGTCGGTAAGATCGAAACCTTGAGCATGGATCTCCTCGAGGGTTTCCCTCCGAGTTTGGCATTTGGTGAGTTTAGCAATCCAATGTGCTCGAGTTTGAGAGATCTCGGCTTCCTCTCTCGCTTGGACTTGAGAGGCTTCAGCATCGACCCAGTAAGACGGCCATGATCGCCTCTGCCTCGGCCTTTGCCTTTTCGGCTTCAGATTTGGCCTTTGCAAGTTTGGAAGCCAATCGAGCCTCGAGCTCCTTTATTTTCTTTGCCTGAGCTGAGCTCTTCTCCTTTAAACTTAGAAGTTGACTTTCGATCGATGACAATTGGGCTCGAGCAACCTCTTTTTCAGCAGCAAAGCGGTCCATATTTTCTTTCCACCCCAAGATCTCCGCCTTCATCATGTCGACCTCCTCACGGAATTGCTCGATCCTCTCGACCTTTTGCTGCAGCTATGAGATTGAAATGTTAGCCATCGTTCCCAAATCGAGCCCATGAGATTTTAAGATTTTCATTACCTGCTCGATCTAGTCAGTCTGATCTTGGTGAGCCTTGGCCAACTCGGCTCGGAGGTCCTTGATCTCCTCTTCTTTTTGCCCACTGAGAAGTTTAAGGGCATTTCTCTCCTCCGTGAGCCCTCGGAGGTCGGCCTCACATCGGCACAGCTCTTCTCGGGACTTTGAAAATACCTCATGATAGAGCGCCAAAGCCTATACAGAAAAAAGAAAGGAAGTTAGACAGGAAAAGAAGAAATAAACTAAGTATGATATCGACAAAGAGAGATGAGACTCACGCGATTCAAGGCTTGTTGAGCCTCATCGAAGAGACTCGCTGGTAACGTAGCCACAGAAGGGGTACTCCCCTCCATGGGCCCCGTCTACTTCGGGAGTCCTCATAGTTTAGGCCTCCCGAATTGCCTCCTCGAAAAACGCAGTGTGAATCGGCGAGTCTCTAATATCTATTGCCCCAAATGAGCCACTTGGGGTGTTCTCCTTGCTGGGAAGGGCCTCGGAGCCGGCCCCTTCATACATACCTGCCTTTTTCTCATCTCGGCAGGAGGTATCTTTGATCTTCGATGACTCAGGGACTTTTCCCGAGTCCTTTTCCAAGACCCTATCGGCTCGAGGCAGAATCTCCTCAACCACCACTGACTCAGCGGCCTTTGGGGACTTGATGTTTTTCTTCACTCGGTCCACCAGTTTCGAGCCATTATTTTCATCATCTTCTTCTTCTTCTTCTTCTTCTTCTTCTTCCCTTAGCCATTGAATCACATCTGCAGGCAGGGCAATGATATCTTTCTTCGGCTTACGAACCAGATTCTAATTAGGCTTTGGATCCTCGGAGGTTGATGTCCTTTTCATCTTCTTATCCTTCGCCGTCTTCGGAACCGGGGTCGAAGTCTCCTCCTCACCAGACGGGGGCCTCATGACCGCATCCTTGCCCAGGCTTGTACACGAGAAAATTGAATAAGTAGAAGAGGAGCATCTTAATCAAATAATCAAATACACAAAAAAATGGGCTTACCATGAGTCTTGGCGTATGTAGAGGTCAAGGTCATGTTCCGAACCCAGCTCTCGAGGTTGGGAATCTCATGGGGCATCCAAGCGACCGCTACATCATGGAAAAAGACATCAATGAGAAAATACAAAGGAACAAATAATACATGGAAGCTAACAGTGAGACGGTACTTATGATTCATGTTCCATTTCTCAGGAAATGGCATCTTCTCGGTTAGGATTAGGTCGGAAGTCCTCACTCGAACGAACCGGCCCATCAAGCCTCGATCCTTGTCCTTGTTTATGCTCGATAAAAGCACTTTCGAAGCTCAACATTGGAGTTTTATTAACTCGCCTCAATAGAGGCGGGGCCTATACAATCTGATAAGGTGATCGAGGGTGAAAGGGAGCCCCTCGACTTTGCTCACGAAGAATCGGAGCAGAATAACAATTCGCCAAAAGGAAGGATGAATTTGGCCTAGGGTTATTTGATATTGACGGCAAAAATCAACGATGACGGGGTCGAGGGCGCCCAGCGTGAAAGGGTAAGTGTAAACACTTAGAAACTCTTTTACATGGGTGGTGATTTCTTCTTCAAGGGTCGGGATCACCACCTCTTTGCCCTCTCAGTTGCAGTCTTTCTTTACCTGCTTAAGGTATCCCTCAGTTATCGAGCATATATACCTCGACATTGGCTCGCATCGACCAGGAATCAACGAGGCTTTATTGGTCTTGAAATCGGAGTTTAGTGCACATCCCCCAGGAATACATCTCTTGAAATGAAGCAGCTTCTTTTTGTGGTACCGTTTTCGATGTTTTTGCCATTTTTGTGTGAGTTTGAAGAAGAGAAAGATAATAGGACTTGACGTTTGAGAAAGGATTAACAGCAAAACTTGAAGATTTGTAGAATGGAAGAACTTAAGATATGTAAAAGCTTTGGAGATTATAAGGAAGTGAAAGTAAAGTTTGAATCAATGAGAAAGGGGTCTATTTATTGGATTTACGGCGATGGTTCAAAGGCACTAGTAGCCGACCACCAACTGACAATCATTAATGACTTGGGGAACTGTACCGACAGGACGATTCAGTCACTCCCGTCGCTTACATCACGAGGGTGACGTCATGACAGGTCGAGGTAGAAAGTCGAAGGATCAATTCGTTTCTTGTCATTTCACTCCAAAAAATGAGGGGACTATCTGTATACGATTAAAATCGGGACCACCCGATTTTACTATTTGACCGAGACTGGGAGGTTGCATCGAAGGATGGCCTCGTAGTGATCGAAGCCAAATGAGACAGATATCGAGCAAGATCGAAGATAGCACAATAACAGAAAGACGAGATATCCGTGACTGGTCGAGGATCATGGCGTAAATCTCGGAACGGATTAAATCAGAAGTGGTTAATTAGCTAATTATGGAATTTCCTTCTGTAATTAGAATTATACCATAAGTGGGATTCCTCTACTATTTAAAGGGGGGTTCTAATTATTTGTAACACACATTGTTCACAGATATCAAAGCAATATAATTCTCTTTTTCGTTTATACTATTTTTCATCAGCTTGTTATATTTTAACTGTTCTTGAATCAACCAGTTCGAGGGTATCCAAACTTGAGGGCTGAGTTCCATTCTACACTGGTTTGCTTTACTTTATAGTTCATTTCTGTTATTAATCTTCATATTTATCAATTGGTATTAAGTGAAATCACGTATTCTTAGAAGCATATTATAAGTTTAATTGTTATCCAATTTTAAGGGTAAACAATAAGAAATTGAATCTGATCTTTAAGAAATATCGGCTAATTACATAATCCGTTCTTGTGTACTTTAATCATCCTTATATCAGTCTTGTGCTGGGGAAGTATATATATTAATTAACAAGGCATTTGAGAACTGTGGACAAATTCTTTTCAAGGCAGGAACCTGTTGAATAATTATACTTTAAAATTAGAATAGCGGATTATTTGTTATTTTATTTACCATTCCCCCTTTTCTTTTATTTTTGCATGGGAAAGAGTTTCTAGTCTTCATTTCTGCATAAATCTATAGTACTATTAGATTTCATGCCCTTCGATCATAGACAATAAAAGGGCAATCCGGTACACAAGACATCCCGCGTTCACGCAGGGTGTGGAGAATGGCCGCACCCCAAGGGGTGTGACATAGGCAATCTAACATAATACAAGCAGAGACGGATCCAGAATTTGATGATTGCGGGTGCCATTGTTTTTAATCTAAACTTACCGGTAGTCAAAGAGGTTAAATTTATTAGGTATACATGCATTTGACCAGTTCGCTATATTTTAAATTGATTCGGTTCGGTTCGGTTCGATCCATTTTGAGTTAATTTGATTTGCTTTACAAGATCTTTTGGTGCATAAATAAACACATGATAACTAAACTGAATATATTTGGACCTTTCAAGAAAAATATAATATTAACTACATAAAAAAGAAAAATGATTAAAAACTTATTCAAATTAAAAAATTGAGAGCTAGAACGAGAAAACATAGGCAAATATACTTTTATAATCTAAAGAACTACTAATAAAAATGAGATTGTATATAGGGAAAATATCAACATGAAGATAAAAGAAATTAAGAAAAAGAGGAGAAAAGAAAACAATCTGGAAAGAAGGAACACAGAAAAGTGCTCACAATGTGAGTTAAAGTAGGATCGATACTGCGTATTGTGCTTGGGAAGGGCTACCTTGAGCATGGCACCTAAAACCATTTTGACACTTCGAGTGCCACAAATTATTTATATACTTTTTCTACATGAAATACTAGTGAAACACCATTGAGTACATGAAATTTTATCCGAGCGACCGGGTGGCGTACCACCCCGTCACCTCTACATAGTTCCGCCCCTAAATACAAGCATCAGTGGTTGTTTTCATAGTTCGAACACGTGGTAATATCTAAAATTCAAAAATAGATCATAGGAAAGACATAGGTTAGAATGGAGGGTCGCGTAATTTGGAATAATAGTGATTTTTTCCACTCTTATGTTTTTTGTAAAGTACTTCGACAACCGCTTTCTCTATCCTTCTTTGGATATCAGAAAGGAGAGGCGGTCTAATTTTGGAAAGAGGACCTCGCGTAGAATGGTTACAACCATGGGTTCATGAACGTATGGTTCTGGTTCTCTCGCTAGAGGGAAATCAAGAGCACCAGGCGAGGAACCCATTCCCCTATCGCACGTGACTATGAGGTAGTCGACAGACTCAGTCGAATAAAAACTTCCCATAATCAGAAGGAAGAGAGCGATCTCAAAAAGGTTTCTATGCATAACCTCTTTCGCCCTCTTAATTATGATAGTCATAATTGATTCGAGGACTTTACGCGATTAAGCGAACTCGTCTATCAAGATATAATCTTCTGAATTGCCACTTGAACCAAAAAAAAAAGACTACTTATATCTGTCAATCCTCAAAAGAATGATATCAAGAAAAAAACAAATAACAAGGAAGGGAAGAATAGTTTTAAAGAAACAAACAAGGCTTATTTAGTTATCCTTTTTTTCTTATTCTTTTTTATTTTTTCTTCCATGTCACGCCCCAAAACCAAGGAGCGCGACCAGCGCTCAACCGAGTGAACCCGATCGAGCAAGCCTGTTAGATTTTATTCTACCCAAACTCATCCATGAATAGAGATAATTCATATTATCATTAATTAGACGAAAATATGTTCATATCTACAATACCAATTCATTTCCAATAGTTTAATTATTTTTAAAGTCTCAAATGGACAAGTAATACATCCACAATATAACATAGTTTGTCTTTCCCCAGCACCAATACATAACCCACATTATGTCTACAGAGCCTCTATAGATAAAGAAAAGTGCAATGATAATGCCGGCAACATGCCCTGGCTATACCTCAACCATAATACATAAAGGACGAAAGATACATGACCCCGGGATGAAGTGGGGCTCACCAAGTCAGTTGGGAAGAAGGTGTACTGCTATCACTGATCAATATCTCCTGCTGTGGAACCACTTACATCCATTTAAAGATGCAGCGCTCCCGGTAAAAGGGACGTTAGTACCGTCGAATAGTACTAGTATGAAAACTAAACACCAATTTAAGAATTTAGAAATACAAGATAATTATGATGAACCAGTGTGGCAATAGAATAATATAGATAACCGTCTCGACCATAGCAAGCTTATTAAAAGCTATCAACAATATTTATAGGATTTAAGATGAGATCCTCTATAACTATCTTCGCACAAAGCGGCCCCGCCGCCTCACCCGATGTATGCAGGTGAAGGTGTACGTAAAATACCACAACTCAAATCAAGCGGCCCTGCCGCCTCACCTCAATGTATGCGGGTGGATGTATAATCACAGTACCAAGAACCTACACAAAGCAGCTATGCCGCCTCACCCCAATATATGCGGGTGAAAATGCGTCAACGGTACCAATACCAACACAAAGTGGCTATGCGCCTCACCCCAATGTATACGGGTGGTTGTACCATAACAATACCAAAACCATACACAAAACGGTCATACCGCCTTACCCCAATATAAGCGGGTGGAGGTGCAGTCCCACAATATCATAATCCCTATACAAAGCGGTCATGCCGCCTCACCCCAATATATATATGTGGGTGGAGGTGTATCACAATCACAATCTCTATACCATAATCCCCATACAAAGCGGTCATGCCGCCTCACCCTAATGTATGCGGGTGGAGGTATATCACAATCACAATCTCTACACAGTTTGGCATAATAACTTTCACATAAATCACGACTAGAAATTATAACATGTGGATACATAATCCATAGTTTGAGACACATCCTCAATTTATACTGCAATATGATAAGAGCATTTGAAATACGAATCGAACATATATCTTCACCACAAAACTTATCGGAATACTCCATTTATAATCAACATCTCGGAACTTACTATTGGGAATTCCAATTCTTAAAGAAGAGTTTAGCCAACATACCTCACTTGAGCTTTCTTACACTCTAAATGTTCCGGAATTCTTAGCAACTTCAATCTATTTTAGAAATATAACAAATTGAACCAAAATTAGGAAGATGATTATGGTTCTAGCTTATTTGAGCATTTTATCAAATACTAGGTGTGCATTAAGGTTCAAGGTCCTTTTATGGAGGATTCTATTATCCCACAACCCAACCTTTACCATTTTTAGCTCAACAATCTTTCTACACCCTTTGATAACACATGCATGTAAAATAACCAACCCTCTTGCCCAGAAATTATCTAGCTTATTATCCATTTCCACACAAAATTTGAAATTGAGGGTTAGGGTGTAGAATCTTACCTCTAAGATGAAGACCTAGTGAGTTTCCCTTCTTAATCTTCCAAATCTTGAGCAAGAATTAAAGAACAATTATTGAAGAATCACCTTCTCACTCTAGGGCACTCTCTCTCACTCTAATATGTCATATTATAGTTCAAAAATGACCCAAAGAGTATATTTAACGAAGTAGGATCGGGTTTTAAAAACCCAAAACTGGAGCTCCGGAACAAGGTATGCGATCGTATATGCCTAGTCCGGCACCATGAAACATTATTTTCTCTACAAACTTTATCGGGCTTTACACTTAAGTACTTCGAAATTTTTCGGGGTGTTACATTCTTCCCCACTTAGGATCATTCGTCCTCGAATGAGGGTAAAAATCCGTCATTAGCATCTTATTCAACTTAGTTTGTTTTATACCACAAACTAGCAACCCCAAATTTGACAAACTCCCTAAATTTCCAAAACTTTCGCAAGAGTTTCCTTTGTAATTAGGCCTATCCACCTATCAGAGAGCCCCAGAAATACATCCTAACAACATATACATATTCTAACGACATAACATAATATAAAATAATACCAACTGTGGCCTCATCAGCAATATATTTCCAGAAAGGAACACCCTTAATGCCAATTGTTCACATGATACAAAATTCATAATAAGTAAGTCTTATAATTTGTTTCCTAGATCACAACTTTAAATACATGGTCTTTCAAACAAATAAGGATACTTTTTCTTCATTTCTTCCTCGCCCTCCCTAGAAGCCTCTTCAACTTGTTGGTTTCTCCACAACACTTTCACAGAGGCAATTTCTTTATTTCTCAATTTTCGGACTTGCCGATCAATAATAGAAACCGAAATCTCTTCGTAAGTCAATTTCTCATTTACCTCAATAGTCTCAACCGGAACAATGAGTGTCGGATCATCAACTATTTTCTTCAACATAGACACATGAAACACCGGGTCTACTAATGACATCTTAGGTGGTAGCTCAAGCTTGTACACCACCTCACCGATCCTCTGAATGATTTTGTACGGTCCGACATACCTCGGACTCAATTTCCCTTTCTTACCAAATCGTATTACATCTTTCATGGGGGATTTCTGACGACTCTGAGCAGTCTTCAACCGCTCCTTAACGATTTTAACTTTTTCCATAGCCTGATGCACAAGGTCTGGCCCTATCAAATTTGCTTCCCCAATTTCGAACCATCCAATTGGGAGATCTACATCTCCTATCATATAAATCCTCGAACGGTGCCATTTGAATGCTAGCATGATAGCTATTGCTATATGCAAATTCTATGAGTGATAAATGATCATCCCAGCTACCTTTGAAGTCTATAACATAAGCGCACAATATATCCTCAAGCGTCTGAATAGTTCGCTCTGCCTGCCCGTCAGTCTGCGGGTGAAAGGTTGTACTAAGATTCACCTGAGTAACCAAACCTTGCTGAAATTTCTTCCAAAACTTAGTAGTGAATTGTGCCCCCTGATCAGAAATGATGGAACTGGGGTGCCATGCAACTTGACTATTTCTTTGATATACAGCTGAGCATACCGCTCCGCTGTGTCGGTAGACTTAACCGGCAAAAAGTGTGATGACTTCGTGAGTCGATCCACAATTACCCAAATTGAGTCAAACTTGCGCGAAGTGCGCGGTAATCCTACCACAAAGTCTATATTAATTTTTTTCCACTTCCACATTGGAATTTCTATGTTTTGTGCCAACCTACTAGGACTTTGGTGTTCGGCCTTCACTTGCTGACAATTCGAACATCTTGCCACAAAGTCCGCCACATTCCTCTTCATATCATTCCACCAATAGACTTTCTTAAGATCATGATACATTTTTGTAGAACCTGGGTGAACGGAATACCTAGAAGTGTGAGCTTCAGTCAAAATTCTTTTACGAAGACCATCCACATTTGGAACACATAGTCACCCTTGGTACCTCAGTGTACCATCATCCATGCCAAGAGAAAAGGCCATGGTCTTATGTTTATGAATCCCCTCTTTCAATTTTCGCCAACAATGGATCGTTGTATTGTTTCTCTTTGACTTCCACAACAAGCGATGATTTAGCCCTATTTTACACAATTACCCCTCCTTCACTAGAGTCCGGAAGACGTACTCTCAAACTAGCCAATCGGTGAACTTATTTGGCCAATGGCTTTTGATATGCCTCCAAGTGTGCCAAACTACCCATAGATTTCCGGCTAAGAGCATCAGCCACAACATTGGCCTTTTTCGGATGATATAGAATATCAATGTCATAGTCCTTGAGTAACTCAAACCATCTTCTCTGCCTCAGATTCAATTCCTTCTGCTTGAAAATATATTGAAGGCTCTTATGGTCCGTGAATATATCAACGTGGACCCCATATAAATAATAATGCCAAATTTTTAATGCAAATACCACTACAGCAAGTTCTAAATCATGTGTTGGATAGTTCTTTTCATGATTCTTTAGTTGCCTAAAAGCATAAGCTATCACCTTCCCATGTTGCATTAATACACATTCAAGCCCGATTCATGAAGCATCACAATATACTACAAATCCATCTATACCCTCTGGTAGAGTCAACACCGGTGTCGTAGTCAATCTTACTTTCAATTCCTGAAAACTCTTTTCAAAAGCATCTGACCATTGGAACTTAATTGCCTTCTGCGTCAATTTAGTCAATGGAGAGGCAAGAGTAGAAAACCCCTCCACAAACTTTCTGTAATATCCAGTTAAGCCTAAGAAACTGCGAATCTCTGTTGGAGTTGTAGTCCTCGGCCAATTCTTCACAGCCGCAATTTTCTGAGGATCAACCTTAATCCCCTCACTAGAGACAACATGACCCAAGAATGTGGCAGACTCGAGCCAAAATTCACATTTCGAAACTTTCGCATACAACTGGTGTTGATACAGAGTCTGCAACACTGCCTTGAGGTAACCGGCGTGGTCCTCTTGATTGCGTGAATATACAAAAATATCGTCAATAAACACTATCACAAAAGAATAGAGGAATGGCTTGAAAACGCGATTCATAAGATCCATGAAGGCTGCTGGGGCATTTGTTAGCCCAAAAGACATCATCAGAAATTCAAAATGCCCATACCGGGTTCTAAAACCTGTTTTCGGAATATCCCGCTCCCTGATCTTCAATTGGTGATACCCGGATCTTAAATCAATCTTGGAGAAATACCTGGCACCTTGCAATTGATCAAACAAATCATCTATCCTTGGCAGTGGGTACTTATTCTTGATTGTGACCTTATTAAGTTGGTGATACTCAATACACAGTCTCAGTGACCCATCTTTCTTTCTTACAAAAAGGACCGGTGCGCCCCAAGGTGACACACTCGGCCCGATAAAATCCTTTTCTAACAAATCTCTCAATTGTTCCTTTAGCTCCTTTAATTCTGCCGGTGCCATTCTGTAGGGTGGACTAGATATAGGATGCGTGTCTGGCATCACATCAATCCCAAAATAAATCTCCCTGTCTGGTGGGATCCCAAGGAGTTCATCCGGAAAGACTCTTGGAAATTCATTCACAACAGGCACGGACTCAAGTGTAGGTGCCTCAGCATCAGTGTCTGTAACCCGGACCAAATAGTAAATACATCACTTGTTTATCATCTTTGTGGGTAGGAAATAAACCTACCCTTTGGCACTACATCATCACCCTTCCACTCAATAACTGGCTCATTTGGAAATTCGAACCTAACAGTCCTGGTTCGGAAATCAAGCTTGGCAAAACAAGAATAAATCCAATCCATCTCCATTATCACATCAAAATCGACCATTCTTAATTCAATAAGATCGACCACGGTGTCTCGACCACGTAATGTGACAACACAATCCCTATAAACTTACGCGGCCAAAATAGACTCACCAACCGGAGTAGATAAAAAGAACGGCTCATAAAGTTATTCTGGTTCTATCCCAAATTCCATAGCAACATAAGGAGTGACATAGGACAAAGTGGAACCGGGATCAATAAGAGCATATACATCATGAGATTGGACAGTCAATATACCTGTGACAACATCTGGAGAAGCCTTTGATTCCCGACGTCTCCGCATAGCATAAAATCTGTTGGGTCCTCCCGAATTTTGTGCACCACCTCTAGCTGCACCACGCCTTGCGGGTGCTGGGGTGCCTCGAGCTGGAGGTGTTGTGGATGTAGTAGCTGCAGAATTAGCTGGCTGTGCCGCACCTCTGCCCATATTTCGGCGGGACGAGCGAAAATCTCTCTGAATGTGATGCCGCAAAACACACCCATAGCATATTGGTAGGTCCATGAAACAGGACCCAAAATGCATCCTCCCACACTTAAGGCATGGAAGCCTCCGCTGCTGAAACCTTCTGTCGGGCCGACCCTACTGGTGGGGTCACATGTTGCCCTGACTAGGTCTAGATGATTGTGCACCCATCGAAGACTGGGCGAATGATTGGGTTGGTCCTGATGATGCTCCCCTGAATGCCGACCTACCACCAGAAGGATCACCAAAGTTGCCCGCAGACCGGGCCTTGCTGCTACTCTGACGCTCAATTCTATTCTTCAATTTGCGGGTCTCTGTGGCTTGAGCAAATGCCACCATCTTACCATAGTTCATATCGGAATTTAAGGCAGTTGTAGAGGCCTCATTGATAACCAAGGGGCTAAGGCCCTGTACAAACCGGCATACTCTAGCCTCCATAGTGGGCAACATGTGAATAGCATACTTGGACAGGCGCGCAAACTCTATATGGTACTCCCACACATTCATACTACCCTGCTTCACGCTTTCAAACTCAGTTGCATGAGCTGCCTTAGTTTCAGCAGGCAAGAAATGATCCATAAAGGCATCTGTGAACTCACCCCACCTTGCCAGAGGGCTTCCCTCCTCACGAGATTCCTCCCACCACTCAAACCAAGAATTGGCCACCCCTTTCAGGCGGTGAGAGGCCAACTCTACTCCCTCCGTCTCTGTAGCATGCATAACCCGGAGAGTTTTGTGAATCTCAATAACGAAGTCCTGGGGGTCCTCCTCATGATCAGTACCCGTAAACACTGGGGGGATCTAACTGAAGAAACTTGTTCACCCTGCAACTAGAGGATTCTCCTGGATGATTGGAAGGAGTAGGCCTAGCACTTGATCTCTGGGCCTGAGAAGCCACTATCTGTGTTAACATTTGTATGGCTCCCCTAATATCAATATCAGACACACCAGAATAGGAAGGTGGAGCTGGAGATGGAACTGAAATATCAGTTGGAGAAACGGTTGCACCTTCTGTAAGGGTAGGGACAGGTACGACCTGATCAGTTGTAGTAGAGTTACGCAGTGTAGTAACTGGAGGAATATTCTCACTCCTCGGGTGCTCACCCGCATCATCAATTATAGGGTCAACTGTCACTCCTGGGGTGATATTGGCTCTTTGGCAAGTTCTTGCCTTCTTCTTAGGTGCTATGTACTGAAAATTAGAGCAATGCAGAAGTTAAAGGAGGAACAGTCTTATAACCAGCTTTATCACAAGATCGAGAACATGAAAGGAGGGTATTATTTCTAAATGCCCATGTAGCATCCTAATTATAGATGTTGTCGACAACACACCGATAATAAGTACTCTACTAGACACGGCTCCGAGACATCCTAGGACACTTTAAAACCTTAAGCTCTGATACCAAGTTTGTTACGTCCCAAAACCAAGGAACGCGACCGATGCTCCACCGAGTGAACCCGATCGAGCAAGCTTGTTAGATTTTATTCTACCCAAACTCATCCAAGAATAGAGATAATTCATATTATCATTAATTAGACAAAAATATGTTCATGTCTACAATACCAATTCATTTCCAATAGTTTCATCATTTTTAAAGTCTCAAATGGACAAGTAATACATCCACAATATAACATAGTTTGTCTTTTCCCAGCACCAATACACAACCCACATTATGTCTACGGAGCCTCTATAGATAAAGAAAAGTATAATGATAATGCCGGCAACAAGGACCCGGCTATACATCAACCATAATACATAAAGGACAAAAGATACATGACCCCGGGATGAAGTGGGGCTCACCAAGTCAGATGGGAAGAAGGTGTACTGCTATCACTGATCAATATCTCCTGCTGTGGAACCACCTGCATCCATTTAAAGATGCAGCGCCCCCGGCAAAAGGGACGTTAGTACCGTCGAATAGTACTAGTATGAAAACTAAATACCAATTTAAGAATTTAGAAATACAAGATAATTATGATAAACCAGTGCGGTAATAGAATAATATAGATAACCGTCTTGACCATAGCAAGCTTATTAAAAGCTATCAACAACATTTATAGGATTTAAGATAAGATCCTCTATAATCATCTTCACACAAAGCGGTCCTGCCGCCTCACCCGATAAATGCAGGTTGAGGTGTACGTACAATACAAAAACTCAAATCAAGCGGCCCTGCCGCCTCACCTCAATGTATGTGGGTGGATGTATAACCATAGTACAAAGAACTTACACAAAGCGGCTATGTCGCCTTACCCCAATGTATGCTGGTGGAAATGCATCAACGGTACCAATACCAACACAAAGCGGCTATGCCGCCTCACCCCAATGTATGCGGGTGGTAGTGCCACAACAATACCAAAACCATACACAAAATAGTCGTACCGCCTCACCCCAATATAAGCGGGTGGAGGTGCAGTCCCACAATATCATAATCCCTACACAAAGCGGTCATGTCGCCTCACCCGAATATATATATATATGTGAGTGGAGGTGTATCACAATCACAATATCTATACCATAATCCCCACACAAAGCGGTCATGCCGCCTCACCCCAATGTATGCGGGTGGAGGTGTATCACAATCACAATCTCTACACAGCTTGGCATAATAACTTTCAAATAAATCACGACTAGAAATTATAACATGTGGATACATAATCCATAGTTTGAGACACATCCTCAATTTATAATGCAATATGATAAGAGCATTTGAAACACGAATCGAACATATATCTTCACCACAAAACTTATCGGAATACTCCATTTATAATCAACATCTCGGAACTTACAAGGATATTGGAAATTCCAATTCTTAAAGAAGAGTTTAGCCAACATAACTCACTTGAGCTTTCTTACACTCTAAATGTTCCGAAATTCTTAGCAACTTCAATCTATTTTAGAAATATAACAAACTGAACCAAAATTAGGAAGATGATTATAGTTCTAGCTCATTTGAGCATTTTATCAAACACCAGGTATGCATTAAGGTTCAAGGTCCTTTTATGGAGGATTCTATCATCTTACAACCCAACCTTTACTATTTTTAGCTCAACAATCTTTCTACACCCTTTGATAACACATGCATGTAAAATAACCAACCCTCTTGCCCAGAAATTATCTTGCTTATTATCCATTTTCATACAAAATTTGAAATTAAGGGTTAGGATGTAGAATCTTACCTCTAGGATGAATACCTAGTGAGTTTCCCTTTTTAATCTTCCAAATCTTAAGCAAGAATTGAAGAACAATTATTGAAGAATCACCTTCTCACTCTAGGGCACTCTCTCTCACTCTAAAATGTCAGATTATAGTTCAAAAATGACCCAAAGAGTGTATTTAACGAAGTAGGGTCGGGTTTTAAAAACCCAAAAATGGAGCTCCAGAACAAGGTATGCGATCGCATATGCGATCACATAACCGATATGCAGACCGCATATAGGTCGCATAATTGGTTACAAAATAGCCAAAAGAACTATCTGTGTATGCGGTCCGCATAAATATTATGCGGTCGCATAATACACCGCATAACAGTTATGCGGTCGCATAGTCGATCGCATAGTTGCTTCCAACTGACCCAATTAACTGAATCACTCTGCGGCCATTATGCGGTCCGCAGAGTGGTTCTGCGGTCGTATAATGGACCGCAGAAATGCACTTTTTTGCCAAAAATTTTTCTTTACTTTCTGGTGCATTGTTCAACCCAAAAAGTCCGAGCCTCTACAATCCTCAAACACGTAAGCCTAGTCCGGCACCATGAAACATTATTTTCTTTGTAAACTTTACCGGGCTTTACATTTAAGTACTTCGAAATTTTCCGGGATGTTACATTCCATCAAATTATCTCCACATTTTAGAAAATTAGTTCCCTTAATACACCATGGTGGAGCGGCTGAATCAATCATAGGTAGAGGGATAAAGAAGGAAAAATAGGAGGATAAAGAGCAAACCATACACTTTTCCCCTTTTCTACCCTTTTGAGAAAGAAGGAAAAACAGAAAGAAAAATTTAATATAAGAGTATACTATAAGTTAAACCTTTTTAGGTTACTAATTCTATTATTATTAGATAATTACTTATAATTATCTTTTAAGTTACTGACAAGGTAAAAGTCCTTTTGTGACATAAATTATACTCTATAAAAACAAAGTGGAGCAGCCACATGTTGATGCACAATTAACTGCCAAGGATCAAATAAAGCTCCTCTTTACATGTTTCTAGCCTCACATACTACTTTCTCTAAGTTGTTACTATCAAAATTATGGCTCTTCAAAATGTAGCAAGCAAAGATATGAGGTCAAGTGATGCTAAACCTAGGCTGAAATGGACACCACAACTCCACCAACGAAAGTGAGTATAATTAGTCTACTTTCATTCCTTCTTGCAATCTGCAATTTCTAATCCTACCAATCATAATAGTATCAATTATTGATGATTATACAGAGGCCACACCAAAATCTTTGAAGAGTGAAATGAACATTCACGGGCTTACATTGTATCACCTCAAGAGCCATTTGCATGTATTTTTTTTGAAAAATGTGTATTTTTGGCCGCTCTCAAGAACAATAGTCGGCAATATATATACTTTTTATATATACATATATTATATACATACAATATACATATTTTATATACTTGTTAGCTAGTAAATGCAATTGGTTTCGACTGGCCGACCAATTTTATATTTTACCGTATTTTTTCCTTGTTACTTTTGAGTTAATCATAAAATCTTTTGCACATTTCACTTGAACTGATTGATAAATTTAATCTTCTATATATATAGAAATATCGTCTGGGGAAAAGTCAACTAGCGCAATCCGACGACGAAAACAGACAAGAGAACAACTTGGAGTCTGCAATAGAACATTAGGGATGAAAGGAAGATGAAAATTCAAGGGGCTTAGAACAAAGGAATTACTCTGATGCAAAGCTTAGAGAAAAGCAGAGTGTGGATATTGTTATTCCCGCCAATATTGCTGTATTTGTAAATAATAATTCTACAAAATATAAGTTAACGTAATGAAACAGTAATTAATTCGAGCCCACTGAATTCACAGTGTTTCCTTAAGGAATTTAATCCCCTCCTAGTACTCAAGGTAATGGATTATTTTCTCCCAGGATAGAACGAATCACACACTGATGTAGCGGTACTTCAAATCCCAGTGTTTCAGCGAACACAAAGTTCGATAGCAAATCACACTTACAGTTGGTTTGTTTGAAGTTAAAAACAATGCAGAACGAGGGAGTAGAAACCTAGAAAATCGTATGAAAATGCTGAGAGGAAGGAGTGCAATGTATAGCCAAATCTGTTGAGCAATTTTCAGTTTGTTTCTTGTGTGTTGTGTCTTTCTTCAACAGCTGCTACACATATATATAGCAGCCAGTGTTGAAGAAGAACAATCGTCCACCCTCCATGGTGGAGCAAGCATTAGCTTGTTTGTGGAGCAAGCACAATCATGGTGGAAAGAGCATTAGGCGGCTACTTTGTGATCAATACACGGATTGAAAAATATCCGTTACAAATACGGATAATCTTACGTTAATATTTACTATTAACAAATAAATTTGGTCCAAAAAATTAATCACAAATCCAAATCCAAATCCGAAGCCGAATCCGAAGCCGAAGCCGAGGCCGAGGCCGAGGCCGAAGCCGAAGCCGTAGCCGAAGCCGAGCCGAGCGAGCGACGACGACGACGGGGCGAGGCTTGCTTTCTTCTTAACTCTTTAAGAGCTACAAGAAGAGCAATTATATATATACCCACCAAAAATCTCTTCCTCTTCCAATATGGGACAATGTCTCATTGTCAAGAGGGGGAAACTTAAAATTTTACTCAAAAATTGTATTTTCCCTCCATTTTCCATTCACCCTCATTTTAAGACTATTTCATCTTAAAAATAAAAACCTCAACAATCTCCTACATGAATGGGGAATGGCTATATCACAGAAGTATGCATGGAAAAATAGTGTGATTTACAAGCACGGATTAATCGCATCTGGATAAGTAGGTTTCCCTTTGAACTTTCCGTAGTAAACTTATGTCGGATATACTCGGTCAATCGGTAGATTTGATATCTTTGAACCGTCGATCTTTGGTGTATACCTAGACAACCATAAGTCACACAATCAACCCTTAACCGTCTTTGGTTCTCATTGTTGTGTTCGTTTCAGCCATGAACACCGCCTGATTTCATAAGTGCGTAGAGAACTGGCCTTACAAAGTTCTCCTTGAAGCGGCTAACACTTCACACTTACATAGGTGATTCCTAAACGTGTCATCCTATAGATACACTATTTGATATACTCCGTATCAAATTTAGAAATTATTAAAAAGCCTTAATGCTTTATCCTTGGTACTGAACATTGTCTCATCATGAGAACGGACTAAAATTTTATTTGACAATGTTGAACCATCATTAATGACTTTGTTTGATCTCCTTGAACCTAGATCTTGGGATCTCCAGTCTTCTAGGTAGAGTTACCGCCACAATGACTTGTTCTCGGCCATAGCCCCATTCCCCTTGATGATTTCTCAACTACCTCTCTAGTTAGGCCTTTTGTAAGTAGATCCGGCACATTATCACTTGACTTTACATAGTCAATCGTGATAATTCCTCTAGAGAGTAATTGCCTAACGGTTTTATGTCTTCGTCGTATATGACGAGATTTACCGTTATACATAACGCTCCCAGCCCTTCCAATTGCCGCTTGACTATTATAATGTATGCATATTGGTGCCAACGGTTTAGGCCAAAATGGAATGTCTTTCAAGAAATTTCGGAGCCATTCAGCTTCTTCACCAGCTTTATCTAAGACTATGAATTCAGCCTCCATTGTAGAGCGGGCAATACATGTTTGTTTGGACGACTTCCAAAATACCGCTCCTCCACCAATAGTGAATACATATCCACTTGTGGACTTAGAATCAGTTGAACCGGTGATCCAATTTGCATCACAGTATCCCTCAATCACCGCAGGAAAATTACTGTAGTGCAATTCAAAGTTCTGGGTATGTTCTAAATATCCCAAAACTCGTTTCATTGCCATCCAATGAGATTGGCCTGGATTGCTCGTATATCGACTCAGTTTACTTATAGCACAAGCTATATCTGGTCGTGTACAATTCATGATATACATTAAGCATCCCAACACACGAGCATAATCCAATTGTGATATGCTTTGGCCTTTATTCTTTGCTAATGCAAGATTCACGTCAATTGGAGTCTTTGCAACTTTAAAGCCCAAGTGCTTGAATTTTTCAAGTACTGTCTTAATATAATGAGATTGTGACAATGCCAGACCTTGAGGAGTCTTATGGATCTTAATTCCCAGAATTAAATCAGCAACTCCCAAGTCTTTCATATCAAACTTGCTATTGAGCATACGCTTAGTAGCATTTATGTTGGCAATGTCATTACTCATTATCAGCATATCATCCACATATAGGCAAACAATGACTATGTAATTTGGAACATTTTTAATGTACACACATTTATCACATTCATTTATCTTAAAACCATTTGACAACATTGTTTGGTCAAATTTCGCATGCCATTGTTTGGGTGCTTGTTTTAGTCCGTAAAGAGACTTAACAAGTCTACATACCTTCTTTTCTTTACCTGAAATCACAAACCCTTCAGGTTGTTCCATGTAAATTTCGTCCTCCAACTCTCCATTTAAGAAGGCCGTCTTAACATCCATTTGATGAATTTCAAGACCATACACTACAGCTAATGCTACTAATATCCGTATGGACGTAATTCTTGTAACTGGAGAGTATGTATCAAAGTAGTCTAGACCTTCTCGTTGTCTATACCCTTTGACTACGAGTCTTGCCTTGAATTTATCAATAGTGCCATCATCTTTGATTTTTCTCTTAAAAATCTATTTAGAACCCAAAGGTTTATTTGTAGGAGGAAGATAAACCAATTC
This sequence comes from Nicotiana tomentosiformis, assembly GCF_000390325.3. Taxonomy (NCBI): domain Eukaryota; kingdom Viridiplantae; phylum Streptophyta; class Magnoliopsida; order Solanales; family Solanaceae; genus Nicotiana; species Nicotiana tomentosiformis. The sequence goes on from NC_090815.1 coordinate 42,602,040, forward strand.
CCATGTATGGTTGTTCAATATGGATTCTATTTCACTATTGACTGCCTCTTTCCAAAACAATGATTCCGAAGAAGTCATAGCTTCTTTAAATGTTTGAGGCTCATTCTCCAATAAGAAAGTCACAAAATTTGGACCAAAAGAAGTAGACGTTCTTTGACGTTTACTACGTCTTGGATCCTCCTGATTACATATACTTTCTTTTGTTTCTTCCCGAGGTCGTTTAGATCCTTCACCAAACGACTCACATTCCTTTTTATACGGATATATATTTTCAAAAAACTCAGCATTATCTGATTCTATAACCGTATTATTATGAATGTCGGGATTTTCTAATTTATGAACCAGAAATCGATATGCTTTACTATTTGTCGCATATCCTATGAAAACACAATCAACGGTTTTCGGTCCTATCTTTACCCTTTTGGGTTTAGGAACTTGCACTTTTGCCAAACACCCCCACACTTTAAAATAATTCAAGTTGGGCTTCCTTCCTTTCCATTTTTCATATGGAATAGATTGTGTTTTGCTATGGGGCACTCGATTTAATATTCGATTAGCCGTAAGAATGGCTTCCCCCACAAGTTCTGTGGCAAACCAGAACTTATCAACAACGCATTCATCATCTCCTTTAATGTGCGATTCTTTCTTTCCGCAATCCCATTAGATTGGGGCGTGTAAGGGGCTGTTGTTTGATGAATAATTCTATATTCTAAACATATTTCTTCAAAAGGAGATTCATATTCACCACCCCTATCACTTCTTATCATTTTTACTTTCTTGTTAAGTTGCGTTTCAACTTCATTTTTGTATTGCCTGAATGCGTCTATTGCTTCATCTTTACTATTCAGTAAGTAAACATAGCAATATCGAGTACCATCGTCAATAAAAGTTATGAAATACTTCTTTCCACCGCGAGATGGTATTGACTTCATGTCACAAATATCTGTGTGAATTAAGTCTAAAGGATTTGAATTCCTTTCAACTGACTTATAAGGATGTTTAACATACTTAGATTCCACACATGTTTGACATTTTAATTTTTCGCATTCAAACTTGGGCAGTACTTCCAAGTTAATCATTTTCCGCAAGGTTTTATAATTGACATGACCAAGAAGAAGCTGAAATATTATTATTGTTTTCCACAACCATTACATTCAGATTGAAAAGGCCCTCAGTGAGGTAACCTTTTCCTACAAATATTTCATTCTTACTAATGACAACCTTGTTGGACACAAAAACGCACTTAAAATCGTGCTTAACAAGAAGTCCAGTAGAGACTAAATTCTTTCTCATTTCTAGAACATGAAGGACATTGTTCAAAGTCATGACCTTGCCAGAAGTCATTTTCAAAAATATCTTCCCATATCCTTCAACTTTTGCTGTTGAAGCATTTCCCATATAAACTGTCTCTCCGGGTCCAGCAGGAGCATAAGTAGCAAAAGCTTCTTTAACTGCACAAACATGGCGAGTGGCTCCTGAATCAAACCACCACAGTTTAGGATTTTCCACCAAGTTACATTCAGAAAGCATGGCACACAAGTTATCAACATCATCATGGTTTACTACCATGTTTGCTTGACCCCTTTTCTTGTCTTTCTTCGGAGCACGACACTCCGTAGATTTGTGTCCGGTTTTCCCACAGTTGTAGCAGTTTTCACTGAACCGCTTCTTGCTTGGATTGTATTTCGGACCAGAAGCCTTCTTCCTCTTTTTGTTATCTTCAATAATATTTGCTCCTATTATTGTTGAATTTCCACGGACTCTCCTTTCAGCAGCTTTATTGTCCTCTTCGATTCTCAACCGAACAATGAGATCTTCAAGGGACATTTTCTTTCGTTTGTGTTTCAAATAATTTTTGAAGTCCTTCCACAACGGAGGCAACTTCTCAATCATTGCTGCTACTTGGAATGCTTCGTTGATGGCAAGACCTTCAGCAAGTAGATCATGAATAATCACTTGCAATTCTTGGACTTGAGTAATAACAGACTTGCTATCTACCATTTTGTAGTCCAAAAATTTTGCGGCAATGAATTTCTTCATCCCGGCATCTTCAGTTTTATATTTTTTTTCAAGCGTATTCCACAATTCTTTTGACGTTTTCACGCCACTGTATACATTATACAGATTATCATCCAGTCCGCTAAGAATATAATTCTTGCACAAAAAATCAGAATGCTTCCACGCTTCAATCACGAGAAAGCGTTCATTCTCTGGAGTTTTATCTGGCAGATCAGGAACATCTTCCTTGATGAACTTCTGTAGACATAATGTAGTTAAGTAGAAGAACATCTTCTGCTGCCAGCGCTTGAAATCAATCCCGAAAATTTTTTTGGATTTTTCTGTCGGTGCCAACGCCGGTGTTCGGCTTGTCGATGCATTGGCAGTCACCGTCGGAACAGCTTGATTTTTGCTTTCAGTCGTCATTTTTTTTCTGTAAAAGAATGACACAAACAAATGTTTAATAAACGTTTTCAAACTGGAGTAAAAATCACGTAGATTTTAATCTCCAACAAAATGCCACAAAGGCTTTACTCTCCAAAACGGGAGTACACAAAACCATAAAGGTTTTAGTTTGCAGAATAATAAGAATAACACAAATACAGAAATAAATATTAAATTTCTTAAGATTATTATTCCCGCCAATATTGCTATATTTGTAAATAATAATTCTGCAAAATATAAGTTAACGTAATGAAACAGTAATTAATTCGAACCCACTGAATTCACAGTGCTGAATTCACAGTGTTTCCTTAAGGAATTTAATCCCCTCCTAGTACCCAAGATAATGGATTATTTCCTCCCAGGATAGAACGAATCACACACTGGTGTAGCGGTATTTCAAACCCCAGTGTTTCAGCGAACACAAAGTTCGGTAGCAAATCACACTTATAGTTGGTTTGTTTGAAGTTAAAAACAATGCAGAACGAGGGAGTAGAAACTCAGAAAATCGTATGGAAATGCTGAGAGGAAGGAGTGCAATGTATAGCCAAATCTGTTGAGCGATTTTCAGTTTGTTTCTTGTGTGTTGTGTCTTTCTTCAACAGCTGCTGCACATATATATAGCAGCCAGTGTTGAAGAAGAACAATCGTCCACCCTCCATGGTGGAGCAAGCATTAGCTTGTTTGTGGAGCAAGCACAATCATGGTGGGAAGAGCATTAGGCGGCTGCCTTGTGGTCAATACACGGATTGGAAAATATCCGTTACAAATGTGGATTAATCTTACGTTAATATTTACTATTAACAAATAAATTTGGTCCAAAAAATTAATCAATCAATCGATCATTTGACCAAATCCAAATCCAAATCCGAAGCCGTAGCCGTAGCCGAGCCGAGCCGAGCCGAGCCGAGCGAGCGACGACGACGACGGCGCGAGGCTTGCTTTCTTCTTAACTCTTTAAGAGCTGCAAGAAGAGCAATTATATATATATCCACCAAAAAATCTCTTCCTCTTCCAATATAGGACAATATCTCATTGTCAAGAAGGGGAAACTTAAAATTTTACTCAAAAATTTTATTTTCCCTCCATTTCCCATTCACCCTCATTTTAAAACTATTTCATCTTAAAAACAAAAACCTCAACAGATATTCGTGATGCAGTGCAAATTCAGATGAATGAGTAATATAATTTTCCACTATATCTAATATATATATATATATATATATATATATTTGTATGGAAACTAGAGTAGTAAGTAGTAACAGCATTTTACTAATAAGTACTGACATTTATGCTTTGTCATAAGCTTGCAAATAGCTGGAGCTTAAAAAATGCAAATGGAGGTGCAGAGGAAACTTCATGAACAAATATACTCATATACACTGACTGGCTGACTGACGGTACATAAAGCAATTTATTTTACCTTCTGTAAATAATAGGGCATTTACCATGTCTACAATTTACCAATCATGTGGTTGCTATAAAAGCTACATGTAAATAGCATTTTTCAGTTACAAAGACATTTTTCAGTTACAGAGACATTTACAACTGAGAATTGAAGGTCAAGGAAAGTATTTACAATTACAGGAAACACTTGCAAGATATGGTTCTTGTGAAGAACTTGCCAAAGCTGAACACTCTCAATTAGTTTTGTCAGTACTGATGGAGATGAATCCAGGGAATGGAAGTGGCAAAAATTATAAGTAATAGGAGCAGAACCAATATTTGCAATGATAATTGTATTGAACAAACATCTGGGAAAATATGTGACACTCACAAGCTCCACTAGTAATAGACTTTATTAGTAGATGCTTCTAAGCAATTGTGATTTGCCATAAATTAAAGTTACTATCCATTACTACAACTAGTATGTTGTTTTATAGAAATCTATGTATATTAATTGTTGTGTATGAAACTGAAACAACTTCTGTAGTATATCCTCATTGACATGGCATTACGGAAGCACATGCGCCTATTCAAGAATATATATGTAGTCAACATCTAAAACATTTTTATTTATGAAATTACATGGTTAAGGTAAGGGATAATACATAAGTACCCCTTGAGGTTGCCCCGTTTTATAAGATGCATCCTTTAATTTTGTGGAGGTCCTATGACCCCTTGCATTTGTTCAGATTGGAATTAATACCACCTTTTGAGCTGATGTGGCGTATGTTGTGATTTGCACCCGTTCTTTCTTTTTTCTCTTTATTGTTTTTATCCCTAATATTGTTATGGAAGAATGACCGAGAATCGGTAGCGGTAGAATTACGATTTGGTGATGATTAAGTTTTTCGGATTTTAGTTTAATGGTGAGTTTAATTATTAGATTTTGGTTAGGTGCTAACTTTAATTTTTCAGATTTTGATTAGGTGGTGAATTTAGAATTTTGGGGTTATGATTTGGTCGTGATGTAGTTTTTGATTTCAATTTAGTGGTGGTTTGATGGTTTTGGTGGTGGATATGGTTGTTATGGCAGTTATATTGGTGGCTAAAGGGGTGGCAATGTTGACGGAGAAGAAGAAAAGAAAAAAAAGAAAAAGGAAAATAGAAGCAAAAAGAAAGAAAAGAAAGCGAAAAGATAAAAAAAAATAATGAATAAAAAGAAAATAAAAAATAGTATTAGTAAAAGAAAATGACAAGGCATTAATGATTGGTGTGTGTGTTTCACATATTTTTGTGAAATAAATTCTTATGAAAAAAGGAGAAATTTATTTTAGGGGAGGGTCAGAGGACCCCCGCAAAATTAAAGGGTGCATCTAATAAAACGGGAAAACCCCGAGGGGTAATATGTATTATCGGTTAAGGTAACTAAAAGTTGATTTGTCTCACTCTCAACTAGGAATTCAAATTACAGGCCACCAAGGAAATGAGAATGTGCTAGGTGAATACGGTAATATTAAGTACCATAAGAAGGAACCGTGCTACTAACTTATCAAATATCCTGCTGACCACAAGTTCAATAAGAAGAGAGGCGGTGGTAATATTTCTATTTTTGCTACTGATACTACTGAGGAAACGGTTGACAATAATGTCACTCGCATCAACGTTGAGTCCATATACACTAATCGCTACAATTAGCCTACTTCGTTCCCTCAAGAGTCAAGTATGAGTGTTACTCTGTTTATTAGCTTAAGAATAGGGATGACAATGGGCCGATGCGGTGCCAATTTGAACCTATGCGGGGAGGGCAGGGTGTTTGGACTTATGCGGGTGCGGTGCGGGACGGCATGGGTTGGCTTTTAAAAAAAATTATTCTTGCGAGTTGCGGGGCGGGTGCGGGTCTTCACTCTCAAACATCGATTTATTAATTCTCTTGGACACATATAATCACTACAATTGACATAAAGAAAGCACCAACGTTAAAGATATGGAATAATTGCTTCTTCATGATATGAGTCGGCAAGAGAAAACAACAAACTACCCATATATTATACATTTTTCCAAAAGTTTCTTTTCGAATTGCTTTTCTCGTTCTAAAAATAAATTAAAGAGTATTAGACAAACAGAATGACTAGTATGAAAATTCAACTATCATTCTTCTTGTATATTAAATATATAATAGACAACATTAAATTTGTAATAAATATTTTCTTTTGACTTCGACACCACCCATGAAATCAAAAACTTATTTTGTTTATAATATGTGACGGTAGTAGGTCACCATGGATTAAGCAATCTTTTTCAGCCCATAAATAGCTGCAATTATTATATTAAGTAAAACCACCTAGGTTGGAGATGGAAAATTCCAGCCAAATGATCCAAAAAAAAAAAATCTAAACGGGGCGAGGCTGGGCAGGTGAACATATGTGTAAGTGGGAGGCGGGGCTGGTCAGGTAGACGTGAGTGTAAGTGGGGGGGCGGGTCGATGCCGGTGAAAATGTTGCGGGGCGGAGCAGGTTAAAATTTTACGGGTTAAGACAACCCACCCTGCACCCCTTATATCCCTAAGTAAGATTCCTTTATTCGGTAAGTGAATCTGCATCTAATTAATTCCCCTTTTCTTCTTGTTGATATTGATGTTTCGAGACCATATCAAACTTGTTCATACAAGTAGAAGTTACTTCCTTATTTTGTTCGATGACTTCTTTCTTGATATGTTTTTTCCTAATGAAAATCAAAAGTGATGTTGTTCTCTACAGAATTTTTTTCTCCTTATTTAAAAACCAATTCTCTGCATCTATTAAGAATCTTAGATCAGACAATGCGTTCGAATTCTTCAATTCTCAATGCAATGACCCTATTTACCTCATGAATTCTGCAGCATCGTAACTTGTTCACACTTCACAATAAAATGGAGTAAGTGAACCTAACATAAACATTTATTTGGACATATAGAACTCTAACATTTCAAACACACACGCCTCTCAAACTTTGGGGAGAGTGTATTTTTACATCTTTATATAATATAAACATATTTCATCTTCTGCTTTGTTTATAAAATCTCTATATAAATTCCTCCACAAATAGAAAATCTCCACTTCATGAGAACCATTAAAGGTGTGTCTGGAATGAGGAGAATATTTTTCACGAAACGCTTTTTGAAAAAAATATATTTTCGGGGAAAATAAATGATATTCTTAATTATTTTTTCGGTGTATGGTTAGCTTGAGAGCTTCTCTCTCTAGCGATATTGGCGATTTATAGGTGATCACCGGTGATCTCTCTTTCATGGCCAATCTGGCCGGCGGCCAGCCTCCTACTATCATTACGCAGCCCCAAAACCCCAACAATCACAAATACCCTAGATTATTCCAAAATCCTTAAACCATCATCATTAAATTCTCCCATGCACGTAAACACTAGTTTGTCTCAAGTTGCTCCTATTCCTATCAAACCTATGACGTTTCTCCATGGACAACCATTGATTAAATAGACTGAAGCAGAAGTCTCACTCATGAATATTATTGAAGGATTGCAATATGCAGTAATTGGCAAGTTTTCCTACGGTTGTCCAGAGTTGCAAGAATTACGCAGTTTGATCCCTACTCAATGTGGTATAAAAGGTGAGTGTAACATTGGTTTTCTTAGGGACAGGCATGTGTTGATCAGGCTTACACTTCTGGAAGAGTATGTTAATTTTACTTCAAAGAGTGCTTACTATTTGAAAGCTAAAGATATCTATCAATATCAGATGAGGCAACTGATTTATGATGTTAAGTTTAAGGCTGGAGAAGAAACAACATTGGCAATGGCTTGGATTTCTTTCCCAAACTTGTTGCCAACCTATTTTGTCAAAGAATGTTTGTTTTCTTTAGCTTCAGCAGTGGTTAAGCCTTTACACCTTGATATGGCCACAATCAATAAAACAAGACCTAGTTGTGCTAGGGTTAAAGTGCAAATTGATTTACCTAAGAATGTTAGAATGGATATCGAGAATGAGGCAACTAGTGAAACTAGGACTGAATGGGTGAAGGTACAATATGATTACATCCCTAAGTATTGTAGGGAATGTAGACTTAAAGGTCACAATGAAGATGAATGTAGAAGGTTATATATAGAGCTCATTCCAGTTGTGGAAAATCAAGTTGAGGGGTAGGAACAAGGTGGAGCGAGTGACATAAAGCAGATGAAATTGAGCAACATGAAGCCACCAATTAAGATGCTAACTATTGGCAAGATAGTTGGTTATCCTAATGGGAAGTGGACTGAGGTAAGGGACAATTGACCAAAGAAAAAGAATGACGCTAAGGACGAGGATAAAAAGGGCAATGAGGGAGCTGGTAAGGACGAAGTTAGGGTGGAGCAGCAATCCAAGGCTCCAGTGCAAACTACTAACAAATTTGCTCTACTGGAGGAAGGTGAAATTGAAGAAGCCACACAAGTAATCCTGAATGTGCAAGTCAAAGAGAAAACTGAGGCTAACAAGAAAAATAAGGCAAGTCCTATGTCTACTAGGAAAACAAGTCCAAAGAGGAATGGGGTTCAAGGAAAATAAGGAAAACAAGGAAAATAAGGCAAGTCCTATGTCTACTAGGAAAACAAGTCCAAAGAGGAATGGGGTTCAATCTGTGACTAATGAGAAATGTCCTAATCCCGCTGATACTAGGATTTTAGAGGCTAATAAAAAAGAGTCTACAATTAAGTGGGTCCCTAGGAGATTTGGTGCAAATAAGGAAGACTTGAAGCAGCTCAATATGACCATTAACGAGTCAAGTCAAGAAATGCCTTCCCAAACTTCTGAAAATTCTACTGAATTCAACGAAGTTAATAACAAAATAACTTCTGGTAGGCAGATGTGAAGTGAAAAGGTAGAGATTATGGAGAAACATAGTATTGAAAATGTGGATGAAGTTAGAGCACAAAGGAAAGATTTCCAGAACCAAAAAGTTGACCTAACTTAGAGAGCTACAGTAAACCTTAGGGTTCAAAATACTAGGGTTATGAATATGGAGAAATCAAGCAAGAAATAGAGTGATCAACTACTTGGAGCTACTAAAGGATCACAAGAACAATCTGAAATTCAGGAAAGATCAAGACTTGAAGTCACAGCTAAGATGCAAGGCAATGGAACAATAAACCCTAAGAAATTTATTCAGGTTTTGGCTGACGTGGAAGGAGTTCCGGTGGAGGTTTCAGAAGATGCTAAGCTTGGGGATATTCAGGTTCATGTCTTAGGGGATACAGTGAGGTCACAACTCAAAAACTCTGAGGGCAAGGGGGCCAAAATCAATGGAACAATAATTCCTGTATCTGATGCTACAGTAAACCCTACTCTTAGGTCTGTCTATAATCTTCAATTTAAGGTGATGCAAGAAGCTTTGGGGGTCAAGGAGCAGAATAATAGGATGTTTAAGGAGGCTACAAATCAGTCTTATAATCAAATTGAATACACTACAAGGAAAGGAGTTTTTGAGATTGGACAAACAAACATAGGTAACAATGCAATACAACTTGTTATACCTCCAGTCGATGATCCTGGGATTTTGGCTGAAAATATTTTAGTATTACTAGTGAATGTTTTTCAAAGGGAATTCTTATCAATCATAGGGGTCAGAAGGAACTTGGCATGATTGCCAAGAATCATGAGCCAAAGCCTCTGGCCCTTCAACTTGTGAATGAGGATAAGGGTGAGCATGAACACCTGGGTGAAGATATTGAAGAAGAATCGACAGCTGCTAACTTTCAACAAGTGGCCCGGGATGGATATATATCACCCAGGAGCATTGACAAGAAGAAATCAGCTGGGAAACATGCAAAGAAGAACAAGGAAAAGACTGTACCAGTTAGGGTACAACCAAAGAGGAGTGCACTTTCTCTCTCCAGATGATATCTAAGGATAACATATTAATATGGAATGTGAGGTTGGTGAACACTCAAAAATACATTCAAAGACTAATTAATCTCCACATGAAGCACAACTTTTATCTGATTGGGTTGATGGAACCTTGGCAAGACATAAATCAATTAGAGGTGTGTAGAAGGAGGCTGGGAAATGAGTCTGCTTTTGCTAATATGAGTGGAAAGATTTGGGCCTTTGTAGATGAGGATATTAATGTACAAGTGCTGATGGACATGGAACAACAACTGACTCTTAAGTTGTTTCATAGAGTTTTTAGTAAGAAATTTATAGTCACACTTGTATATGTTAAGTGTGATGCTATTAAAAGAATTGAGCTATGGGACTCATTGTATCATCTTGCTTCATTTATGATGGTTCCTTGGCTTGTTTGAGGAGATTTTAATGTTATAGTTTCAGCAGAGGAGAAATATGGTTGGCATCCAGTATACCTTAGTGAAGTAGAGAATTTTGCACAATGTATTGATACTTGTGAATTATATTACTTGGCTTCAAAGGCAGCTTGTATACTTGGTGGAATGGTAGGTCTTATGAAGCTTACATATTTAAAAGGTTGGACAGATTCTTGGCCAATCAAAAGTTCCAAGATTTGTTTCCAACTTTAGAAGTTGAGCATCTCATAAAATATGGATCAGATCATGCACCATTATTGTTATCATGCAATGTCAATACAGTTCAGGTGAAGAAGCCATTCAAATTCTTGAATTTCTGGGTAAAGAATGAAATATTTCTGGATGTGGTAAAGAAAAACTGGAAGTCAGACATAGTGGGCAATCCTTTCATCTCTTTCCAACAAAAGTTGAAGAATGTGAAGAAGGCTTTGGCAGTGTGGAGTAAGTGACATTTGGGGAGATATTAAAATATATTACAGCATTAGAGGATGTCATTAAGGTACATTATGTGGAATTTGAGCTTAACCCTACTGCTCAAAATAAGGAAAAACTACACAGAGTTTAGGCTGATCTTACTAGGTACTTACACTTAGAGGAAGAGTTTTGGAGGTAAAAAGCTGAAATGCAATGGTTCAAGTATGGGGACAGGAATACAAAGTTCTTTCATGCTCGTGTCAGGGGTAAGAGAAAGAGGCTCCAGGTTTCTAGAATTCTTGACAACAATGAAATTTGGCTAGAATCACAAGAGGAGATGGCTAAGGAGGCAGTTGAGTTTTTTTAAGGACAATTCTCTAAACAAAGGTTGCCAACAAATTTAATATTATCAACCATATTCCTAGAATTATTTCTGAAGAGAAGAATAGCAGGTTATGGGCTGAACCTACTATGGAAGAGGTAAAGCAGACAATGTTTGACTTAAATGGAGATAGTATTGGTGGCCCTGATGGCTTCACTGGCTAGTTTTATCACTCTTGTTGGGGCATAATCTGTGAGGATGTGCTAGATATGGTTATGGCTTTCTTTTGTGGATCAGAACTTCCAAGACTCATTACACACACCAACCTAGTGCTACTGCCAAAGAAATAAATTGTGTCTACCTTTTCAGATATAAGACCTATTAGTTTATGTAATTTCTTAATCACGATCATTTCTATAGTGCTTCATGAGTGGTTAGTAGAGTTGTTATCAGCACTCATTTCTCCTAACCAAGCAGGGTTTGTGAAAGGAAGGAGTATTGTGGAGAACATTCTATTGACACAAGAGATAGTGATAGATATTAGAAATAGGGGTAAACCATCCAATGTGGTGATCAAATTAGAAATGGCAAAGGCTTATGATAGGGTGTCTTGGTTGTTTTTGACTAAGACGTTGAGGCAGATGGGTTTTGGTGAGGTTTTCATTGACACGGTATTCAAATTGGTTTCAAATAACTGGTATTTAGTATTACTAAATGGCCAAGAAAATAGATTCTTTAAATCCTCAAGAGGTGTCAAGCAAGGTGTTCCTCAGTCTCCTACCTTGTTTATATTGGCAGCATAAGTATTAGGGAGAGATTTGGATGCTTTATTTGATAATCCAGATTTCACTGGATTTGGAATGCCAAAGTGGAGCAAAAATATCAATTATCTTTCATATGCTGATGATACAATTATATTTAGTTCCTCTCACTATGGTGAAATACAATGGATTATGAATATCCTTGAAGAATATGAAGCTGTATCTAGCCAAAAGGTGAACAAGGAGAAGTTTTCTTTTCATATGCATGAGAACACACTGTATCATGAAGCTAATACAATGCATCTTATCACACAATTTTAGAGGTGTCCCTTCCTATTTACTTACCTTGGTTGCCCAATCTTTTATAGTAGAAGGCAGAAGGTGTTTTTACAAAGACATTATGCATAAGGTGCAGGTGAGACTTCACTAATGTAAAGACATGCTATTATCTATAGGTGGGAGAGCAGTATTGATATCACATGTTCTGGAGAGTATGCCAATTCATCTATTATCGGCAGTGAACCCTCCACAGTATGTAATTGTAAAGTTGCATAGAATGTTTGCAAGATTCTTTTAAAGTAACTGTGAGAATGTAAAGGCTAAGTATTGGGCTTCATGGGATAGTTTATGTTTACCTAAGGATGAGGGGAGTGCAGGATTTAGATCATTGCATGATGTCTCTAAGGTGTTGTTTTCAAAACTATGGTGGAGCTTTAGGTCCAAAGAGACATTATGGTCTATTTTCATGAGAAACAAATACTGTAAGAAGATCAATGAGGTGGTGGTACCTTGGAGAAATGACTCACGGGTATGGAAAAAGTTTATTTCAAATGAGAGATTTGATTGAACATCAAATATGGTGGCAAGTGAGGAGTGGTGATGCATATTTCTAGTATGATAACTAGACAATATTAGGGGAAATATACCATGCTACTGGACCTGATCATCGGTGTGATGAATCCATAACATAAATCACTGAAGTAATAGAACAAGGCAGCTGGAATGAAGAACATCTGAGATACATACTTCCTGGGGAAATAGCAGATCACATACTAGAGTGCATTGAATCTCCAAATGCTGAGGAACTGAATGATAAACCTTGGTGGCTACTTGAATCTAAAGGACATTTCACAATCAAGTCTACATGGCAGTAAATAAGAAAAAGAAGAAGAAGATGAAGAAGAAGAAGAAGAAGAAGAAGAAGAAGGAGGAGGAGGAGGAGGAGAAGGAGGAGGAGGAGAAGAAGGAGAAGCAGCAGGAGGAGGAGGAGGAGGGGGAGGAGAAGAAGGAGGAGGAGGGGGAGGAGGAGAAGAAGAAGGAGAAGGAGAAGGAAGAGGAGGATGAGGAGGAGGAGGATGAGAAGAAGGAGAAGGAGAATCAGAAGTAGAAGAAGAAGTAAAAGTAGAAGGAGAAGGAGCAGGAGAATGAGGAGGAGGAGGAGAAGCAGAAGGAGAAGGAGAAGGAGAAGGAGAATGAGAAGGAGGAGAAGAAGGAGAAAGAGAAGAAGAAGAAGAAGAAGAAGAAGAAGTTTATGGTGTACAAGTTTATTTGGGTAAAAGGATTACCATTCAAGGTATCCTTTTTCATGTGTAGATTATGGAAGGCATAACTACCATTAGATGATGCATATAGAAGGTGGGTATATCTCTTTCCATCAGGGTATTGGTGTTGTAGAAGCCCTAAAGAGGAAACACTTGCTCATGTGTTCTTTAGGTCTTATGTGGCAAAGTTTGTATGGAAATACTTTAGTGTAGTTGCAAGGATTAATATTGAAGGAAAGGTGTTGATACAAGTGATTAATGGATGGTGGAAAAAACCAGTGAACACTAGTCTCAGACATATTTACTAAGTTATTCCTTCATTGAGTGTATGGCACTTATGGAAGAGAAGGAATACAGGCAGATATGTGAGAGTGGTGTCTATTAATAGGCTGATCTATGAAGTTTACACTTCACTGTATATGTTGCTAAAGGTGAGACGAACTTCATTCACAACAGTCACCACCAAATGGTCTGAACTACACAATAAACTAATGGCTTATAAACCTAAGTTGAAGTGCACTAGGGTCTGGTGGCAGCTGCCTCATATAAGATGGATAAAGTGTAACACTGATAGAGCATGTCGAGGAAATGATGGTAGAGTTTCTTATGTTTATTGTATTAGATATGGAGTGGGTGATCTACTATATGCACAGGTAGATGAGATTCAAAATGCAACTAATAACATTGCAGAAGCCACAACTATTCTGGAGTCTCTAGGGTACATTGTGCAATCTCAGTCACCTCCTTGTGTCATTAAAACTGATTCTATGTTGATGAAACAAATCTTAAATAAAGTTTTGGAGCTTCCATGGAATATTTTAATACAGATAGAGGAGATTAAAAGGCTCATGACTATGTGTACAATTGCAGTGACTCATGTTCTTAGGGAAGTAAATATGTTAGCTGAACATCTTGCTAACTTAACGCTAGAACACCAAGTAGATATACAGGTGAATTCTTTTATGGAGATAGATACTAAAGGAAGGAAGAAATATCTTAAATAGTGAAAAGTAACAGATATCCTACATTAGGGTAAGAACAACAAAGCCTAACTCTAAATGATGATGTACTGGGATGATATGATATTGATGTGGGGAATTTTTGTAGTAGGAAGAAGGGTGAAGATATGTTGTGGAGGAGTTGGGAAAACCACAGGAGAAGGAGTATACATCTCTCTTTCTTCTCAAATCCTCAGGGAGGAGAGTACAAAGGCATTTTATACTAACATAGTCTTCTATTTTGCAGGTACTTTTAATAGTGCTTGGTCTTATATTCTGGCCAAGCCTGCAAGGGTGGTATTAGCATCTTTGATGCTCCTTCCCTTTAGGTGTAATTAGTAAATAAGCCAGCCTAAAATTTTACCAAATGAGCTGTGGAAAAGGCCTCAAACAAGCCAACTAAACTGGATATACATAGATTTCCAATTAGGTTTGGACGGGGAATATTATTCTATAGGGGGTAGATGCCTTTGCTTTCTTAGAGTCCTGGAGGTCTTACAAGATATAAACAATAGGGTACAATAATATTCAAGGGCTATTGTTACGCGCAAGAAGCTTTCACTGCCCAGGTATTACAACTTCAGACATGGGAATTGGCATCATTTTTCGGGCAACTTGATCATCACATAGAGGTGCTGCCAGGTATACTTTGCTTATATTATACACAAGGAAGGCAGTGGAAATAGGTTTGTGCTGGTAATTGTCTTGTACAACCAAGAATTACTGAGGAAAAGTAACAACAACAATAGGACATTATGGATCTGGACAGTGAGGATAGGCTTCATTGCGTATATTATATCAACCAGTCTGGCTTTGTTAAGATTAGATCATAGTTCTAGGAACCAGCTGGGATTAATACTTGGTATGGATCAAAAATACTTATGCTCAGAATTGTATGTGAAGTTGCACAGTGTATTCTATGTGCAGTTGGAAAGCCTTGATCACACAAGTTTTTGGCCAAGAGAGGCTCTTCATGGGAGATGGTTTATAGTTCATTTTGTACTATCACTCTTGAGTGTAATGCTCAACTTTGATAATAGGATTAATGAACTTTGATATTACATTTTCCTTCATTTTGTGAGACCTCCTAATATTTTGTAGTTTATTTTTGATTATTAATATTAAAAATGCCACTAAGCACTCAACTTAGTGGTACATTTCTAAAAAACAAATCGAGGTAAATGTTATGAGAGACTAAATGGGTGAGGACGATAAGAGAAGTAGGGCAGTGAGGGTCCACATTCAAAGCCGAGGTTGGGGGGCCAAAATTACAGTTTAGGGTCGGGATGATAGGGGTCGGGGGTTGAGATCAGAGTTTGAGGTAGGGATGATGGGGGTGGAGGTTAGGGATTGGGTTCAGGGTCGAGGTCAGGGTCGAGATTAGGGTTCAGGGTCAAAGTCAAGATCAGGGTCGACGTTCGAGATCGCGTTTATGGTAAAGGTATGTGTTTGCAATCGAGTCCGAGGATGGGTTAGGGTTAGAGGGTCAGGGTTCACGGAGGCGTTCGAGCACGGGGATGAGGGTTAGGGTGGGGATTGGATTACATGCGCGGGGTTATGATCAATGTCAGGGGTCCATATTGAAGTTGGAAGTCAAGATTGGGGTTCGAGGTAGGGTTAAGGGTCGGGTTCATACTCGAGGTCGAGGTTGGGATCGTGATTCAGGTATGGGGGTTGATGGTCGAGGTCAAAAGTTGAGGTTCATGGTCGGGGCCGGGGCCAAAGTCGGGGTCGGGGTTCGAGTTTGAGGTTCAAGGTTGGGGATTAGGGTCTTTCTAGGGGGTCAAAGTCTAGGTCAGAAGTCAGGGATCGGGAGTCGAAGTTGGGGTTGGGGTCGAAAATCATAGTTGGTAACCTTCGACGTCAAACTCCAACCTAGTATTAGACTAAAACCCTAAACCCAACCTTAACCCAACCCCGACATGATTTTAGACCAGGCTACAAACCCTGACCCTAAACCTATCCCCAAACCACGACCCTGACCCCAACATAGACCCCAATCTCTATCCTCATTTCTGATCCAAAACTACAAATCTCGGCCTCTATTTTCATCCCTAAACCTTGACCTTGACCCTGACCTTGAATCAAAACTCCAACCTTGACCCTGAACCCTTACCTCGACTCTAAATCCTAAAACCAAACTTAACCCCGCGACCCAAAACCTAAACCTTGGACCCCAACCCCTTAACATTTAGGTTCTTGTTTTGCATTCCAGGGACGAGTAGGAGAGGGGTGGTAGAAGTTAGGGGGCTTGGGGTAGGGGTAAGGGATGGGACACGGTAGAGGAATAAGGCTGGGAGAGGAGTGTGTGGTGGGTGGTGGGCCGGTGGTCGGGGATTAGTTAGAGAGGTAAAGGTTTTTCCAGGGCGATGAGTTAGAGTGTAGGCGGGGAGGTGCCATGGTGGGAGCTGGCGGGGGGTGGTTGGGTAAGGTTGGAGGTGTGGGGGTAGGGTGGCGAGAGTGTGAATTGGAGGGTAAGAGTGGTGGTGGGGTGGGGGTACGGATGGGGATAGGTGAAAGAGAGTTTTGAAAAATATTTTTCCCCTTCTTGGTAGGAAAGTCATTTTTTTCGAATTGGAGGAAAAAATGTTTATAATTTAGAAAATTTTCAAAATATTTAAGCTAACCAAACATGAAAAGATTAGAAAATATCTTTCGGAAAATATTATCCTTCGTACTAAATACACCCTAAATATCTTTTGTTAGTGACTAACAAATGTGGTGTCGATATATTTTCACCTAGATCTATATATATAGTGTTTAGGGGATAGGCACCTGAAAAAGGTATAGACTCCATAACCTGAAAACTTAATTCTTCGATTTCTTTTTAATAAATAATGTATACATCCCCGACATCGAATTGGATTTCAAATTCAATGAATATATGGTCTGCTCCTCTACCCCTCTCCAGGTAAATACCAAGGTTTTTGTCATTGGTTGACTTCGAAATTAGGACGTGTACCTAAATTACACATCATACATAGTGTTCTTACCACTAAATTAAGGACCCATGGGCTAAACACTCAAACCATCAACATTAGCAGCGATGTCACTGAAAGTTGATATCTAATAATTCAACACTAATGCATAATCAAGAACACCATAGAACGAAGATACGATAATGCACATGTAAAACTATCTTCACTATAATGCAAAAGTACTCCAAAGGTGAAACGTTTGGCTATGTTTTCCCTCATTTCTCCTCCTAGGCATCAAGTCTTGACCTAATATCCTCCACATGACTGATTTTATCAGATCTTTAATAGAGGCTTACACATTTGCCAATTCACAACAATATATAAGTGACACAAGCCTGTAACGATCCGGCTGGTTATTTTGAGCTTTAGCACTTTGTTCCGGGGTTTGAGACTTATACATTATGATTTTCGTGTATGATTGGTTTCGACTTTCAAGAGGTACGAAGTTGATTGGAACAGTAAATTGGAACAGAAGAGTTGATCAAGATTTTGACTTTTGAGTAAATGACCTCGAAATCGGTATTTGATAGTTTCAATAGGTTCATATGGTAATTCTGGAATTGTGCGTATTTGGATGTTCTTAAAAGGTTTTGGCTCTAATTGTTGGATGTTGGCAATTTGAAGAGTTTGAGAGTTTACAAGTTTGATCGGGAGTTAACTTTAATAGTGTCGGGTTTGAATTGTTATTTCGGAACATGGAATAGGTTCGTTCTGTCGATTGAAACTTGTGTGCACTGTTTGGTTGGAATCAGGATTGGTTAGGCTTCAATTAGACGCTTGGTTGCAAATTGGAAGTTTTTGAAGTTAAGAGAACGATTTTGATCTTCAATTATAATTTTTGATGTTATTTGTAAAATTTCGAGCCCTTGAATAAGTTTGGATAATGTATTCGGACATGTTGGTATGATTGGACGGGGTCCCATAGGCTCGGGTGTGATTCGGGATAGTTTCAGATCATTTTGGTTGAGTTTGTATTTCTGATTTTCTGGTGCATCTGATAAGCTTCGCGATCGCGGAAGGAGCTTTGTGATCCCGTATGGTGTTTTTGGTCGCTGGTGGTTTATGCATCACTTCACGTTAGAGGTATTGCATTTGCGAAGTGATGTGGAAACTGGCTATCGGGTCATTTGGCTTCACGTTTGAGAAGTGATGGGGGGAGGTCGGTCAGCAGAGGCTCGCGTTCACGTCTGGACTCTCACGTTCGCGGAGTGGTGAAATGTGATGACCCAAAATGTCATCTTTAAATTTAATAAGTAATATTGTATTCTAAGACCTCGAAAAACACTAATTATCATTCCTCGACTTGCGTGCTCAGTCCGTACAATTTTTCGAAAAGTTTTTATATGAAAAACGGATTAAAATACGAAATAGAGCTTTAAAACTCAACTGAGTTGACTTTGGTTAATAATTTGAGCAAACAGACTCGGATCAGTATTTTGGCAGTTCCGGTAGGTCCGTATCGTGATTTGAGACTTGGGCGTATGCCCGGAATCGAATTCCGAGGTCCCTAGCCCAAGATATGGAATTTTGATAAAAAATTAAAAGCTTGAAAGATTAATAAATGTTTAAGAATTTACTGATGTTGGATTTATTGACACCGGATCCGTGTTTTAGTTCTGAAGCCCGGTATAGGTCCACTATAATATTTATGACTTTTCTGCCAAATTTGGTGAGAAACAGAGTTGATTTAACGTGATGCGGACGTCCGGTTGTAAAAATATAAGTTTTAAAGTTTTCTTGAAAATATCCTTTGATTTGGTGTCTGATTCATAGTTCTATGTGTTAGTTTGGCGATTTGATCGCGCGAGCAAGTTCGTATGTTATTTTAGGACTTGTGTGCATGTTTGGTTTGGAGCCTCGAGGGCTCGGGTGAGTTTCGGATGGCCACGGGATGATTTCGGACTTAGAAAATCTGGTTTTCTGTAGACTTTAGGCTTCTGGTGTGTTCTTTTGCGCGTTCGCGAAGGTACTCTCGCGAACGCGAGAGCAAATTGGGGCTGGCACATTTTGTACTTCACGTTTGCGACAGATTGAACGCGTTCGCGAAGGGCATCTCGCGTTCGCGAAGAGTAAAATTAGGCAGCACAAATTTTGTTCTTCGTGAACGCGAGGCACTGACCGCGTTCGTGAAGGGTAAAAATCCCAGAAACATAACTTAAGTTCTGAAAATGGGGTTTCGACCCATTTTCAACCATTTCAAATTTTTGAGCTCGGGTAAGTCGATTCTTGGGCGAGTTTCACGGGAAAATATTGGGGTAACTATTCCTTATCCTATATTGATTATATTTTATGATTCCACACTCATTTATATCATGAATCCGTGAATTTATGGAAGAAAAAAAAGATTTTTATAAAATCTTCCAAAAATAAAAATTTAAGATTTGAAGGTCCATTTGATATCGGAATTGGATAATTTTTGTATGATTGAACTCGTAGCGGAACGGGTGTTCAGATTTTGCGAATTTTTCTGGATTTGAGACGTGGGTTCCACTGTCGAATATTTTAATAAATTTCAGATTTATCCGGAAAATTAGTAAATTCATATGGAATTAATTCCTATGATTCGTATTGAGTATATTGAATTGTTTATGAATAGATTTGAAGCTTTTGGAGGTAAATTTAAAAGGAAAACCTTTGGTCGAGTAATTGATTGGAATTTTAAGGCGAGGTAAGTGTCATGGTTAACCTTGACTTGAGGGAATAGAACCCTTAAACTATTTGTTATATGAAATACATTTGAACGACGTATAGGCGAGGTGATGAGTATCTATACGTCGTCAAATTAATTGTTTGCATAATTACTTGAAAAATTATAAATCATTTTAAATCATGAATTAATTATTATAATAATTTTTCCTCTCCTATTCTTTATCAAATATTAATTCTTGAATTCCTGCATTAATTGTTACATGCTATTTGAATTATGTGTCTTAATTGTTATTTGACATTTAGCATATTAAATATTAAACTGCCTATTTTCTCCCTGATTTCCATAATAATTTGTTATTTGTCATTGTTTGTTTCATAACTAAATCATAATTATTGTATGCTTGTAGTCTTATAATTTTATATTAAATGTTGTATTTATTGGGGAAATTTCTTCTATAAGAATTGGTAAATGGATATATTGGAGGATCGGGTTGCACGCCGTAACAGAATTAATTGAAATAGATATATTGGAGGATCGGGTTGCACGCCGTAACAGAATTAATTGAAATAGATATATTGGAGGATCGGGTTGTATGCCGCAACAGACTTATTAAAAGTCAATGTTTGGGAGATCGGATTGCACGCCGCAATAGACTTATTTAAAAGTCAATATATATACTTGATTAAAAATGATTATATGAGAGGATTGAAAATGAATATATTGTGAGAACGGGTTGCACGCTGTAACAGAATTGAATGTGAATATATTGTGAGAGCGGGTTGCATGCTGCAACAGAATTGAATGTGAATATATTGTGAGAGCGGATTGCACGCTGCAACAGAATTGATGGAAATGATAATTGATTATGATTGTTGAATTGGCTTCAATTATTATAAATGAGTCACCTGAGTTATTTCTATTATTGTTGTTGTTATTAATATTGCGTACAGGTAATATAAGTGACCCGCCTTAGCCTCGTCACTATTTCGTCGAGGTTAGGCTCAGCACTTACCAGTACATAGGGTCGGTTGTACTGATACTACACTATGCACTTTTTGTGCAGATTTTGGAGTTGGTCCCAGCGGCGTATCATAGACTTGCTCGGATTTCAGCTACTCAGAGGAGACTTGAGGTATAACTGCACGACGTCCGCAGTTCTGAAGTCCCCGTCTACTTTACTTTAGCTGTGTGTTTATTTCCAGACAGCTTTATTTTATTCACGCCCTTATTTGTATTATTCTAGAAGCTCGTGCACTTGTGACACTAATTCTGGGATGGTATTTAGACACCGTTGTTCTTATGGATTATTCACTATATTTCATACCTTACTTCCGCATTTGTTCCTTTGTTATTAATAAATTTAAAAATTATTTTAAAATAGAAAATATTATTCTAACGTTGGCTTGCCTAGCAAGTGAAATGTTAGGCGCCATCACGGTCCGAAGGTGGGAATTTCGGATCGTGACATGAGACCAGTTGGTCTACGCGTGCTATCGGCCATATTCGCAAAGTAGTGTCTGCAATGTAGATTTTGTAAATCGCGATCGTGATTGTGGTGTCGCGATCACGATGAATACTGCTGGGCGGCATATAAAAGTTGCCATTTTCTAGATTTTACTCATTGTTTTGGAACCAAAGTGTTGTAAAAATGGACTCAAAACACCAAAATAGGTGAAAAGAAGATTTGAAAATATTTTTATATATAGCACATGAATTTAACGACAAGTTTCTCCATTAAGATATAGTGCATGAAGTACATGCACTATGCCTATTATAAATCTGACCCACATATAGCGCATATAAGACATGCAATATACCCACCAATTATTGCCCCCCTCGCACTGAATATTTGCTTACTTAACGACCAACATTCCTTCTTCAAAAATATATTATGAAAAATTCATTCTTTAACATCCTTTGTATTTTGCTTACCCATTCCGAAATATTTGCTTACTTTTTGCCAGAATATCTGAAGAGCAAAAAGTTAGGGTTGCATTATATTGGGGGGGGGGGGAGGGATGAGGTTGTCGTGGAAAATAATTTAGTACACTATAGTTGTTCTCCATAGAGTATTGTTAAGTTGTCACTCACATTGGAGTACGATAGATTTGTATCTTTGATTTGTAAAAGAGTGAGTGTGAGTAAACGTTCGGTTAATATTAAGGTAAACGGAATATATCCTTATTATCTTACTCCTCTAGGGGTTGTTTGTTATGTGAGTTTAACATCGAAGACGATGAAACTCTAAAATATTTTTGAGGACTCCGGATGAACACTGAGATCTTCTTATGATAAAAATGTTGGAAATGTACGTCAAGTTTGAAGACATCAACAATATTAAGGTTCCGCAAAATATGGATAACCCTCAATCATCTAGTGGTGTTTTTGGAGCAGTTTTATTCAAATAGGTTCCGTTTGGAAGAGTCTGGCCATATCTAAACTTTTCTCCACGGATGAATGAGGAGTGAGAACATAATTTCTCCCCAAGTTTACATAATTCACACACCGAGTGGTAAATTTTAATTTTCCTTGTTGCAGTATGATATTCTTTATATATCATATTCGTACTAACACTTATATCTTCCAAAGGGGGTACCAGCCAGATATGAATTTTACAAGTTATGAACCAATCAACAGTTGGAATATACCTAATTTTGGAGGTTTGGATCATGTTGGTCCTTCCGCGAGTCATCAACAACTTGATAATATGCATCATGAGATATCTATAGATTATGAATTGAAACTTGATAATATGCATCATGAGATATCTATAGATTATGAATTGTAAGTAAAGAGATAAATTTAATACATTATATTGGGATGACTTTGAGAAACTCATTATTGTTTTGGTTGAGTAGTGAAAATAAGCAACATAATGGTCATGTCCTTAATCCGTTGCCCGAAGATGATAAATTTAATCAAGATCTGGTAAATGCACAAAGTAAGAAAGATGATAGTGATTATTAAAACAACGCTGATGAGTCTGGAGATGATACACCCTTCCCTTATGAGGGTGACGATGATGAGGAACTGCACTTTGCTGATGAGAATAAGAATGAGCAACCTGATTTGATGAGGGAGTATGATGCCACAAATGAGCATGCCCCATATATGCAGACTCCACCTCCACCTACCATTAGACCCACAGTGTACGACTCTCATGTGCCCTTTCATTCATGGGAGATTCCCTACCTTGATCAGTTGCCCAGTATGCCGGATGTGGATGCCCCCACAAAGGGTCTTGATGACACTCGTACAACAAAGTGGGATGAATCTAAACCAACGAAGCTCTCTAAGAATATATTTTTTGCTGATAAAACGCGCCTTAACAGGGCAGTGCGAATTTACAGCATAAAAAATTGTCGTGAGATCGAGGTTAATAAGTCATCTAAATAAATATATAAGGTTATTTGTCATAGATGGGATCAAGGTTGTAAGTGGATGCTGCATGCGAGAAAGTTGAAAACTAATATGTGGATGGTGGGGAAATACATTGGCAAGCACACTTGTGATATAGACACATTCAATGGGAATCATTTTAACTTGAATGTTGACTTGATTTCTCTTGTCTTGATTTTACACATTGAATCGCCCATAAGGTACAAGGTTAAAGAGTGTATAACATCAGTTGCGCAGGTCTATGAGTGTACCATTACTAAAAGAAAGGCATTTATCGGGCGTAAATGCGCGTTTAAGATTATTTATGGTAATTGGGATAAATCATTTGCCACTCTACCCAGGTACATGAATGCTTTGCAACACTTTAACTCCGGGACCGTTGTTGAATGGTAGCTTGAGCGGGGTCCGGAAATAACAAAATTCATATATGTGTTATGGAAATTTAAACCATCCATTAATGGTTTTGTGCATTGTCGGCCGGTAATCTCCATAGATGGCACACATGTATATGAAAAGTATGATATAAAGATGTTGATTGTCATTGCAATAGATGCTAATGGAAGAATATTTTCCCTTGCATTTGCTATTTATGCCAATGAAAATCAAGAGACTTGGACATGGTTTTTAAACCACTTGAAGGAGCACATTGTGAGATAGCGTTCAGGTACCTGTCACTACCATGGTGCAGATGTCATTCAAGCAGATGGCAGAGAGGTTTGTTGAAAAATCTCGAACACTATGATAAAAAGGGGCTTTAGCGGCAATAACAATAGTCGCTATATCATTTACCGACAATTAGTGTTTTGTCGTTGATGCCGGGGTCGGTAAAGCCTTTAGCGACTTTTCTCACAAAAGCTGGTAAAGGGTATGGTTTATTGCCGCGAAAATCATTATCTTTAACGGCAATTATTTGCGGCAATTATAATAGCTACTAAATCCAATCCAAAATAGCTAATTATACTTCTTTAGCATCCATTATTATAGCCGCTAAATTTCAAATAATTACCGCTAAAAATTCGCATCTTTCATGGCAATTATTTTGTGGCAATTTAAATGGCCATAGTATCCCTTCTGAAAACATCTTAGTTTGCCGTTTTAGCGTCCATTTTAATGGCTAATATGTTTAACTAAATTGCCGCTAAAAGTCAATATCTTTAACATCAATTATTTTACATCAATTATAACGGCTGCATTATACCTTGTGAAAACATCTTAATTTTTCCTTTTATCGTCCATTTTTATAGCTGGTATATTCAATTAAATTAGCGCTAAATCACAAGCGTAATAGCAATAGTTTAGCCATTATTAATAATAGTGACTACATTCATCCAGAATATGTCCCAAATAATAAAATATATTAATTAAAGAAACATAATATATCTCATTAAATCTTAACAAATAAAAAATATAAGCTTATATTAATAAAAGTACTAATCAAAAATATTAATGTCACGGCAACTTAAAACATAAACTTATATGTTTGGACTAACCAGCTAATGTCATTATATAACTAATCCAGACGAATGATGGTCTTCAAATGATTTCCATAACTTTTTATCATTTTGAAATCTCCCACCCACTAAATTATTGAACATCAGACTGTATGACCTGAAATTATAAAATAATTGTGTCAAAAAATAAAATATAATGTGGAAAAACATCTTGCAGATTTCATCACTGTTAGATTCTTTCTCATCCAACTCCCTCACCTAACATCTATAAGCAAAAATAACTAGATGGATTAATAGACGAATAAAATGCATGCGAAAACAATTAAGCTTTTGCCATTTGGAGCTGGGAGAGGAATGTTCCGGTGTAAGATATGGTTGTAATTTACTTAAGTTGATCCTTGTGCATTTCTGGAAATCTATATATGCAGTGCTATTTGTCTTTTCTCTCAATGTATGTATGTCACAAGGTAAGTGATGTTGATTCATGCACCAAATTATGATGGTGAATCAATTTACTATTGTTTGTAGGCATTTCTTGAGAACTCTAGGTAAAAAAGAACTGGAAATGCCTAAATAATAAGTAAAGGTGCACTTCTGTTTTGTAATCCGTTGTTAAAGAAAGAACTGGAAATGCATTTATAATTAGAAAAGATGCAGTAATCTCAGGATAGGAATTTCAAGCACAGTCATCAATAACAACTACGTCTCAGTCCCAAACAAGTTGAGATCTGTATCTTTATTAATAAATTGACTAAACATTGGCAATACATAGGGCCATTCATTTAGTATATCTAATGTAACGACCCGACCGGTCGTTTTGAGCTCTAGCGCGTCGCTCGGCAGTTTGAGGCCTTGAGTAGCTTCACTTCAGGTATTATGACTTGTACGTGTTGTCGGAATTGAATTTCGGAAAGTTCGAGATTGATTTGGAAAGAAAATTCTAATTTAGAAAATTTTAAGTTGGAAGAATTGACTAAGGTTTGACTTGTGAGTAAACGAACTCGGAATCGGAATTTGAAGGTTGCAACGGGTTCGTATGATGATTTTGGTCTTAGGAGCATGTCCGGATGTTGATTTGGAGGTCTGTAGGTTATTTCAGCATCAATTGGCGGAAGTTGGAAATTGAAAGTTGGAGTAGGTCCGTAATAAGAATTAGGACTTATGTGCGAAATTTGTGGTCAACCGGACTTGATTTGATAGATTTTGGCGTCGGATGTAGAAGTATGAAGTTTTAAAGTTCATTAGGCTTGAATCGATGCACAATTCGTGTTATATGTCAAGTCTTGTCGACCTGAAAAAGCATGCACGAACTGGTACCGTAAAGAATCATTTGTACGTTAAACATAGCGCATCAACAATATGTGTTAAGTGTCTTATCTTGTCGACCTAAAAAGGCCTGCACGCACTTGTACCGTAAAGAATCCTTTGTACGTTAAACATAGCGCATCAACAATATGTGTTATGTGTCTTATCTTGTCGACCTGAAAAAGCCAGCACACACTTGTACCGTAAAGAATCCTTTGTACGTAAAACATAGCGCATCAACAATATACGTT
This sequence comes from Nicotiana tomentosiformis, assembly GCF_000390325.3. Taxonomy (NCBI): domain Eukaryota; kingdom Viridiplantae; phylum Streptophyta; class Magnoliopsida; order Solanales; family Solanaceae; genus Nicotiana; species Nicotiana tomentosiformis. The sequence goes on from NC_090815.1 coordinate 42,628,241, forward strand.
ATGCAACCTAAATTAACTCATTATAACCTATAAAAAACCCCATGCATTTTACATTATTATTTACGGCTTAACCAAACAAAGAATACAGTTTTTCATAAAATTTTCAAGTTCAAGCAATATGACATGTCTGGACGCAATGACGTACCTAGGTGTTACTGTGGCAAACATGCGATTTTGAATCCATGTTGGTCAACTTGCAATCTAGGTAGCAGACGTTGGATGTATAAACAAGTTGTGAGTTATTAATATTGAAAATTATGCTGGTTAATAGATTATTTATAACATGTTCATTAGTATTCTTTTGTTATCATCACCATTTGTAGGACGATGGCGAAGAATGGTATGATGAACCCATTAACCAGGAATACTACAAATCATGTTTGCTAAACCTTTGGAATCGTACCGATGAGTAGGAAATACAAATCCGGAAGCTCAAAGAATAACTTGCAGCAATAAAGGAGCAATTGAAAGAGGCAGAAGAATAAAATAATCGGTTGCAAGAAATATTTCAGTGGTTGAAATAGAGAATAATGGGCGATACTGACTAAACAAACACATGGCTATTTTAAGTGTAGTTTTTTTTTTATGTTGCAGGTTTCATGTATTATGTGTATTTTCTTTAATGTATTTTAATTTATGTTAATCTGCCTTATTTTTTGTGTTCTAGTTTTAAGCAAATCAATAAGACTAAAACTAAAAACACATACGCTTATAATATAAACACATATATAATATTAACAAAAATATTTAATGTCATATATACAAATCAAAATACATATCAATATGTCCCACAACCTGTATGCTTTAAAGCATTGGCTGGCCTAAGGCCCATACCATCCCGACCGGCTACGCTACCGGATCATCCGCATCCCGTCGCCTCTTTATCTGAGGATGCGCTGTAGCATGATCGTCTGGAAGGCTAGAAATATCAGTAGAGGTGGTCGTTGGGACACCAGTAACCTACAAAATATTAATATAATTTAGTATATGAAATATAGAATAGTAACATAATAGTTAAAAAATATTTAATAATCAAACCAGTGTCTCAGCTACCTCCTGAATAAGATCATACGTCTCCAGCAATCGAGTATCACACATTGTGGCCTCCATGATAGGTAATGGCGAAATCTTTAAAAAAATATAAACAACTTAGATATTACTAACTAATAATTAAGGGAAAAAATTAATGTAATAGTAATACAAATAAACCAGTGTCTGAGTAGGCACACAATGCTCTGGGGAACTCCGAGGTGCACAGGAATAGATGAAGGTTGTGACGTCTCCACAAGATATGATGTCTCCCTCTCTGTTCCTGGAGCATCCTCAACATCCCTCGATAAAGAGCCATAACTTAGTCATCTACTACTATGCGCTTCTCGCACCGGACAATCCTCAGCAACCCTCGATGACTATGGAACACCAGGAAAATATTGATCCCAATCATACGCCATATTGGCGGTACCCGCGATCAACACTGGAGCTGAAGGGGTCAAACGTGAAGTCCCCGGTGATAGATGAAGGCTGAATGACGACATATCATCACAAGCAACGTGTGGCTTAGCATAGCCACCCAGTTGATCATCGCCAATATCCTCCATGGGTGCCTCAATGCCCCCTTGCTGGGGACCCCATCCTCACGAACTGCCAGTACCACGTGGGCCATACCTTCCTCTCTAGACACGCCTGACACGTCTACCACGTACTAGGGGCACGCCTAGCCCATGATGGTAATCCTCAGGCGGTGCACACCCAGCCTCAAAACCTAATCGTGCATCCTCTCGGGAAATTCTGAATGTATAGGCAGCAAGATCAGCAACCCGATGACCAAACCATGCACAACTGACGCTTCATCACCTCTATGTTGTAGCATCTCCAGTCCCATCTAGTAAAAACGGTGTAAACCAATAGACTGCATAGTATATAACTTATTAATTAAGGAAGGAAGTTAAGGTAATCTAATATGATATGTAAGTATATCAATAACATACTAGTGTCTCATGCCTCCCGATGTATGGAACATACCGACCACCCTTCCAATAAATGGGATTACTGATCAGAAGGCGAGTAACACGGCGATACCAAATCATGTACTCAGGCTCCCCATCAATACGGCCATGTGGAGGGTATGGCGGAATCAGGCCATATCTCTGATCCCACTCCTCTATCTAGGCCTCTAGCCAGGCCAAGTATGTTTGGTCTATCCTATTGCGATCATCCCACTCGTAACGTATGGAATGCCAACTCGGAGGAATAGGTATAAGCTTGCGGAGAACAAACTATCGCAGGACTCATTTGGTGGCATGATGCTCAACTATATCGAGACATATAAGTGGGACTGGAGACATCCACACAAGTCGACCGTGTGAGCAATAATCTGGAAAATCGGTGATGATCTCGTCGGGGTATAGCCTCTATATGAACTATTTATTAAACGCAAGAATCGTGAGTAAGCGCAAGACAGATCAAGCATTATCAAACAAACTTAGTCAAATATTTACCTGAGCATCTTCAAGTAATCCAATGGATCCCTGTAATAAGGGACATGATATCGAGCCTCGACCTCGCGGGCGCGGCCTCGCCTATCTACCCACCTCCTAGCACGTGGTAGAAAAGGTGAAAGTGGTGCATTTGGAGCTATCGATCGGAGAGGGGGCTGGATCTGTAATAACCGCTCTCAAGCCCAAACCTAATATTGATTGTGGACGTAAATTTGAGTAATTTTGTACTATCTCTATAATAATCATGAAAATAATTGATAATGTTATCATCTGCAATAGCGGAATAAAACCGGCGACGTCTCTCACGGTGCACATGGATGCCCTGTACAGCTGCCTATAAAGGTATGCTAGAACAACTCCACCCCAGTTGTACGTAGGTAACTTATCTAGCCACTCGAGATGATGAAAAAATCACAGGCTAACAAGGTGTCCCGAAGTATTCTGGAAAAGAATACCACCAAACATAATCAATAGCAACAACCTCGACTGCCGCTGAATAGCCTCTAATGGAGAGTCATTCGTGATCTATGTATGCATCGTCTCCAAATGCTGCCTAACGGACGATAGCTGCAAACGACTATCACCACTCATTGCAGTCGGCTCCGCCGGCTGGAATCCGGTGAGCCTCTACAACATATGTAGATAGTCGACTCTCGTAAAATCCCTAAGAGCATGCGGGTAGTGGACAATCATACCATCAATGGTCAATCCGAATAAAACATCCACGTCATGTAGTGTGATGGTAGCCTCGCCGATAGGTAGATGAAATACGCGAGTCTCAGGTCTCTACTGCTCGATCATAGCTGTGATCAGGGGCCAGTCGAACTGCAACCGGCCGACATCTACAATCTGGTAAAAACCCGTCCGCTGAAGGCATGCAATTGTATGGGGAAGAAGTGGGTGGTCCCTAATGAACTCCCAAAAATCCTCAATACGTCTGGGGTGGAAGGTCTAGGATAGCAATTGTCCATCCCATATGTGTGAAGACCTATAGCCACCCTGGAGCTATAGTAACTCTCGAACAATAGGTCCAGGATGCATAGACGAAGGATCCATGACGATGTCTGTAAATTGAATAATATTAATTAAAGTATTTTTCTCTTTAATCGTTTAACATCTTTAAATATATGGCGATATTTTTTATATTAATATTTAATCGATAAATTTTTATATTATTACTTAGTTTGATATAAAATATTTATTTATATGTTAGGTTTTTGGATTTTACGATTAAAATTCGACAGGGTTTTGTTTGAACTATCAACTTTTTCATATTTATTCGTCATTATAAAAAAATTAAATATTTAATACCTTTAACTTATCGAGATATTTTAAATAATTACTTTTATAAAAACTACTATTAAGTTTTTATTATGTTCATAACCATTTATGTCTTAATTTAATACTTTTAACCAAACAAAAACGGTACGGTCTCTTTTACGTGCTGTCAATTTTTTAACAATCTTATTCCACATTAAGATAATACTAAATACCTAATTTGTTTAACCGTTTGATATTATTTTTAAAAAATACTATTAAGTATTTATTTCGTTCATAACGATTTGTATGTTAATTTGTTATATTTTACACAAAAACCCGACAACGTCTCTTTTGTACTGCCAACTAATTATTTTATGATTCATATCTAATTTTTCATTCATATATAATAATACACTTACTATACACCTAATAATTGATTAATATTTGATCCGTAATTGAGTATTCTAACTGGGTTCGTTAATGAGGACACGTAGTTATTATTCTACACTAAATAACACTAAAGGCACGCTACTCTAAATAGCCATAAATACCATCAATTAACATAATTTAAAATTTATTATCAGTTCTACTACACTAAATGACACTACATAACACAAAAGGGCACTATATAGCACTAGAGTAACATATTATTATTGTACAACTATAAAAATAGTAAACATGTAACACAAATTATTCAACAAAGGAACAATATATAATTTTCATACACATTTGCTAAATAATAAACCAATCCCGATAAAAATAAAAAATTCAAAACATTTCACAAAACAATCACAAATACATACAAAACAGTAATAACAACTAATTACTCAATTATATATATCACTTATACTAAAAAGGCGATTTGGAATACATCTTTTTAGATTTTTTTGAATGAAGAAACAATAAAACTTTGACCACCGAATCGGGCAATAAACGAGTTCCACTCCACGACAAGGCCTTGGATCGGGTGTTAGATCGATAAAATAATAATGGGATGAGATTTCAAGGAAGGCGTGGAGTTAATGGAGCTTTTTCGCTTTTAAAAATGGGGGGACCACTGTTTCGTGTTTTGTCGTGAAGAAGACTGCTGCCTTATTTAAATGGGTATAACGCATGAATTACATGCGATAAACCTAACTGTCTTTTCACATTCAGGTATAGCGCATGTATTTGATGCGCTATACTAAGTCTTTGCCCTCCGTTTCAAACTTAGGCATATCGCATGAATTACATACGCTATTCCTTAACGGACAAACTTGCCATTAAGGTATAGCACATGAAATTCATGCGCTATATATAAAAGTGTTCTTAATTCTTTTTTTTTAAACCTATTTTGTTGTTTTGAGTCTATTTTTGCTACACTATGATTCCGGATTCGGATTTTAACAGATAATTCAAACAAACAAGATAGTATGGGTGTATCTAAGGGGATGGAAGCGGGTTTACGTGCACGAATGATCTTCTCCCTAAATAATGTATAGTAATATTATATTATTTTAAAATAATATAAATATATGTGGTGCACCCAAGAGTCATATAGTATAATTGTTAATGGGTGCACCAAGTGAGGTCAAGGATTTAATTTCCTTGTTCATCTTGCGTTTTGATTAATTACCTTTTTCTTTGTTTTTATTTCTTTATTTGGTTGTTTTTTAAAGTCTCACGTCTATTAGAATCCTTGTTCTCCTTTTGTAATAATAAAATTTTATATAATTAAATGAAATGTCTAATATTAAAAATTAATAGCAATGGAGGATATAATATTGAGTCAATTAACGGGTTCAACTAGCAAATTTTTGACATGGAGTACAGATATATTTTGGAAAAATCACAAAAATGTCTAAAAAAACATTAAACCTATAATTTCAATGGTGTAATGGTTTCAATAAGCTAAAGGTTGAACATCAAATTTAAATTCAAGATCCGTTTATTTATAATAGTATACCCATTCTCTTAAAATCCTGGATCCGCCTCTCGCATTACCTACTTTGAAGGATTAATCAACAATATTTGTGATATTATCTTAGTCACGACAAGCCATTAACAAAAAAGGTTTGATCAAGATCGATTATGCATCATTTTCTTATTAGAGAATGAATGAAATAGATTTCTAATCAAGTACTTTCTCTGTTTCAATTTGTGTAAAAATTTTTACTTCTCGAGATTCAAACTATGTGATTTTTGACTAATATTTAAAAATATATGTTGTTTGAGAATATGATGACCTGATAGGCCATTTATAGTGTTACCTTTTATTTTTGTGTTTCGAGACCTCGTATAGCTCCATTTAACTTTTCTCAATTTACGTGCACAGTCCGTGTCTTTTTTCCGGAAGTATTCTATGTGAAAAGTTATGAAAATGTGAAATTGTGACTTAAAACTCATTTGAGTTGACTACGGTCAATATTTTGTGTGAACGGACCTGGATCAGTATTTTGATGGTCCCGATGGGTCCGTATCGGGATTTGGGACTTAGGCGTACGCCCGAAATCAAATTCGGAAGTCCCTAACTTGAATTAACGCAATTTGTTGAAAACTAAAAATCTAAAGATTTAAAGAATTCCTAAGTTTGACCGTAAGTTTACTTTGTAGCTACTGAGTTCGGATTCCAGTTTCGGAACTTGGTATAAGTTAATTATATATTTATGACTTGTATGTAAAATTTAGTGTGAAACGGGGTTGATTTGACGTGATTCGGATGTCCGGTTGAAATATTGCATGTTCTTAAGTTTCATTGAGAATTTTATTCGTTTTGGTGTCTGATTCGTAGTTCTAGATGTTATTTTGGTATTTTGCGCGAGCAAGTTCATATGATTTTTTGGATTTGTGTGCATATTTGGTTTGGAACCCCGAGGGCTCGGGTGAGTTTCGGACGCGTGGCGGAGTGATTTTAAATTAGAAGAATAGATGATGCATGTTTGTTTCTTGTGCTGAACTACAGATATTTGCGAGGTCTGGCTCGCAAATGCGAGCCTTGCTTTTGCGAACAATGAGTTGCATTTGCGAGCTTGGGCTGGGTTGGGAAGAGTTCGCATTCGCGAGAAATTCTTCGCATTTGCGGACTCTGTATCTTCGCAATTGCGACCAATGACTGACTTGGTACTGCTTCGCTTTTGCGAAGTATTGTTCGCATTTGCGGACAGCCTTGGTTCGCATTTGCGATGACAACAGGCTCAGTGAATTTTTTGTATTTGCGAAGGATTGATCGCTTTTGTGATCATCGTAATTATGAACTATGTGTCGCAATTGCGATAATTGCAACTCGGTAAAAGAGGAGAAAATCGGGATTTAGCTCAACCCTAAACACCCTAGAAGCAATTTTCCCTAGAGATGTTCTTCCTAAATTCATTGGTAAGTGACTTTAATCTATTTCTTTTCAATTACCCATTACATTTCATAAGTTTTCAACATCAAATCTAGGATTTTCATAATAGAAATTAGGCATTTGGGTAGAATTAAAGATTTTTGTAAATTTGGGATTTAGAACTTAAATCGAGGTCAGATTTTGAAACTAATTATGTAACCGGGCTCGGGGATGAATGGGTGATTCGATTTTGGTCCAAAACTCGGGTTTTGACCAAGCAATCTCGGGGTTGACTTTTGTTTACTTTTTTCGAATTCATTAAAGATTGAATCTTTTTCACTCATAGGTAGTTTCTAAGGCTTATTTTCATTGTTTGAACGATATTTGGTTAAATTCGATTGGTTTGGAGACGAATTTAAGAGGAAAGGCCCCGGCTGAGCTTTGAGTTGATTGCGGAGCGAGGTAAGTATTGTGGTTAACCTTGACTTGAGGGATTAGGACTTGTTTGCCTATTTACTACGTGATTAACGTGTGGGTACAATGTATATGTGAGGTGACAAGCATTTATGTGTTATTGTTGGGATAAAGCATGCGGGTGGAACTTGTTGCCTTGTGATTTGTTGCCTTTTTAAAATATGATATCCATTCTTTGATTAGATGATTACTTATTTAATCATTTCTTCCGCAATTATTGCTTAATTAGTAATGGTTGAGTATTTTGAAAGTTCAGGTTTGGTATCTTGGCATCGTATTTGATGTAAAGCACATTTTGTACGCTATGTATCTCCCGAATTCATATTATCTTTACTACATGGTAAGGGGGAGTGTTAAATCATGAAAGGTGATATCGTGCCATTGCATTGTCTTATTTATTGATTATTACATAGTGAGGAAGAGAATTAAAGCACGAAGGGTGATGACGTGCCATCTATATCATCTATTAATTGTTACATGGTGAGATCGAGAGTAAAAGTACTAAAGGTGATGCCGTTCCATCTATATCAATTATTCATTGTTACAAGGGAAAATTGAGAGTAAAAGAATGAAGGGTGATATCGTGCGATTTCATTTTACTTATGTCATCATGTCATGGTAAGGATAAGAGTAAAAGGACGAAGGGTGATGACGTGCCATCTTTATACCGTATGTTTATATGTCTTCATTGGTTGATGAGTTATTTGGCTATCTTGTAAAGTCATATTTGTCATAGTTGTTGTATCTATTCCCCCTTTCGCATGTCCTCTCCCAATTGTACATTGTTAAATCTCGGTTTTGTTGCTGTTTTGTACATATATCTATGTTTGTACAAGTTTAATTACGTGAATGTCCTATCATAGCCTTGTCACTACCTCGACGAGGTTAGGCTCGATAATTACGGAGTACATTGGATTGGTTGTACTCATACTATACTTCTGCACTTCTTATGCATATTTTGGTATTGGTCCCAGCGGTGCGTGTGTGCGTCATCTCGGATTATTGCATACAGAGACTTGATGTAGATCTGCTGGCGTCCACAGACCTTGGAGTCCCCTTCCTTTTCCCTCTTTTACTGTTCATTTCATTTGAAATAATTGTATTTATTTCAGACTCTGATTGTATAACTTCTAGTAGCTCGTATACTCGTTACTCCGAATCATTAGGAGTAGATGTTATTATATGACTTATGCTGGTGTTGTATTTGTTTGAGTTCCTATCTCTCGTTATTTATCATCACATTGTTTAAACTGTAAAAATTTGGCTATTTAATTATCTCACGTTGCCTTGCCTAGCAAGTGGATGTTAGATGCCATCACGACCCCGAGGTTGGTATTCTGGGTCGTGACAAGTTGGTATCAGAGCACTAGGTTGCCTAGGTCTCACGAGTCACGAGTAAGCTTAGTAGAGCCTGGAGGATCGGTACAGAAACGTCTGTACTTATCTTCCAGAGGCTATGGAGTTTTCTAAAAGTATCACTTCTTTCTTACTCTATCGTGCGGTTTTTATTCTATCATTAATGATTGAACCCTTCTATTCTTGTTCTCTCGTAGATGGCGAGAACACGCACTGCATCTACAGACGGAAAGGAGCCGGAGCCCCCTGTGGCAGCTACTACCAGGGGTAGAGGTCGAGGCAGATTTTGAGGAGGAGGTTCCAGCTCACACTATACCCGTCAGACCAACTCAAGTTCCGGAGGTTTTCATAGCCAATACAGTGCTTCAAGATGATCTAGTCCGTTTGGTAGGCCTTATGGAGAGTGTGGACAAGGCCGGTACCTTTTTAGTGGCACCAGTCATCTCTCGGGCTGGGAGAGGAGCACAGACTCTCGCTACTCACATCCCGGAGCAGGTGGCTCCCAAATATCAGACTCCAGTAGCCCCGCCAGTTGGAGTAATTCAGCCGGTTGTTGTGGTACAGGCTGGTGATCTCGCTTTGTCTTTTGAGGCTATGTTAAGGTTGGATAAGTTTACCAAGCTCTTTCCTATTTATTTTAGTAGTGCATCTTCTGAGGACCCACAGGATATTCTGAGACGAATGGGGTCGATTTTGCAGCATTTTTGATGACTAGTTCCACCTGGAGATGGTAGAGGGATTATATGTTGACTAGACCAGCTGGGTCGACTGCACTTACCTGGGATTAGTTCTCATAACTATTTATAGAGAAGTTCATTCCTATCACCCTGAGAGAGGAGTACCGCAGGCAGTTTGAGCATCCCTAACAAGGTAGTATGATTGTTACTTAGTACGAGACTCGATTTATGGACCTAGCTCATTATGCCACTATCTTGCTTTATACTGACAGAGAGAGAGAGAGAGAGAGAGAGAGAGAGAGATAGAGATAGAGAGAGAGAGAGAGGAGATTTGTTGATGGTCTCACTTTCACTCTCAGGCTACAGATGCCCAAGGAGACCGAGAGTGATATTTCTTTCCAGACGGTCATAAATATTGCCAGACAGATCGAGTTGGTTCATGCTCAGGAGATGGGGTCGGTGTCAGATAAGAGACCTCGTTATTCCGATAGTTTAGTGGTGCCTCATTTGGAGGCAGGGGTACTTTTGATAGAGACCATCCTCCCAGGACATTTCATTCAGCGCTTTAGGTATCTTAGAGTGCCTCAGGGAGCCATGGTCCTTATGTGTCACATCCTGAGCAGCTAGCCTACAGTGCACCGCTAGCTCCTATTAGTGCACCTCTGATCCAGAGTTATCAGAGTGGTTACTCAGGTCTATAGGGCCAGTTCTAGGGTCAGTAGTCACAACAGCTGAGGGCTTGTTATACTTGTGGTGATCCGAGGCACATTGCTAGATTTTTCCCCACGATCACAGGGTAGCGTACAGCAGCAGGGTTCTCGTGCCATTATTCCGGCACTAGTTTCCCCACCGCCCACTCAGCCAGCTAGGAGCAGGGGTAAGGTAGCCTGAGGTGGAGGTCAAGGCGTTAGAGGTGGAGGTCAGACCGTTCAACCAGCTAGAGGCCATCCAGAGACGTGGTTCAGAGTAGTGGGGCCCAATCCTGAGTCATCTGACATTGTTATCACATGTATTGTTCTAGGTTTCCATAGAGATGCTTCAGTTCTATTTGATCCGGGATCTACTTATTCCTATGTGTCATCCTATTTTGCTTTACATCTAGTTGTGCCTTGTGATTCTTTGAGTGCTCCTGTATATGTGTCCACGCTTGTGGGAGATTCTATGTTGTAGATCGTGTCTATCGCTCATGTGTGATTACTATTGGGAGTCTTGACACTAGCGTAGATCTTCTACTTCTTGATATGGTAGATTTCGATGTTATCTTGGGTATGGATTGACTGAAACCTTATCATGTTATACTGGACTATCACGCCAAGACGGAGACCTTAGCCATGCTTGGGTTGCCTTGATTAAAGTGGAGAGGGACTCCTGGCCACTCTACCAGCAGAGTTATTGTTTATGTGAAGGCTCGAAGCATGGTCGAGAAGGGATGTCTAGCTTATTTGTCCTATGTCCGCGATTCTAGTGCGGTGGTTCCTTTGATGGATTCAGTACCAGTTATTCGTGAATTTCTAGATGTGTTTACTACACATCTGCCGGGGATGCCACTCGACAAAGATATTGATTTGGCTCCGGGCACTCAGCCCACTTCTATTCCACCATACTGTATGGCCCCACCGGAGTTGAAAGAACAGTTGCATGATTTGCTTGATAAGGGCTTCATTAGGCCTAGTGTCATCGCCCTGGGGTGCATCCGTATTGTTCGTGAAGAAGAAAGATGGATCGATGAGGATGTGTATAAACTATCAGTAGTTGAACAAGGTCACTATCAAGAACAAGTATCCATTGCCGAGGATTGATGATTATTTGATCAGCTTCTGGGTGCAAAGTGTTTTCAAAGATTGATTTGAGGTCAGGCTACCATCAGTTAAAGATTAGGGCATCCGATATCCCTAAGATGGTTGTTCAGACTCGGTATGGGCATAATTATTTCCTAGTGACGTCATTCGGGTTGACAAATGGCCTAGCAACATTTATGGATTTGATGAACCGGATGTTCAAGCCCTACTTGGATTCTTTTGTGATTGTATTCATTGATTATATCTTGATCTACTCCCACAATCGAAAGGAGCACGAGCAACATCTTCGGATTGTGCTTCAAACGCTGAGAGATAGGTATTTATATGCCAAGTTCTCAAAGTGTGAGTTTTGGTTAGACTCAGACGCCTTTTTGGGGCATGTTGTATCGGTGGAGGGTATAAAGGTGGATCCTAAGAAGATTGAGGTAATTCAGAACTGGACTAGACCTACTTCAGCTACAGAGATTCAAAGTTTCCTGGGTTTGGTGGGTTATTATCGCCGGTTCATGGAGGGGTTTTGATCCATAGCAGCCCCATTGACTAGATTGACCCATAAGGGTGCACCGTTCAGATGGTCGGATGAGTGTGAGTTGAGATTTTAGAAGCTCAAGACTGCTTTGACTACGATGCTAGTGTTGGTGTTGCCCATAATTTCAGGATCCTACTCGGTGTATTGTGATGCATATAGCATTGGGCTCGGTGCGTTATTGATGCAGGATGGCAGGGTGACTGCGTATGCGCCGCGACAGTTAAAGGTTCACGAGAAGAATTATGATGTTCATAACTTAGAGTTGGCAACCATTGTTCATGCGTTGAAAATTTGGAGGCACTATTTTTATGGCATGTCGTGTGAGGTATTCACGGATCATCGGAGTATATAATATTTGTTCAAGAAAATGGATCTCAACTTGAGGCAGAGGAGGTGGTTAGAGCTGTTGAAAGACTATGATATCACCATTTTGTATTATCTCGGGAAGGCCAATGTGGTAGCCGATTCCTTGAGTAGGCACACAGTGAGTATGGGTAGCCTTGCATATATCCTAGTTGGTGAGAGACCGCTTGTAGCAAATGTTCAGGCTTTGGCCAATCAGTTTGTGAGGTTAGATATTTCAGAGCCCAGCCGTGTGCTAGCTTGCACAGTCACTCTGTCATTTTTGTATGAGCGTATGAAAGAGCATCAGTATAATGATCCCCATTTACTTGTCCTTAGAGACACAGTGCAGAACAGTGGTGCCAAGCAGGTTACTGTTGGAGATGATGGGGTTTTGCGGATGTAGGGTCGTATTTGTGTGCCCAATGTGGATGGGCTTTGTGAGCTGATTCTTTGCGAGGCCCACAGTTCCCGGTATTCTATTCATCCGGGTACCACCAAGATATCAGGACTTGCGGCAACATTATTGGTGGATGAGAATAAAGAAGGATATAGTTCCATATGTAGCTCTTTGTCTAAATTGTCAGCAAGTAAAGTACGAGCATTAGAGGTTAGAGATTCTTGAGTGGAAGTGGGAGCGTATCACTATGGATTTTGTTGTTGGACTCCCATAGACTCAGAATAAGTTCGACGCGATATGGGTCATTGTGAACAGGTTGACCAAGTCGGCACACTTCATTCCAGTGGCAGTTACCTATTCTTTAGTGCGGTTAGTGGAGATCTACATCCGCGAGATTGTCCAACTTCACGGTGTGCCCATGTCTATCATTTTTGATCGAGGTATGCAGCTCACCTCGCACTTCTGGACGGTCGTACAATGTGAGTTAGGCACGTAGGTTGAGTTGAGCATAGCTGTAACGACTCGGTTGGTCGTTTTGAGTATTATAACCACATTCCCCCATTTACTACTCAAGCTATTCTTTACAGTTGTTTTATATCTTATCGGGTTAGTTGGTTCGGGTCCGTAAGGATTTCGAAGTAAATGAGACACTTAGTCTCATAATTGAATATTTAAGTTGCAAAAGTTGATCAGATATGACTTATGCATAAACGACCTCGTATTCGAATTCTGATGATTCCAATAGCTCTGTATGGTGATTTTGGACTTAGGAGCGTGTCCAGAAAAGTTTTTGAAAGTCCGTAGTGAAATTTGACTTGAAATGGCGAAAGTTAAATTTTTGGAAAGTTTGACCAGATAGTTGACTTTTTGATATCAGGGTCGAAATCTGATTTTAAAAATTTTAATAGGTCTGTTATGTCATTTATGACTTGTGTGCAAACTTTGAGTTCAAGCGGACTTGATTTGATAGGTTCCGGTGTCGTTTGTGGAAACTTGAAATTTCAAAGTTCATTAGGCTTGAATTGATGTATGATTCATGGTTCTAGCATTGTTTGGCGTGATTTGAAGTTTCGACTAAGTTCGTATGATGTTTTATTACTTATTGGTATGATTTGACGGGTCCCAAGGGGCTTGGGCGTATTGTTTTTGTATTTTGGATCATTGGTTGAGAGACTTGTAAAGTTAAGAAATTTGGGAGTTTGACCATGGTCAATATCGGGTCAAGACGACCTCTTTTCAGTATTTTGAGTGTGCGAGCAGGTCCATAGCGTATTTTATGATTGAAATTCATATATGGTTTATGTCCGTGAGATTTGGGGTGAGTTTCACATGGTTAACGGATCAAAATTTGGACTTAAACAACTGCTGGAAATTTCTGCTGCTAGAAAAATCGTGGTCATGAAAAATTGAGGTCATGAAAATCAAGGTCATAAATCGAGGCTGGAGAAAATCGAGGTCATAAAAATCGAGGCTGGAGAAAATCGAGGTCATGAAAAATCGAAGCTGGAGAAAATCGAGGTCATGAAAAATCGAGGTCATAAAAAAATTGAGGCTTGAGAAAATCGAGGTCATGAAAATCGAGGCTGGAGAAAATCAAAGTCATGAAAATCGAGGCCAGGCCTGGGCAGAAACTTTAAGTTACAAGACGGGGGTTTCGTCCTAATATTTTTTATTTTTGACAAATTGGAGCTTGGAGAGAGGCGGTTTTTGAGAGATTTTCAAGGGAAAACATCGGGGTAAGTGATTCTAACTCGGATTTTGTCAATATACACGAATATATCAATGTTTTCAGCATTTAATTAGTGTTTTGAGATGAAAATTTTGGGGAAAATGAAGAAGAGTTCTTGGGCTAGAATTTTGAGGTTTTGAATGGGATTTTGTTATCGAATTTGAGCAAATTTTGTATGGTTAGACTCGTGAGTGAATGAGCTTTCGGGTTTTATTACTTTTGTTGGATTTCGAGACGTGGGCTCCTGGGCCAGGTTTGAGCCATTTTCGGATTTTTGGCTATAATTTTATATTTTCTTGTGGAATTGATTCCTTTAGCATATATTGATTGTATTGTACTGCTTGTGGCTAGATTCGGGACGTTTGGAGACCGATTTGAGGGGCAAAGGCATTTTGGAGTAGAGTTTTACTCGGATTGAGGTAAGTAATACTTCTAAACTTGGTTCTGAGGGTATGAATTCCCGAATTGATGTTATATAAATTGTTTGAAAGTGACACACACGATAGTTGACGAGCGTGTGGACGTGCTCCATTGAAATTGTGACTTGAATAAATTCTGTGGGGTTGAAAAATTAAAGAATCATGTTGTTATCTGAACATTTGCCCACGTGTTAGAGAAATTGAGATGAGGCTCTTACTAAAGATCATGTTTAGGCTGCGCGCCGATATTTTAGGACATATGGGGCCGTGTTGCTGTTGAATTAATTATTTTAAAAATGTACATTTCACACTCAGTCATATACGTCCATTGTGAGGATATTTATGGGATCGAGAAGCGCACCGCAGCTGGCCATATTGGCTTTATATATGTTATTACTTAATGGATCGGGGCTGCCTGCCTGCAGCAGGCCAGAATGGCTTTATACATTATTATTGTTCTGGATCGGGGTTGCCCGCCTGTAGCAGGCCTTATAGGCATTACATTTTTATAGATCGGGGCTCCCCGCCTGTAGCAGACCTTATAGGATTTATTATTATACGGATAGGGACTTCCCACCTGCAGTAGGCCATAAAGGTTTTATATCACGCTTGGGCTGAAGGAGCCCCTCCAGAGTCTGTACACACCCCTAGTGAGCGTAGATGATTATACATATTCGGGATGGATTTCCCACGGCATGGACTTGCCTTACTTATTAATATTGTAATGAATTTACCTAGACATAGATCTTGTCTGTATCATTTACATTTGGGGATAAATTACCCCGGGCTGGATTGGCCTTATACGGTACTGAGTGACTGACTGTCAGTCGATGTGTATTTATATACGGGTTGGAACACCCCTGGGCTGGATTGGCCATAAATTGTACCGAGTGACCGAATAATTTGTGACCAATATTTACATGAGGTCTTTCTACTGAGATGCCATATTTCTCATATCATGCAGTATTGATCTATTTCACTTGTACTGAGTTTTACTGTTGAAATTGAAAGTATGCCTACATTTTTGTACCATTATTTATACTGGACTGTACCTGCGGAGCTCGTCACTACTTTCAGCCCAGAGGTTAGTCTTGTTACTTATTAAGATGGTTGTACTCATACTACACTCTGCACCTTGTGTGCAAATCCAGGTGCTTCCAGACACGGCGACTGTTAGACCTCAGTATGATACCAGTTGGAGACTATCAAGATAGCTGCCTGGCATCCGCTGACCTTGTCTCTCTTTCCTTCAGTTATTGTACTCTTTTATACTTTCGGACAGTGGTTTTTTTAATCAACCAGACATTGTATTCATATTAAATGCTCATGTACTCCGTGACACCGGATTTTGGGAGTGTTATATTTGAAAATTGTGAGTTTATTCCGCTGAATTTAATTATTTTGTTTTCAAACTTAAAAGATATGGTGTTTTATTGATATTGTTGGCTTGCCTAGTATTGAGATAGGCGCCATCACGACAGGTGAGATTTTGGGTCGTGACAAGTTAGTATCAGATCCTAGGTTACATAGGTCTCATGAGTCATGAGCAGGTTTAGTAGAGTCTTGCGGATCAGTACAGAGATTTTTGTACTTATGTTCGAAAGGCTGCTAAACCCTTAAGAAAATTTCACTTTCTTGTATTATATCGTGCGAAATTGATTCAGCTTGAAACATAACTCGTTGAATTTCCT
Source organism: Nicotiana tomentosiformis (assembly GCF_000390325.3). Lineage (NCBI taxonomy): Eukaryota > Viridiplantae > Streptophyta > Magnoliopsida > Solanales > Solanaceae > Nicotiana > Nicotiana tomentosiformis. Next base: position 42,644,719 of record NC_090815.1, read on the forward strand.
TCCACGCATTTGTGTGTGCTTGTGAGCACTCAATATCAGTTGTGCATCACTGGCTTGTGATTCCATGAATGAGGTTCGAGATGTGTATTCTATATTTTGGTGATGGGCCAGTCTGGAGGACTTGAGGCCAGGGTTAGACCGCATCTTAAGATCGGTAGCTTCAGTTATAACGTGTACATTTGGACTCATATGTCTGGTAATGTTCCTACTGGTGGAATTTGTGGCTCGATGAGCGGTGGAATGGCTTTGTGATGAGTATGATGTGACTGCGGGATATGTTAAGCCGATTTGAATGTGACGAGAAGTGTTTCCCTGAAATGTAAAAAGGGCCATTAGGTGCTTGATTTTCGTTTTGATGTGACGTACAATCTCGAGTATGAATGTTTTGAAGGATCTTTCATGTTGTTAAAGTGGAACAAATTAAATTCTCATGTCTTATTAATAAGTTTTGACTCGGGAAGATTAAGTGACTGTATAGTAATTGTGATTGCGAAGAGGTATAACAAGATGCCAATTTGAGGCTAAGCATGTGGGTTATCCCCTGCGGAGTAATCTACATAGGTGTGTTTCTTATAATGTTAAGTGGAGAGTTTCGTTTCTGCCAGCGGGGCATATGTGTTGCCGTTTGAATTTGAATCTGGTCGATAAAGTTGACTTGACTGTCACAAGAATAAATGCGAACTTAGCGGATGATTGAGGTATTTTATGGTGGCTGTTGCATAAGCTTGAGAAGAATTTTTGTTGAACTGACTGCAGTATTATGGCAGTAATAAAGTATGGGTATTGTGATTTATCGAGTTTTTTATTCTATGGCTTTGAGCCAAGTGGGGGCGTCTGCTATCTACGATGTGATTGCATGCTTATGAACGATATTGGTTTTGGTCCGAGGCATATTTGTTGATTAGTTATGATTTGTAGAGGTTGAGATTGGGGATGACTCGAGTATGAAAATTTCTTGAATGCGGGTTATATTGTACTTTATGAAAATATGAAAAATCGTGAAATGATTAAATTATTATAGCGACTCATGAGGAAACTTTGTGAGAAGTTGAAAATCATCCATCGTAATTCCACAACATACAGGCCTCAAATGAACGGGGCAATTGAAGCAGCCAACAAAAACATCAAGAGAATCTTGCGAAAGATAGTGGACAATCACAGGCAATGGCATGAGAAACCATCATTTTCCCTACTTGGTTACCGCACCACCATGTGGACATCTACTGGGGCAATGCCATACATGTTAGTATACGGTATTAAAGTCGTAATACACGCAGAGGTAGAAATACCATCTTTGAGAATTATGCAGGAAGCCAAGTTGGATGATGCAGAGTCAGGCAGGAACAACTTATGCTCATTGATGAAAAGATAATGGATGCAGTTTTCCATGGTTAGCTATATCAAAATAGGTTGGACAACATATTCAACAGGAAACTGAAACCCCGATAGTTCACACCGAGGCAACTAGTTTTAAAGAAGATATTTCCCCATCAATAAGAAGCAAAAAGGAAGTTCGTGCCAAATTTGCAGGGTCCTTATGTGGTCCACCGAGTATTATTAGGAGGAGAACTAATCTTAGCGGAAATGGACGGCAGAGTAAGTACAAAGCCTATCAATTCATACGTAATCAAGAGATGCTACATTGAAGACAATAGAGTTAGGTTTTGTTGTAACATAACTACGCTCGACCTGATTTTCCACGGTGGGATACGTAGGAAGCCCACGTAGGGTCCGGTCCCACTCTTGTAATAGAAAACCAAATATTGCTTTCATGTATCCGGAACTACGCCATGACTTGATTTCCTTTGGCAGGAATACGTAGGCAATCCACATCAGATTCAATTATCTATTATAATAGAACTACATTTTGTCCTGATTCTAGTTGGATATGTAGGCAGTCTGAGTCAGACTCATGCCATATCATTTCGAAATTATATCATTTTGCATCTATTGTAATCGAACTACGTTTTGACTTGATTCCATTCGAATATGTAGGATGCCTGAGTCAGGCTTAGTCATTTTATTTCACCATTTTATTATTTTCATACCCTAGAACTATGCGCAAACCTGATTTTGATTGGATACGTAGGCAACCTGAAAAGGTTCGGTCATTACCTTAGAAAAAGCCTTTGTAATGCACTGCCTAGATTAGGAAATAATCACATCAGCAAGGAAATTACGTCATTAGAGGCACACCCAAGAGAGCACCCTTAGCACGGTAGAACCATCCAGAAATGATACACGTATTAGAGGAAACGTCTAAATATGTCATAATCCGGAATGATGGTGTTTGCCATAAACATAAATGATTTTTCAAAATAACTTTTAAGAAAATACTACTTGATCCACCTACCGAACTTCATGGTATAATCCACCAGGTTCGGGGCAAGGCCAACAATAAACACAAATCAACTCTTTGAGTGCAGGACTGACAAGAGTCGAAGGGCGCCAGATCACACCGGAATCAATGCCAGACCCGCTACCTTGAATTCTTTACATGTATCCCAGATCCAAGCCTCTGACACAGTCAGAGCGTTTTGTATATATCAAACTAATTACTCTGCCAATCAGAGCACCTCGTACATATCAAATCATTTTCTATGCCAATTGAAACACCTTGTACATATAAAATTGTATGCTCCACCAATTGAAACAACTTGTACATATCGCATTGTCTGCGTATCCAAATAAGATCACTTTGTACAGATCGCAGTATCACTCCGACAAACAAGAGATTCTAAGTAGATCGTTGCAAACCTTGTCCCTAACTTCGCTAATCGAAGGATGGGTCATTCAATTCCGTCACACGTACCGCCGATCGACGGCCGCAAACTAGTTCTGTAGTCAAGAGCACCTCTTGGGCATGCTCATTTATTTTCCTACTTTTACCTTGAATGATTTGACGTTTTATTTATGCAGCTAACATGCGTTTTTATATTTTACTTAGTTCAAGTTCAAATACTCCCATCGTGCGGAGGTTCAAATTCTACTACTCCCATCGCGTGAAAAATTAAATTCAAAGTCAAATACTCCCATCGCGTGGAGATTCAAATTCAAAGTGAAATATTTCCATCGTTAGGAAATTCAAAGTCGAATACTCCCATCTCGTAGAGATTCAAATACTCTGACAACTTCAGAATGGTACACAGCCCGGCTAACATTCAGGTCAAATTCAAACACCCATCTCTGGCATATCGAATAATGCTCTAGAACTCGGAGGCTTCATGTTCAAACATCCCATCTCCCAAAGATCCCAAATAACAGTTAGCCGAAAGCCATGCATTATTATTCCTGTATATTTACATTATATCCTAACGTATTTGCATTACGATATATGGATATGTGTGTTTCTTTCTTTTTGCAAGTTCAAACACCACAACGTGGAACTCTCTCTAAGTAGCAAACCAGGTTACACCACTATGAGGGAAAACAGACTCATAAACGAGTCGAGGGTCCAACCTCCAACTCAATTCGATCAATAGAACTCCAAAATTGTCAAATCTCTTAGATTCTATAATCGAGTTTCAATCCAGAAGTCATCGGGCCCTGAAACTATTTTGTCCTACTGCAATCAAGCTTATGCAATGATAAATAGTGATGAAAGTCAAAAATCTATAGCATCCACTTTAGAAATGCAGGGAACTAATCCTACTGTGTCTACTGAGAATATGAGTTGGCCATGTATTCAAGAAATGGTAATAACCAATTTCAGAAGTTCAAGAAGAATTATAATATTCAGTGAATTTTGCTAGCTAAAGGGTCATAGCACATAAAACCGCTATAAAATCATAGGGTCCCTACAGACTTTAAATTCAAGAAGAAAGGAACTGGAGGAAACCATACTAACTACAGTGCAAACGCAGTCAATGTTCTCAGTGAAACAACCCCTGGTTCTCAATATTATCAAAACACCAATTCAGCAACACCTCTTGCATTTAGTTATAACCAGAACACAAATGTGTTAGAACAAAATGCAAGTGGCACATGTTGTCAGAACTCAGGATCCTATGGTCAGTCTTCGGAAACCCCTACAAACCAATTGGAAAATTATGCATTCACAAAAGATCAGTATAACCAAATTCTACAGATGTTGAAAAAGATCTCAATCCCAGCACCATCCAGCTCTGCAGCTAATGTAGATGGTATTACTAAAGTAGTACTAGGTCTAATGAGCCTCAAGAATGGATTATAGACACTATAGCTACAAATCATATGGTTTCTGATATTGATATGCTAAACAAATCATCAACGGTTGAAACTAGAAATCCAAATAAAGTGTTTCTACCAAATGGGGATATAACCCATGTCACACACACAGGTGCTAGCTATATATAAGATGGGAATATAATTATAAATGTCCTCCATTTAAATACACTCTACTATCTGTATCTAAGGCAACAAAGAGTTACAATGCTCAGCCATATTTTTTCCTTATTTTTGCTTCTTCTAGGATCTCTTCATTGGAAAAGTGAGGGAGATTGGTAAAAAAGAGGATGGACTTTATCTACTACTAAACTAGACAATGGAGAAGAACAAGAGGATAGCCCTTACAACTACAGAATTTAGATCAACTATAGACAAGAAACTAGATATGGAATTATGGCACAAGAGGCATGGTCACATGTCTACTGTAATATTACAGAAAATATTTTCCGTTGGTTTAAAATTATTTAGAAAAAATATAAATAAATGTATTGTCTATCCTTGTGCTAAATAAACTAGGCTGCATTTTCCTTCCAGTTGTATCAAGAGCACTTATTATTTCCATATGATTCATGCAAATTTATGGGGACCTCATAAAATAGCTATTTTTTATAGTAACAAATATTTTCTAACTGTAGTGTATTAATCCAGAATGACTTGGATATTTTTACTTAAGCAAAAGTACGGTATGTATCTCTCATTATAGTATTTTTTCAACTATTTTAGAAACCAGTTTGATAGAATATAATTTCGAGAATTGATAATGGCACAAAGTTTATAAATACAGTATGTGATAGTTTGTTTAAGAACTTGGATATCATACATCATAGAATATGTGCCTATACTCCTCAGTAAAATAGAGTAACTGAGAGGAAACACAGGCACATTTTAGAGGTTACTAGAGCCATCAGATTCCAAGCTCAAATTCCCATCAAAGTATGGGGACACTGTGTGTTAGATGCATTTTATTTGATAAATAGAATGCCTAGCTCAGTCATTAGAAACATTATTCCATATGAAAACTTAAAAAAGAAAAAACCATCACTGGATCATCTTAGAGTCTTAGGATGCTTATGCATTGCAAAGATTATACAATAACATGACAAAATCATGCCAAGATCTAGAATGGCAATTCATATAGGATATTCAGAAGTGCAAAAATAGTACATTTTATATGATATAGTTCATCAATCTTTCTTTGTTAACGGAGATGTAACATTTAGGGAAGATATATTTCCTTTCACACAAGGAATAAAATTACATAACCACTGTTTGTAGACAGTACACTAAATACATGAATAATAATAGATAACCCCTCTGAAGGTGTAGTTACAGATACTTCATCAAATCATCACACATAAGGGGGTGGAATATCTACAGAATCAGAAATTCCTGAACAATGAGTAACAGTAACAACAGATCTGCAATTACAACCACATATAGAAATTCAAATAAATCATCGACAATCAGAATAACTACCAACAGAAATTCAGATACATCCTCAACAACTAGAAGTCAGAAAGTCAACAAGAGATAAAAATCCACCAATGTGGATGAAAGACTTTGCGTTTCTTAAAATTCATAAAGATGTGCCCTACGCAATGAACAAATACATAGGATATGAAAAATTGTCACCTAAGTATCATGCGTACATGCAAGTGGCATCTTCTATAGTTGAGCCAACTATCTATTCAGAAGTAATCAAAGATCCTAGATGGGTAGAGGCAATGAATGAAGAGATAAGGCATTGGAAAACAATCATACTTGGACATTGTCACACTACCAGCATGCAAGAAACCTATAAGCTGTAAGTGGATATAAAATCAAATAGAAGGCTTTAGAAGAAGTTGAGAGATCCAAAACTATATTAGTAGATAAAGCTATGGTCAAAAAGAAGGAATTGAGACATTTCGCCAGTAGTAAAAATGGTAACAGTTAAAATTATATTAGCTTTGGTACCTGCAAAATAATGGCATATACATCAAATAGATGTGTATAATGCCTTTCTTCAAGGTGATATTTACGATGAAATTTACATGGATATACCCCAAGGATTTTCAATTCAGGGGGAGAATAACTTAGTATGCAGACTTATCAAATCTTTGTATGGGCTTAAACAAGCACCAAGATAATGGAATGCGAAATTATCTGAAGTATTGCTAAAGTTTCAATTCAAACAGAGTCAATGTGACCACTCTCTATTTGTCAGAAAATCCACCGAAGGGATTGTAGTAGCCTTAGTTTATGTTGATAATATGTTGATTATAGGAGATAGCCTGAGACTAGTTGAAGAAACCAAAAACTCACTGCATAAGGCCTTTAAAATGAAGACCTAGGAGAACTAAAATACTTCCTAGGCATTGAGTTTGCTAGGTCAAAGAAAGGGATCATTATGCATAAGAGAAATTATGTCTTAAAGCTCATTTTTGAAGCTGGATTGGATGCATCTAAACCTGCAATAACACCCATTAACACCAATGTAAAGCTTACATCTAAACTATATGATGAGCATATAGGAAAGAATCTCAAAAGAGAAGAAGATCCTTCAATTGTGAAGCGGCCTATCAAAAACTGATAGGGAAACTTCTATATTTAACTGCAACTAGGCCTAACATATCTTTTGGAGTCCAGACACTTAGTCAATTCCTTCAACAACCTAAAAAATATATATATGGAGGCAGCATTGAGGATTGTAAGATTTATAAAGAATTATCTAGGTCATGGTATACTACTGTCAAGCAACTACAGCAACACAATTACTGCATATTGTGATGCTGATTGGGCTTCCTGTCCCCTTACCAGAAGGTCTGTCACAGGTTTTTTTAATTAAGGTTAGTGATTCTCTAGTCTCTTGGAAATCCAAGAAACAAACTACAGTCTCTAAAAGCTCTACAGAAGTTGAATATAGAAGTTTAGTAGCTAGTGTAGCAGAGTTAATCTGGTTGATAAGATTGTTAAAATAAGTGGATACAGAGATCAAGTTTACCGGTTGAGATATACAATGACAGTAAAACAGCCATACAAATAGTTGCAAACCCTGTATATTATAAAAGAACTAAACATATTGAAATAGATTGTCATTTTGTGAGAGAAAGGATTCAACGAGGTCGTGTTACTACCAAGTACATTACAACAAAGAATCAGCCTGCAAATCTCCTCACCGAAGGTCTTACTAGAGTTCAACATAAATACGTAAACTCTAACCTAGGTGTTCTTACATATTCACACCACCTAGCTTGAGGGGAGTGCTAAATACCACTGGGGCAGTTTAGTCTTTTCACCTTAGGTCATTAGCTGTTAACTAAGTCAGCTTTGGTCGTTTTCAAGTTGTTAGTTTACTCTTCCTAATGTTAGTAGTTACTATTTAAACACCCCTCAATGTACTTATTTTATACGTGAGATCAATGTAAAATTACGCAGATTTCCTCTCTTTACTTCTTTGTACTTCATCTTCTTCATTTCATTAGGGTCCATATCTCTCACTTGCTGAATTACAACATGTTCTCTTCAAATTGTGAATTCAGCATTGTCCAATATTAACTTGTATATTGATATAATTATTCCATATGAGTACCAACATTACGGTGCTCAAACAGCTACCTTTTGCACGATCTATGGAAAGTAAAAATTGATGAGTTCCATCGACTCAAATTCTTGAAACTAGAAAACCTTTTTCGTGATGGAGTGTCTTGGATGGTCACTTTTCCTTGCCTTGAAAAATTGGTATTTATGAGGTGATCCCCTCTCATTTTGGCGACAAGAGTCCGTCTGCAATAAACTCGTGGCGTCCTACATTGATTCATAATCCATTAGATTAACTGGATATAGCGAGAGCACCTGTTAGATGATAAATTAAACTTATAGTGCATTAGCAAGCATGTTTTACAATAAAATTAAATTGCAGGTTTAAATCTTCAGGTTTTCCTTAATTGAGAATGATCACCACTGGTACAATAGCACCCTGCCTTAATAATCTCATAGGCACCCAGGCTTGACAAGTTCAAGTAAAACCGTAGAGAGAGCGGACTACACCTAGCTTAGCCTATCCAATATCCGATTCAAAAAGAGTTTTTTTGCTGATTTTCTCCTCTATTTGTATACGGTCAAAACCATTTTCGAACTTCGTATGATTGGTGAAGATTGACCGAAGAGCGTTTTCATAATATCGAGGTGAGATTTGAAGAAGGCACGAACGAGCTTCGAGTTTCGGGGTCAGATTATATACCGAGCTCGACGTCATTATCGAGCTCGCGTCCAAATCGAGCTATGAAGAGAAGTGATGGTATCAAGCTTCATAGCCAGAGACCAACCGACACCGAGCCCGAATCAATACCGGACCCCGAGTAAGCATCGAGCTCAAGCCCGCATCGAGCTCTAAACCTGGAAACCGACACCAATACCGAGTCCAATCAAGATCGAGCCAAGAGACAAGAGCTGTTAAAGCCGCACTAAGAGAGAGAATCTCGGCGAAAATTAGGGAAAAACTAATTTATCATGGGTTTCGCACTATGTATTATTTATTATATCCAAAGTAGGATCCCTCCACTATAAGAGGGATGGTTATTATTCATGTAAAGGGATCAAGTGGTTGATACATTGTAACTCAGATATAATACACTCCTATATTAAAGAATTATCATTTTTAGCTTTATAGATTGATTTATCTTACTTAATCCATAAATCATCTTCTTTTCAACTCGGTTTGTATCTTTTCTTTATAGTCAATATTCGATATTTTTACTTACTCTTACGATTTGTGTCAAGTTATACCACATACTCTTAGAACTACGTACAAATTCAACTCTATCCATTTTTCGAGTAAACAGTTTAGCGCTCACCGTAGGGCTAAGGATAGCAGTGGTTATTTGATACGAATCTGAAAATTACATCATTTTATGCTTGTTTTCGGAAGTGTCCTTGATTTCAGATTAGCAACGATGAGCTCTCAATTAAATGGCCTTACCTATCGACAATGAAGTTGGCCTTCAAGGTGAGAACAACAACTTGACGCCCAGGGCCGAAAGGCTACTTGTCGACGACGTTGGAGCTCGAGTCGAAGTGCCATTAGACGTTAATTCACATGTGGCCATTGAGGCAAACCTATGTTCTGAACCTGAAAATAGCATTCATGGTGGTACTCGATCTACAGCTCGAGATACCCATAACGTTGAGGAAAACGGAATCATCTTGCGTATGATTTTTGAAATATTGCAAGCTCAACAGGCAACAATAGCTCAGTTGCAGAGTCAAACTCAGATACCGAGCAGGCCGGAGCCCAGTCCACCCCGAGAAGATGTTTGTCATCGAAGAAGCAATTCCGATATCCTCGCCTTCATCAACAAAGGTGTCGGACTCGAAGGGGGAACGTGATGCCAAATAGCAATCACAGACGTCAGCTTCGACCCAACTAGAAAATCAGAAGATTGACGAAGATGATGAGGAAGGGATCCCTCGATCCTTCATGGTCCCCGATGATTCCGACGCTACCCAATCAACGGTTGAAAGAACTGGAGCAAGTCATACTAATCGAATATTTGCCCAAACGAAAGGTATACCTGGGAAAGGGATTAACCCCCGAACTCAGGAAAAAGCTTATTCAATTTTATATTGATAGCATAGATTGTTTCGCTTGGTCCCATTTAGACACAATAGGGATCCCACCGGATATAACGACGCATCGGCTAAGCCTGGACCCTAGGTTCAAACCGGTAAAGCAAAAGAGAAGATCCCAGTCCGAGGTAAAGCATGCATTCATTAAGGACGAGGTAACTAAACTTCTCAAAATAGGGTCCATTCGGGAGGTGAAATATCCTGAATGGTTATCCAATGTAGTTGTAGTCTCTAAAAAAGGGAACAAACTTAGAATGTGTAGATTATAAGGACTTAAACAAGGCATGCCCCAATGATTCTTTTTTCGCTACCTAACATCGATTGCATTATCGATGCCATGGCCGGTCACGGGATCCTTACTTTTCTCGATGCCTATTACGGGTATAATCAAATCCAAATGAACTCGGAGGACCGAGAAAAGACTTCATTTATCACCGAGTATGGAACATATTATTATAATGTAATGCCCTTCGGCCTAAAAAATGCAGGAGCTACTTACCAACGCCTAGTAAATAAAATATTCGAGAAAAAAATAGGTAAATCAATGGAAGTTTATATTGATGGCATGCTAGTTAAATCCCTGCGCGCAGAGGACCATTTGGCTTATTTGCAGGAAACGTTCGAGATTTTAAGAAAATACAACATGAAGCTCAACCCCGAGAAATGTGCTTTCAAGGTCGGTTCGGGCAAGTTTCTTGGCTTCATGGTATCGAATCGGGGGATCGAGATCAACCCCGATAAAATCAAGGCCATCGAAGACATCACCATCGTAGACAGTGTAAAAGCCGTGCAAAGGCTAACTGGAAGGATAGCTGCCTTAGGCCGATTCATTTCGAAGTCGTCGGATCGAAGCCACAGATTTTTCTCTCTACTCAAAAAGAAGAACGATTTCGCTTGGACCCCCGGAATGCCAATAGGCGTTAGAGGAATTGAAGCAATAGCTATCGATCCCACCGCTGCTTCACACTCCAAAGGCAGACGAGAAACTTTAGTTATACTTGGCAGTATCGGAAATCGCGGTAAGTGGTGTCCTAGTTCGAGAAGAGCAAGGTATGCAATTTTCCGTTTATTATGTAAGTCGAACCTTAGGAGAAGCAGAAACTAGATATCCACACTTAGAGAAATTGGCACTTGCTCTAATAAGCGCCTCTAGAAAGTTAAGACCATACTTTCAATGCCACCCCATATGTGTATTAACTACTTGCCCACTTCGTAATATTTTGCACAAGCCCAAACTACCGGGCTGATTGGCCAAATGGGCCGTCGAACTTAGTGGGTATGATATCGAATATCAACCCAGGATGGCCATCAAGTCTCAAATTTTAACGGACTTCGTGGCCGATTTCACACCAATCCTCGTAGCCGAAGTTGAAAAGAAACTCGTGTTAAAATCGGGTACGCCATCGGGGGTATGGACCCTCTTCACAGACGTTGCTTCGAATGTGAAGGGGTCAGGGCTAGGCGTCATTTTGAAACCGCCCACGGGTAGCACTATTAGGCAATCTATCAAAACTTCTAGGTTGACTAACAATGAGGCCGAGTTCAAGGCCATGATTGCAGGTCTCGAGCTAGCTAAAAGCTTGGGGCAGAAGTCATTGAAACCAAGTGTGACTCTTTACTGGTGGTAAACCAAGTAAACAAAATCTTCGAAGTTCAAGAGGATAGAATGCAAAGGTATTTGGACAAACTCCAGGTAACTTTGCACCGTTTCAAGGAATGGACTTTACAGCATGTACCTTGAGAATAAAATAGTGAGGCCGATGTACTTGTAAATTTGGGGTCATCGATCGAGGAAGATGGGATCAGCTCGGGGACTGTCATTCAACTCTCGAGATCCGTAATCGAGAAAGGTCACGCTGAAATAAAATCCACAAGTCTAACTTGGGATTGGAGAAATAAATATATATAATACTTCAAGAACGGGAAACTTCCATCGGACCCAAAGGAGTCAAGAGCTCTACGCACAAAAGTTGCACGGTTCACCTTGTCCAATGATGGAACGCTGTTTAGAAGGATGTTCGATGGTCTACTGGCAATATGTTTGGGACCGGGAGATACCAACTACATCCTATTCTGGTGCCGATTCATTAGTCCAAAAAATAATCAGAGTAGGATATTATTGGATCGATATGGACAAAGATGCAAGGGAGTTCGTTCGTAAAAGTGATAAATGGTAAAAGAAAAGAGGGGATATTTATAGATTGAGCAACAACGGTTCAATATCAGCAGTGGCTGACCACCGTCTGACACGCATTTAATGCCCTGGTAAACTGAACTGACGGAACATCTATCACGTACGTCATGGACGGGCTCGATGCAAATGTCAGTGTATATCTAATCGAGATGTTGGAAAATCATATCGTTTCTCGCCACATCCTTCCCGAGAAACGAGGGGACTATCTGTATACGGTCAAAACCATTTTCGACCTTCGTACGATTGGTGAATATGGACCGAAGAGCGTCTTCATAATATCGAGGCGAGATTTGAAGAAGGCACGAACGAGTTTCGAGTTTCGGGGTCAGATTAAATACCGAGCTCGACGTCATTATCGAGCTCGAGTCCAAATCGAGCTATAAAGAGAAGTGATGGTATCAAGCTTCAGAGTCAGAGACCAACCGACACCGAGCCCGAATCACTACCGGACCCCGAGTCAGCATCGAGCTCAAGCCCGCATCGAGCTCTAAACCTGGAAACCGACCAATACCAACCAATACCGAGTCCAATCATGATCGAGCCAAGAGACAAGAGCCGTTAAAGCCGCACTAAGAGAGAGAATCTCGGCGGAAATTAGGGGAAAACTAATTTATCATGAGTTCCTCACTATGTATTTTTTATTATATCCAAAGTAGGATCCCTCCACTATAATAGGGATGGTTATTATTCCTGTAAAGGGATCAAGTGGTTGATATATTGTAACTCAGATACAATACACTCCCATGTTGAAGAATTATCCTTTTTAGCTTTATAGATCGATTCATCTTACTTAATCCATAAATCATCTTCCTTTCAACTCGGTTTGTATCTTTTCTTTATAGTCAATTTTCAATATTTCTACTTACTCTTACAATTTATGTCAAGTTATACCACATACCCTTAGAACTACATACAAATTCAACTCTATCCGTTTTTTTAGGTAAACACTCTGTATAAAGTCAGTCCCAGTGTTGAGGAGAGCCCTTAGTCTGAACCTTCTGTAAACGTATGTTTGTACTTCCATTGACCTAATCCTGAATGAAAGTTTGCTTGTAACTTATTCAGTTTCCTTTGCTTGTCTTAGATCTCCTTCAGATGTTGTGGAGTTTTATTAGCTGGTGCAGTTTGGAAATCATGCAGTTTATTTATGTTGGACTGCATATATTTTAGGATTATTATTTAGTATCCTTGCTTCTAAAGGAAATCGTATCATGTACGATTTGAGCTAATGGCTGTATTGGTGATTTGAGAAGCACTACTGGATTGGATATGGTATTTGGTTTTAGTGTTATACCTCTGTGGATTGAGAATTGCTATGGTGTATTCTAGCTAACTTCACTTGTTTTTTACTGTCACTTCACAGAGGCGGAACCAGGATTTCAAGTTTATGGGTTCGGAATTCTAGTCGTTTTAAGCTACTGATTTCTAAATTAATAATCTATATATATTCAATGAATTTTTTAAGACAAATACATGATTTGAACCAAAGCTGCTGGGTTCGGCCGAACCCGCTCGGGACACTCTAGCTCCGCCCTGACTCTTCATGACTAGTAATAAATGGGATTTACAGAGCATATGTTAAGTGTAAGTTGTTCTAGGTTTTGTTAACAGTGTCAAAAGTATGATATGTAGTGACATCTACAATTTTCTAATCAAATCAGTATATATCTAGTAGTAGCAATTAGCAAGAATTGACGTACATTTTTTTACTACAAGCTGTTCTAGCCTAGCGTCAAAAGTAAAACAGATTCGAACAGCATATAACTCTGTAGCAAGGAGCATCTTTGTTAGGGTAGAATTGCCAGCAGTTGTAAGCTGATGAGAAGAACAAATAGCTTGAGTGCTAAAAACCATGGTTCTTCTGGTACAATAACTACGCTTCAGTCCCAAACAAAGTCGGTGTGTTGTTATTCCAGGTTGGATAAATCACTTTCTTTATGAATGTCATAAAAGACAGGCTAATTTCTTGCTTCAGCATGCGAGGGAAATGGCCCGGGTTAGCGGCTTTAGAGATAGGGGCGAGAGCGGCGGGACATAAACTCTTCTAAGTTCCTGTTCCCGGTGCGAATGCATTATGCCCGGTTGAATCAGTTACACCAGCTAACATAACAACACTCAACACTCCGAGTAGCATAGGCGCGGGCAGAGCGGTTAAGGCCTCGTGACCCACGCACAGCGGCTTCAAGTTCTAAAACATCGCAAGCAACCTTCAAAACCCCTTTGAACCGTGACACTCGATAGCTGCACTTGTTCCGCACTCTTCCCATGGCAAGCGCTACCTCAATTCCCATGCGTTCTTTTAGCTGATTGATGAGTGCCAAAGATAGACGTGTCACGCCGCAGGAAGAAAGCTGTCAAGCATTGAATGAAGGGAGGGAGGCTCCCTAACTAGTACCTATACAGTTAGGGAGATATAGCTTAAAGAGTCATAGAGATACTAGATTGGCACCCTAACTAATACCAATACAGCTAGCTACTCCTTGTTAGTTGTTATATTTTTCACCTTGATGCTGAGAGATTAACTCCTTCCACTCTCAACCGCCTTTGCTTATCTTACTAGTAGCTCTATCTTTTGGGGTACCGGCCAGGGATCGGAACTTCTTCTTTGCGAGCTAGCTACTTACTTTATCGGAAGTCGGAAGTGGGAACCCTCTACCGATAGATTGGCGAATTTCACTAAGCCCTAGTCAGTCAATGGAGGGAGCGGTACGCTAGGTATTTTCCTTCTGATCAATTCTATTGAGCTTCACGAACAACTTGAATTGCCAATACAGTGATTGGAGGTCTTCCTCACCTGTTCTAATGACAAGAGAAGAGACTTCAAATTAGCCACTAGGTGAAGTATCAAGGAGATGATCATCGGCTTCGGTCATAACTAATTAATACGGAGGGATATTTGGTGGTACAAGTAGTCGCGACTTGAATGTTTAATATGTATAGTACACATCTAGATGAATTTTAAGGTTTAAACAATTCAGCATATTTCAGTCGATTATGCATTTTGATAATCATATTATATAACTACTATGAATTATTTATTTTGGGAATACATGAACCTTTTAGTATTTGCATTTACAAATTATCGAGATTTTATTAAAATTCTCATTGATAACGTCAAATTTCCATTAGTTTCTTCTATTTATTTTAAAAGTTATTTTTAATTTTATATGAAATATAATGTTTCATATTTTTTAAATAAGTAACTCTACACATCTTATCATGGAAAGCAAAATTTAAAATTTAAACTTATCTCTGCCTAATTGTTTTTTTTTTTTTTTCTATCCCGATCTTTTTCAAGTAAAATTTTGATTTTATTTAGTTTCACGCATTATAGTTGTAGTTTGTTAATTTTATCTATAAAATAAATTCTAAAAATGTCATTAAATTCTACTCTTACTTCTGAGTTCTGATTAGAAAGAAGTTAGCAAAACTTACCCGAGACAACTTACCCTCACATCATGAATAAAAATTTTTTTTTAACGCCTTCGAGATATTCATTGTGCCAAATATTTAATTACAATTTAATCAACAAATATTTGAATTTTCTCTTCTATCTTAATACTATTCAATCATTGTTTTTTGGAAATTTTTTGTCAAATAGATTTTTAGAGTAGAGAAGTGCTTTTGTCAGTATCAAAAACAAAATTACGTTTTGATTGCTTGAAAAAGAATGTTTGAGTATCATATTACAAAAAACATATAACAAATTATTTTATAAGTAATATTATGTAATTCATGAATGATTTTAAAATTTTATTATTTAAGAGTTTAACTAAAAATAATTTAATTCTATTTAAGAGTATAAAAATAAAATTATAGACACTAAATTTCTTTAGAAAATATAACTAAATTTAAAATAAAATAATAATATCAGATCTTGATGAAAGGGAAAAGGAGAAGAGACGCGAGATTAGTAAGGGATTGTGGTACACAGACTAAATTATTACAGAATAACCTATTTGAAAGGTGGGAAAAAATAATCCAAGTTTAATGAAATAAAGTGAGTTTTTCAGGATTAAGTATGTGATTAAATTTATACTGTATTTGACTGGCGGTATAAATTTATCACGATAAATGTATTTTCCGATAAATTTATACTACTAACCAAACACAATATTATTTTAATCACATATTTTATTCCATCTTATCCTGTGATTCTTATAAGGACATTTTTGTCCTAAAATCTTGTGATTCATCCCTATTTATTTGTCGCAAAGTCTAGGTCAGCCGTCAGATCCAAAGCTCATTTCCTCCCCTCCACTTATGCAATTTCAGTCCACAATTTCTTCTCCTAAAAGCGGGAAAATGAAAACATCTGATTGAAATTTCTTCACAACTTTTAGCCAAGAAATATGTTTGGTTCTACCAAAGTGAGAGATCTGCTGTATGTTTCGTCAGTATTCTTTGTTCAGGGACCAATACAAGAAAATTGACCAAAATTCCTCTTCCCGAATCCAGGCATACCAGTAGTTGCAAACATCTAAGATTTGCCAATCCTTTTGTGTTTTTGTTGTTCTATTTTGCACATGACATCTTCAAAACCCTCTATGTTCTCACACTTCATCACTATTAACTAACATTCCATAGTGTGTATAGAGAAATAGTAGGTATTGAAGATGTGATGCCCAAAATAAGGCGACAGTCAAGTCTTAATGTTATGTTAATATAGTGGTATGCTTGGGTTTGGTAAGACGACTTAGGTCGACAAAAAATATAATCTTTATGGGCACAACGATGTGTGTTTCAAGCATATACAGGTTAAATTTAAATGTCAAGTAGAATGTTTATGCTTAGTGTTAGTGATCCCATTCTTCTGGTTCCTTTAATAAGGATGAAAGTTGAATGCTAATTAAGAATAAGAGGGTGTTTGGCTTAACTGGCTTTAAGCACCTTTCGATTTATCTGTTCGTGTTTATAAGCTAAAATCAGTCATTAAGAGGGTGTTTGGCTAAGCTTATAAGCTGGTCAAATTAGCTTATAAGCATTTTTTGATTTATTTACGTGTTTGGTAAAGTTAAAAGTGTTTATAAACCAAGTGTTTATAAGTAAAAAATAAGCCAAAAGCTTGTTACCTTCGGCTTATAAATTTTTAGCTTACAAGCACTTTAAGTTTGATCAAAACTTTTACTATTTTATTTTTAAAATATTATTTTTTAGAACGAAACTCTTGCATCGATACTCACTGCCTCAAGTACTATTTCAACCTACCCCTCCCTCCGCCTCTTCAAGTCTGTAATGCTTATTGACTATTTAAGATAAGCAAACTCGCTATTCCTTTGCATATTTATGTGATTGTGTATTAATTTTTGAACTGTATTTAATAAATGAGCACATATCAAATTTTTGGTATGTTGCTTTCTAAGTGTTGTGGTGATAAAGACAGTGTTTGTTTCTCTTCAAATATTTTATCCTATTTAGGTTTATTTTTTATTGAGAAACTTTTATCAATTTATTAATTATTATAACTTATGATTATATGCTTATCATAAAATAAATTATATTTATCATAAAAGTTATCTTATCTAATCACACTTGTATTTAAAATAAAATGACAAAGAGAATATTTTGTATTTGGATCGATTTGGAATCTAAAATTTTGAAGAAATTACACCCTTATAGGTGTAAACATTTCTAAGGTTATTAAATTATTTTAACAGAAAAAGAGCTTATCAACATTTTTTTTATCAAATACTACAGCAACTTATTATCAATTTCAGCACTTGTATCCAAACACGTAAATATTTATTTATTAAATCAGTTTCAGCACTTAAAAGTATTTTTCAGCACCTAATGCTTATCAGTTAATTCAAATCAGCTAATCCAAACGGGTTCTAAGTCATAGGTTGAGACTTATAAGCATTTTTAGTTTGACCAAGATTTTTACTAGTTTATCTTTAATAATAATTTTAATTGATAAAATATTTTTCCCAAAATAAATTTTTTAAACTTTTTCTTATTCCATATTCCTTGTTCGTCCTTTTTTTTTACAAAGAAACTTTTTAATTTATAATTTTTTATAAAAATTTTAAGGATATTATAGTCGTTTTAATAAAAGAATAACTTATTAGCACTTTTTTTACCAAACATATCTATTGCTTATTATCTAAACACATAAATACTTATTTGAAAAATCAATTTCAGTACTTAAAAATATTTTTCAACACTTTAAATTTATCAGCTATTTATAATCAGCTAATCCAAACGGACTCTAAGCTTTTGATAAAGGAAAAGTTGCACAAAAGTTAAAAAGTTTTTGGGCTTGAAATAGTAGAACATTGTGGAGGACTGCCTATTAAGCTTTTCTTGTAGCAGGTTTATATGAAGAGTAACGGACATTGTTGCAACTAGTGGCAACAAATTTATGTAAACAGATTCAGAGTTGTAAGAATTTAGCAATCATTTGAAATTGTGATTTATATATGTTGAAGGACTTTTAGATAACAAGATAAAGTTTTGTTGTTTACACAAGGTTTAGATAACAAGATAAAGTCTGTGACCTCTTCAAGTTCCCTTCAGATCTTGTTAACTTGATAATATCCATGATTTGCTTATTCTAAGTTGGGGTTCCCAACATTGGAGTACTCAAACTGCTACTAGTTATTTTAATACACAATGTACGAGTTCCTTCAATTCAAATTCTTGAAACTAGAAGGTCCTATTATAAAATGGAGTATCTTGGACAATGCCTTTCCTTGCCTTGAACAACTTGTTTTTTTTATAGATGTTCGTACTAAGAGGTAATTCAACTGCTTGCATAGCTTTTCATCAGGATAATTAAGTTGAAAATCAGAGGCAAAGACCCCATTTCCAAAATGTTCACAACTCTGTTTGAGAATCACTGTAAGTTTCTTTGATACTGATGTTTAAGTATTACTATTTGTCAACAGGTTGGCCAAACTTCTCTTCCCTAATCCAGGCATGCCAACAGTTCTATGTTTGACGATCCTGTGTTTTGTCGAGAAACGGTGTGTTTTCGGGGTATGATGTACTATAAAATAAGAGGGCAACTAATCAAATGATGGGCAAATCAATGGTGGTATTTGGATTGGTAAGACGACTCAGGTCAAATAATATATCCCGATGGTTAAGTTGTCTCTTGATTTATTATCCGGTGTTGTTCAAAATCGAACCGTAACCGAACAACAAAACAGCTTATTGGCTTATTGGTATCGGATTATTGGAGTAATGGTTGTTAAACGGATTGAAATTTTATAATTAACTGCTTAACAGTTTTGGGACTGATTACTCATTTTTTTATTAGATAAATCGTTAACCCGTTAAGAATTTTATATCTACATTTTTACTCCTATGTATATAAATTAGTATTTGAAACTCTAAATCCCTAATTTATCAAATCTCAATTCAGCTCGCAGCATTCGTCTCTTTTCTCTTCTCTATCACCTAAATTCCTAATTAAAATTTCTCCCAATCTTGTATGTATGATTGGATTTGTTTGATTTTCCTATGGAAATGGTATTTAAGTGATTAGATAAGTTAGAAGCAGAACAACATTCTTAAGCTAAATTGAAGAAGAATTCGACTGCAGATCGCCTTAAACTTTGTTAGCTGAAGTGGGAAATCAAGTTCAAGCTGAACCACTAGGAATTTTTGACTTGAACGTAAATGCTTGACAAACAGACTTGGCACATAATCACCAATTAGATAGGTATCTATACATACATCTGATCGGATGTGATGCTTTGCTCCAAATTTTCCCAATTCTCTAATTCTCAACTTTTTTATTGTAATTTAGTTGATAAACCGTCCGATAATCGTTAATCTGATTCTAATCCATCGGATGTCTTATTGAATGGCTAGCGAATTACAATATTTATAAACCGATAACTGATAAGCTTAAATCGTTAATGTAAACATCCGCCCGATCCGCTTGAAAGTACCCCTAAGTAGAATGTTGTGGGTCTCAAATATATGCACATAAAACATTCGTTACTAGCCTTTCTACGCGATGTTATTTTTGAGATCACTATCCTTTCTACACGACCAAGTAAGTAGGGTGTATGATACTTGCCATTAAGTATATACTTAGTTGACTTTTCTTTTGTGTCAGTAATGGTATAATGCTCCCGATGTCACATAATTTTAGTAAAGCTTAATGCTAAAAGAAGACTTTAAAATATGTTTTACTTTATTATTTTGTTTTATTATCTAAATTGTTAACTGCTATAGATGTTTCTTTCTTATTATCAATTGTTTTTTCGTATTTTATATTTCCTTAAATCTCATCCTATTTGCTTATTTTGGAAACGGTTCCTGATTCGTACTAGCATGTGGAGCTTAGGCCGGTTGATCAACTTATTTTTTTTTTATGTTTTTAGCGAGTAGACTTGAGCAACTTTTACTTGTTATTGCTTTGTTTTGATTTTTTTTTTGCAGTCCTTAGTGTTAGTTTTGTATTTTCACTTCGGTTGTCAGATTTGATTTGCTTGTTATTGCCCCTTCTATTTATCTTTCCTGAGTCGTGAGTCTACCAGAAACAGTCTCTGCATTCTTAAAGGTAGGGGTAAGATCTGCGTACGCTCTACCCTCCTCAGACCCCGCTTATGAGATTACATTGGATATGTTTTTCACTTGTTGTGGTAGACATGAGCAGCTTGGACCCATGGATATATGGGACAACTTCACATCCCCCGTTGCTATTTAGGTGAAATTTCACACTCGTGGAAGCCTTTAGTACTATTCTTTTGAGTCACTAGGATCTACCTCGGGTGACTACTTTATTAGGTTCCATTGAGCTTTCATAGATAGTAGTAATATTTATTTTAAGGGTTGTAAATTATATGGTTATGATATTAGGGTTGTGCATAATTTGGTAAATATCGAATTACTATATCGAAATCGAAAATTTTGGTATTCGGTATTCGATATTTTGGCATTCGATATAGTATTTGGTTTAAGTTTTAAAAAAATATTGGTATTCGGTATGGTAGTTGGTATGTTAAAATAAAATACCGAAATATCGATACCGTACCGAAATATATATATTGTATTACACAATACACATTTTATTAATTATAACTTAAATATAAGAAATCTAAAATTTTACTTTCCTTTATTCCTTAAGTTCATCAATTAATTTTAAGCAAATAATAAGATATTTCTCTAAATTTTCTCTCGCTAGGTTGGTATTTGCTGGTTTTGGACAAAACTTTTGTCAACAAATATTTTTAGTTTTGTACTTTTGAGTACTTTAATTAAGAATATTACCGTCTATGACTCTATGCACTAGTTAATATTCAAACCGAATAAACCAAAGTTCCCGAATCAAATAAACCGAAAGGAGAAAAATTGAATCATACCGAATTTAATTAGGTATGGTATTGGTATAGCATTTTGCGAAACCGAATACCGAAAATATCGAACCAAAATATCTAAATACCGTATCGTACTGACCGACGAACACCCTAGGTAGCATGCACGGAGGAAATTCTTTACTTTTATATTCTTTCATTTAAACGAAAAGGTTTTTTAAAGATCGCATACATGCTTTGCTTTATTTAATAAATCAATTGTACAGCTTTCACATGCATCTATTACGTGGGTAGATGGGTAATATTGTACGAGTTGATTCACTCAGGTCACATCGAGTAAGATACCGGATGTCGGTCATATAGTTTTGTGGCATGAGAATTCCTTTTGATTATAATTCTGGGATAATTATCTATCTGACATCCTATATGCGATAGCTAACACTATCATTCTGGTATAAAATTTATATTTGTATTAAACAATACCCATAAATAAATATGAAATAAAAATAACTCCAAATTTTATACCGTCTTTAGTATCCTTATCCCATCACTAAACGATGTATCTCTTGTTGGGTTTTATATAATAAGATGTGCGAATGAAAAATGGAGGGAAACGAAAAGTTTAAAGTTTTTTCCTTTACTAATGCACTTTGTCCCTTATCGAAAAAAGGAAAGAAAAAATCTTTGTGCTTATATAGAGAAGCACATCTTCTAGCTCTTAAATAGTTAAGAAGAAGTGGTGCCTCGCGCTGTCGTCGCTCGCTCGGCTTGGCTTCAGCTTCGGCTTCGGCTTCGGATTCGAATTTTTTGGACCAAATTTATTTTCCGTTTTTCGTTATTTATTTTTCTTTTTCCTGATATATTTCTGCGGATAATTTTCTAACGCCTAATGGTCGTTTTTTAAATTAAAATTCGCAACCAAATAGAAAGGTTTTCTGCCGAAACAGTACCTCATATGAATAGGTATTTTCGTACCTATTCAACCCATAATTTTTGGCTATAAATTCAGATGTTTGGTCTCACTTTCAGACAACCGAAAATTTGCATACTCCCCCTCCCCCCCCTCTCCCCTCTCTCTTCTGCATTTCTGCACTGTCTTTCAAAAGAAAAAAACATAAGCATCAGTGTAATTTACTGTCATTTGTTGAGTTCGACGAGGTTCTGTAATTTCCATTGCCAGTATTACAGAATAGTTGTTCCGTTCTATCCTGAGCAGGAATTAATCCAACAACCTTGGACAACAATGAGGGGATTAAATTCCTTAAAGAAATACAGTTTTCTATTGGGCTCGGAACGTTCTTCATCTGATTTTATTTCTGTCTTTTATTTCTGCTTTCATTTTATTTTGCAGAAATTATATTTTTGAATACAGATACTAACAAGCTTAAGGAATTTTTTTTTATTTTATATATTTTGTATTCATCTTACTTTCTGCTTTAGGAGACTAAAATCCTAGTAATTTTCTACTCCCGTGAGATTAAAGTCTTTGTGGCTTTCTACTCAATCCGAGATTAAAATTCTAGTGATTTTTTACTCGGTTGTTTGTATTCAGTTTGAAGATATAAAAACTTCACCTACTTACTAATTCTGGTTATGTCAATTTCTTTTACAGAAAAATGACAACAAGTACGGACCAACAGAATGCTGCAATGGCTGCGTCTTCAAGTCGCACAATGCCTGCACCTGTGATGGCACCGACAAAAAAGCCCAAAAAGTTTGCCGGAGTGGACTTCAAGCGCTGGCAGCAGAAAATGTTCTTCTACCTGACCACACTCAGTTTGCAGCACTTTATCAGTAAGGAGTTTTAGGAGAAGAAACTCCCGAAAATGAACGATTTGTGATCACGGAGGCATGGAAGCGTTCTGACTTCTTATGCATAAACTATATTTTAAGTTGCTTGGAAGACGGCTTGTACAATGTTTATAGCGTCATAAAAATATCAAGAGAGTTGTGGAATGCTCCTGAAAAGAAGTACAAGACTAAAGATGTTGGACTTAAGAAGTTTGTGGCCGCAAAATTTCTGGATTTCAAAATGGTTGACGGCAAATCTGTCATAACGCAAGTCCAAGAATTGCAAGTTATTATTCATGACCTCCTTGCTGAAGGTGTAGATCGAGTCAATATTTTTATTCAAGATATTGATTATTTTACTAATTATAAATTTATGATTGAAGGCATGGTCATAAATGAAACGTTTCAAGTTGCGGAATTTATTGAAAAGCTGCCTCCGATATGGAAGGACTTTAAGAATTACTTGAAACATAAGCGCAAGGAGATGACACTTGAATACCTTATTGTTCGTCTACGGATTGAAGAGGATAACAAGGCTTCTGAGAAGAAGTTCTGTGGTAACTCAACAATAATAGGAGCAAATATTATTGAGGAAGCATCTACAAGCAACAGAAAGAGAAAGAAGTCGTCTGGTCCAAAGAATTACCCGAGCAAGAAGAAGTTCAAAGGTAATTGCCACAACTGTGGAAAGGTTGGACATAAAGTTGTGGACTGCCGTGCACCGAAGAAGGACAAGAAGAAGAGTCAAGCAAACATAGTTGAAAAGAATGATAAATTGAGGACTTATGTGTCATGCTATCTGAATGCAGCTTGGTAGGAAATTCCAAGGAGTAGTGGATTGATTCTGGAGCCACTCGCCATATTTGTGCTAACAAAGAGTTATTTGCCTCTTATGTTCCCGCAGGGCCCGATGAGACTATCTTTATGGGAAACTCCACAACAGGAAAAATTGAAGGAGTCGTGAAGATAGCTTTGAAGATGACTTCGGGCAAAGTTGTGACTCTAAACATTGTTCTCCATGTTCCTGAAATTCGCAAGAATTTGGTCTCTGCTAGACTTCTTATCAAGAATAGATTTAAGTGTGTGTTTGTTTCTAAAAATGTTGTAATAAGTAAGAATGATGTGTATGTAGGAAAATGTTACCTAACTGAGGGACTTTTCAAGTTGAATGTAATAGCTATTGATATCAATGAAGTTCAAGCTTCTTCTTACTTACTTGAGTCAAATAATTTATGGCATGCACTTTTAGGTCACGTCAACTTCAAACTATACGAAAAATGATTAACTTGGAAGTATTGCCTAAATTTGAATGCGATAATTTAAAATATGAAATATGTGTGGAATCAAATATGTTAAACATCCTTATAAGTCGGTTGAAAGGAATTTAAATCCTTTAGACTTAATTCACATAGATATTTACGACATGAAGTCAATACCATCTCACGGTGAAAAAAAGTATTTCATAACTTTTATTGACAACAGTACTAGATATTGCTATATTTATTTACTTAATAGTAAAGATGAAGCAATTGAGGCATTCAAGCAATACAAAAATGAAGTTGAAGCGCAACTAAACAAAAGGATCAAAATGATAAGAAGTGATAGGGGTGGAGAATATGAATCTCCTTTTGAAGAAATATATTTGGAATATGGCATTATTCACCAAACAACTGCCCCTTACTCACCGCAATCTAACGGAATTGTGGAAAGAAAGAATAGAACGTTAAAGGAGATGATGAATGCCTTATTGCTAAATTCGGGTTTACCCCAAAACTTGTAGGGGGAAGCTATTCTTACAGCTAATCAAATACTCAATCGAGTTCCCCATAGCAAAATATAATCCATTCCATATGAAAAATGGTAAAGTAGGAAACCCAACTGAAAATATTTTAAAGTGTGGGGGTGTTTGGCTAAAGTACAAGTTCCTAAACCCAAAAGGGTGAAGATTGGACCGAAAACGGTTAATTGCATTTTCATAGGATATGCAAGAAATAGTAAGGCATATTGTTTTCTGGTTCATAAATCAGAAAATCTTGACATTCATATTAATACGGTAATCGAATTCGACAATGTTGAATTCTTTGAGAATATTTATCCGTATAAAAATGAATGCGAGTCGTCTAGTGAAAATTCTAAGTGACCTCGAGAAGAAGCAAAGAAAAGTACGTTTAATAGGAAAATCCAAGACGTAGTAAATGTCAAAGGACAACTACTTCCTTTGGACCAGAATTTCTAACATTTTTATTGGAAAATGAGCCTCAAATGTTTAAAGAAGCAATGTCTTCCTCGGAAGCACAATATTGGAAAGAGACAGTCAATAGCGAGATAGAATCCATATTAAATAATCATACTTGGGAATTGGTTGATCTTCCTCCAGGAAACAAACCTTTGGGTTCTAAGTGGATTTTCAAAAGGAAAATGAAAGCTGATGGTACTATTGACAAATATAAAGCAAGATTAGTGTAACGACCCGGCCGATTGTTTTGAGTATATCATAGCCCTATTTGCCCATTTACTGCTCAATTTGGGCTTTACAGTTGTTGTGTGAATTGCCGGGGTAATTGGTTCGAGTCCGGTGAGGTTTTGGAATGAATTAGAACACTTAGTTCTAAGGTTTAAAGCTTATGTTAAAATAGTGACTGGATGTCGACTTATGTGTAAATGACCCAGGAATGGAGTTTTTATGATTTCAATAGCTCTGTATGGTGATTTTGGACTTAGGAGCGTGTCCGAAAAATTATTTGGAGGTACGTAGTGGAATTTGGCTTGAAATGTCGAAAGTTGAATTTTTGGGAAGTTTGACAGGGGGGTTGACTTTTTGATATTGGGGTTGAAATCGGATTCTGGAAATTGGAATAGGTCTGTAATGTGAAATGTGACTTGTGTGCAAAATTTGAAGTCATTAAGGATTGATTTGATGTGTTTCAGCACAAGATATATAATTTGAAGTTAAAAGGTTCAATGATTTCGAATTGAGGTGTGATTTATCATTTCGATGTTGTTATGGGTGTTTTGAGGCCTCGAGTAGGTCCGTGTTATGTTATGGGACTTGTTGGTATGTTCGGACGGTGTCCCGAGAGGCTCGGGTGAGTTTTGAATGGTTAACGGATCAAATTCGAACTTAAGGAAATGCTGCCTACTGGTGTGATTGCACCTGCGAAGCTTTTGATCATAGGTGCGAAGTCGCACGTGCGCGCAACCAGTCACAGAAGCGGCCAAGAGTGGAACCGGGCAGTGCTCGCAGGTGCGAAGAAATTTTCGCATTTGTGAGGCCGCATGTCCGAAGGGGTATGCGCTTCTGCGAGCCCGCAGATGCGAGAAGGGCGCCGCAAATGCGAGATTTGAGAAGGTTGGCTGTTTCCGCAGGCTCGCATTTTTGTCCGCAGAAGCGAGGGTCGCAGGTGCGACCCCTTGTCCGCAGATGCGGAAATCGCTGGGACAGAAGCTTAAATTCGGGGTTTCGTGATTTTTATCCGTTTTCCGATTTTGGAGCTTGGTCTGGGCAATTTTGGAGAGGAATGTTTTCACACAACTTGGGGTAAGTGTTCTTGACTCCCTTATGATTATATTTCATGAATTAATCTTCATTTTTGGTGTAAGATTATCGAATCTTCAAGAGAAATAGAATGAAATTTCTATAATGTCACAAAACGAATTTTTTTGAGTTTTGAATACCATTTCGGAGTCGGATTTAAGTGAAATTAGTATGGTTAAACTTGTAATTTGATGGGTTGTCGTATTTTGTGAGTTTCGATTCCGAGATGTGGGCCCCATAGGTGAATTTTGGGGCATAATTTCGGATTTTGTGGAAAATATTAGTATTTTGATATGGAATTAATTCCTATAATTTTGTGAGGTGAATCAAATTAATTATGACTAGATTCAAGCCGTTTGGAAGTTGATACGTGCAAAATGGAATTTCTAGAGCATTTCTTAGCTTGCTCGACATTGGATTTATCTTGTTCGAGGTAAGTAACTCTTTCAATCTTGGAGCTGAGGGTATGAACCCTGAATATATGTATTATGTGAATTGTTGGGAGGTGACGCACATACTAGGTGACGGGCGTGTGGGCGTGCACCATATATATTGTGACATAATTGTTTCCGTGGAATTTTGTAGTCAAATAATCTTGGCATTTTCTATATAGTTTTATGGTAAAGAAGTTGAGCTGAGAATCATATTAAAAATCATGTTGAGGCTATGTGCCAGTATTATTGGGACCCCCAGAGGTCATATTGCTGTGAATTATTTATTTTGAATTGAAAATTCATACTCAGTCATATTCATTTCATTGCACATCATATCTTAGTCTCTATTGTTATTTATTGTTACATCATATCATCATTTTTGGGCTATTTTCATGATATTGTGAGCCCAAGAGACTGGAGAGATTGATGACTGAGTGAGGCCGGGGGCCTGATTGTGAGGATAATTATGGGATCGGGCTACATGCCACAGCAGGCCATATTGGCTTTATTATAGCACGTGAGTTGTCCGTGCGGATACAGATATTGATACTATAGCACGTGAGTTATCTGTGCAGCATGTGAGTTGTCTGTGCAGATTATAGCACTTGGGCTGAAGGAGCCCCTCCGGAGTGTGTACACACCCCCAGTGAGCGCAGGTACCTACTGAGTGCGAGTGCCGAGTGCGAGTGCCGAACGATTGGGAGGATTGAGTGATTGTGAGGACTGAGTAACTGGGACGATTGAGTGATTTGGTGGACTGAGTGAAATGATACTCTGAGAGTATGCATATGATTTTATCACTGAATTGCATCGCATTGACATGCACACATGACATACAGGCATAGAGATGTATTTTCCTCATGCTAAACAGTATCACATCATTCATGATTCTCACACATGCTGACAGATGGGCATAGTGATGCATTTGTTTTACACGGGTTATCTTAAAAGAAAATGAAACTTCTCATTTATTATTAAAAGGATTTTGGGAAAATTATTGTTTTCAAACTTATTCTTATTTTTTGCAACTTCGGTAAACGATTTGGGTTTTCACTGATGTACTTGAAAGGAAGAATTATTATTTTTGAAATCATGATTTAGGTGAGCATTTTATCTCTGAGTTACTTCTTGTATTATTTTCTTTACGTGGTTATGGACTGTTGTGGACTATTGGTTTTTGGACACGACCTTGGTAAAAGATCGTCACTGTTTTCAACCTAAGGTTAGGTTTGTTACTTACTCAGTACATGGCGTCGGTTATACTGATACTACACTTCTGCACATTGCGTGTAGATGTTGGCTAATGTTGTTGCTGTGCTCGATGGTTGATAGATTTGAAGATGTACCTGCATTTTTATGGTAGCTGCCTCTTATTCATGGTAGCCTTAGATTATAAAATCTCTGTTTATGTACTTTTCAAACAGAAGATGTATTTACTTCAATCAGCTTTGTAATTTCTATTCTTAGAAGCTCATGACTTGTACTACCAGTTCTTGGGGAATGTATAAGATTAAGATTTTTCTTTACTTAAACTGCTTTAATAATTGTTAATGGAATTGGATAGTTGATAATTGGCTTACCTAGCGGGTTGGGTTAGGTGCCATCACGACTAGTTGGATTTTGGTTCGTGACAAGGTGGTATCAGAGCTCTAGGTTCATAGGTTCTGCGAGTCATGAGCTAGTGTCTAGTATAGTCTTGCGGATTGGTATGATAATGTCCATACTTATCTTCGAGTGGCTACAGGGCATTTAGGATATATACTTCCTATCTTTCTTTCTTTATCGTGCGGAATTGATTCAGCTTGAAATATAACTCTTTGAATTCCTTCCACATATTCGTATACGCACATGAGCGCTCTGTATCAGCTGTGCATTATCGTCTTGTAGTTCCTTGGACGAGGTTCGAGGTGAGTATTCTGTGTTTTGGTGATGGGCCAATCTGGAGGATTTGAGGCCATGATTAGACCGCAGATTAAGCTCGGTAGTTTCGGTTGTGAGTACCTGCGCAATTGGACTTATGCGTTTGGCAGTATTCCTATGAGTGGAATTTATGGCTCGATGAGCGGTTGAACGACTATATGATAAGTATGATGTGAATGCGGGATGTATTCAGATGGGTTGAATGAGACAAATAAATTTTTCTCGTGACTCAAGAGTTTGCTATTGGGTACTTGACTCTTGTTTGATGGGACATACAGTCTTGAGTTGTCAGTGGGTTGAGGGATCAGTCATGTTGTTTAATTGTGGAGCGAAGTAGATTTTTATGTCGTGTTGATGAGTTCAAACTGAGAAATATTAAGTGATTCTGTGGTAATTGTGGCTGCGAAAAGGTATGGCAATATGCCAATTTGAGGCTAAGCAGGTGGGTTATCTCCTGCGGAGTAATCTACGTAGGTGTGTTACTTATAATGTTGAGATTTGAATTTGAAGCTGGTTGAGAAAATTGACTTGACTGTCAAGAGAATAAATGCGAGTTTAGAGGATGATCGAGGTATTTTATGGTTAGTGTTACATGATCTTGAGAAGAATTTTCATTGAGCTGAATGCAGTATCATGGCAGTAATAAAGCATGGGTATTGTAAGTTATCTAATGTTTTGATTTATGGCTTTGAGCCAAGTGGGGAGGGGGGGGGTCTGCTATTGACAATTTAATTCATGGCTATATGTCAAATTTTTGTTTTGGTCTGAGGTTTACTTGGGAATCAGTGATGACTTCCAGAGGTGGAGTTCGAGAATGACTCGAGTAAGGAAGTTTCTGGATACGGATTATATTGTGCTTTATGAGTATATGAAATCATGGGATGAGTGTTGTTGTGCTAATGGGGCACGTGTCTTTTGGCTCATTTGGGTGGTGTAATTGGGATTTGAACAAAGTGGGTGACTCTCGAGAAAGTTCCAATAGGTCCGAGGTTTACATATAGAAATTGAGAATTCCTCCGGACTTGTGTATGGATAAAATCTGAGATTTGCATTTGAGAATTCCTCCGGACTTGCGGAAATTCTGTATGACTATGGATTCTACATTTTAGTATAAGGAAGGTAATAAGAACAATTTCAAATCCACATAAGGTATTCTCAGAGTGAGTGTTACAATTGTGGTATTTTTGAAGGTGTTTAAGAAGAATATAATTGCTTATGGGCCGTAGGGCGTTATAGTTCTATGCTAGGATTGTGGGGTGAGCTGTGGCTAAAGATCGTGGCATTTTAGCAAGGAGAAGTATCAATCTGAAGACAAATTTGGAAGAAACTCGGAGAAAATAAGATAACTGGGTAGTAGGTTGGATCAGTATGGTAATGGATATGATCGGTTCTTTGGGTGCTTGTGATGTGGGGGTTTCTACAAGTGCTTTATGGCAATACACCCGGGTTTGGAGACCTGTGTGGCTTGGTTGAGCTAGGGAGATTCAACTCTGATGGCTATGTGCAAATGGATTCCAAAGCAATCTCGAGTATTTCTACCACGATTTGAGATGGGTATTTTCCTACCGGCCTCAGGAGCATGTTGAGTATTGTGATTTTCTACCGGGTGTGATCAAATGGAAGGCTTCTGGCTGATCAAATATGTATTTTATTTGTGACTCAGAATGATTATGAGGTTCTCGTATTTTTCAAATGATGTCATGTTAGATGCGGTGTGTTGGGTGGGATTAAGGTTGGCGTGTGTAAGGTCACAATTTAGTTTCGAAAGGGAGGTCATAAATTCTTAGAGGGCATGGACAGTTTTCGATGTTTAGATGAATGCTATAATTATTTGGTATTGCGTGAGTAGAGCGTACATTTCTGAAGGCGCACTATGTTTTGAATTATGGATATTTCATAGGTATTGCGGCATTTTCCTAGTTGTTCGACTGCTGATTTTAAGACATTGCTATGTGGCACGAAAGAATGGGAGAAATATTCCTCGTGGGAAGATCGTGCATGAGAGATGTGTTAGACATTCGGGCGGTGGAGATGGAACCAGAAATAGTGATTTGTATGTTCTATGGATTTGGACACTGTGAGTTCTCAGGAGCAGATTGTTTCGTGGTTATGGACTGTAAAGTTATGGCCAAAGCTAGCTAGATAATAATATGTGTTATGACTTAGTCATTATGGATTTTCGGAGGGTTATTTATCTACTGTGGGTGACCAGAGTTGATTCGGGGGTCCATTGGTAGGCTTAATTAGGAGGTGTATTATACACTGAGTTGGATTGGTTGGCTCCATACTACTATTGTCAAAGAATGTGACATTCGGTTGATGTTGAACTTATTCGTGTTCTGAAATGATTTGTGAGTTATCCTTTATGCTACATGGAGTTGTGATTCATTATTTATGTGCACATATGGTGCGGTTCTATTGGGGGCCTCATGACGGAATTTAAGCGAGATGAGTATTTAGATATTGCATGATTAATTGCGTAATAGTTATGTTCTTTCAGGTTTCGTGTGGCATTTTTGTCAGTTGCCTCTCCGTGGTTATTGATTTTGAGCAGGGTGGCTCGAGGTATATAATATGGACCAGCATTTGGATGAGGTCACGCGTTGTAGCGGAGTTATGTTAAGGTATGAACCTTGTATTAGAATCGTGTGATGGTTCTACGGTGTGTGATGTATTTTCAGCATTTCGTTGTGGCAGTACATGTTAATCTTGCGGGGCAGTTCTCTCATTTGAGTCATTTCCATGACTGAATACATTTGAATGATTGCGTATTGGCGCACTGATGGCACGATTTGTGGCTCTAAGTTATATTGGTGTGGCATGACTGTGGGATAGTTGTGTTTAATAATATAAGGTCATTGGACCTAGAATGGGTACTATCAGGTTTTGATTTCGGTATATTCGGGAGTATAATATTGAAAGTCGGCTCATAAAGCGATTATGGTGCTGGCTTGGGCGAGAGAGCTCTGTGACTTGTTGATCTGGTAATTGGTCATGAAATTTTGCGTGTTTCTTTTATTATCAACAGTGTACGAATGTTTTGGGATGAGATTTGGTTCGATATGGATTTAATACTAGTATTTGGTTAGTTTTGGAGTAGTCACTATGATCAGGAATGGTGCTACGAGCATGCGAGTTGTGTAATATGTTAGATGATTATGTTTGTGGTTATGGTTATTGTTATGGCTTGATACAGCTTGTTCAAACTCATACAGTGTGTAAATGTAAGATTCGTGTCTTGAAAGAAATTCTAAAGGTTGGAAATTAAATTCCAAGTTTTATGGGCTAAAGCTAAATCAATGATTTCAGTTGTATTGTGTTATCAAGCCTATATTTAATAAGGTGATGTGTGTTCACCCCCGGGTATATGTGTGATAAGATGGAACAGTGATTTGATGGCTTGAAAATAACTCTTGGCACGTTCGAGGACAAACGTATGTTTAAGTGGGGGAGAATGTAATGACCCGGCCGGTCGTTTTGAGTATCACAACCCCGTTTCTCCCTTTACTGCTCAATTTGGTATTTACAATTGTTGTGTGAATTGCCGGGGTAATTGGTTCGGGTCCGGGGAGGTTTTGAAATGAATTGAAATACTTAGTTCCAAGGTTTAAAGCTTATGTTAAAATAGTGACCGAATGTCGACTTATGTGTAAATGACCTCGGAATGGAGTTTTGATGATTCCAATAGCTCCGTATTGCGATTTTGGACTTAGGAGCGTGTTCAGAAAAATAGTTGGAGGTACGTAGTGGAATTTGGCTTGAAATGCCGAAAGTTAAATTTTTGGGAAGTTTGACTGGGGTTTGACTTTTTGATATCGGGGTCGAAATCGGATTCTGGAGATTGGAATAGGTCCGTAATGTGAAATGTGACTTGTGTGCAAAATTTGAAGTCATTCCGGATTGATTTGATGTATTTCGTCACAAGATATAGAATTTGAAGTTTCAAAGTTCAATGATTTCGAATTGAGGTGTGATTCATCGTTTAGATGTTGTTATGTGTGTTTTGAGGGCTCGAGTAGGTCCGTGTTATGTTATGGGACTTTCTGGTATGTTCGTACAGGGGCTCAGGTGAGTTTCGGATGGTTAACGGATCAAATTCGGACTTAAGAAAATGCTGGAAATACTGCCTACTAGTGTGATCGCACCTGCAAAGCTTTTGATCGCAGGTGCGAAGCCACACGTGCGCGCAACCAGTCGCAGAAGTGGCCAAGAGTGGAACTGGGCAGTGCTCGTAGGTGCGAAGAAATTGCCGCATCTGCGAGGTCGCATGTACGAAGGGGTATGCGCTTCTGCGAGCCCGCAGATGCGAGAAAGGCATCACAGATGCAAGATTTGAGAAGGCCGGTTGTTTTCGCATGCGCGCATTTTTGTCCGCAAAAGCGAGGGTCGCGGGTGCAACCCCTTGTCCGCAGATGCGAAAATCGCTGGGACAGAAGCTTAAATTCGGGGTTTCGTGATTTTTACCCATTTTCCGATTTTGGAGCTCGGTTTGGGCGATTTTGGAGAGAAAGTTTTCCACACAACTTGGGGTAAGTGTTCTTGGCTCCCTTGTGATTATATTTCATGAATTAATCTTCATTTTTGGTGTAAGATTATCGAATCTTCAAGAGAAATAGAAGGAAATTCTTATAATGTCACAAAATGAATTTTTTCGAATTTTGAATACCACTTCCGAGTCGGATTTGAGTGAAATTAGTATGGTTGAACTTCTAATTGGATGGGTTATCGTATTTTGTGAGTTTCGTCGGATTCCGAGACGTGGGCCCCACGGGTATTTTTGGGGCGTAATTTCGGATTTTGTGAAAAATATTAGTATTTTGATATGAAATTAATTCCTATAATTTTGTGGGCTGAATCAAATTAATTGTGACTAGATTCGAGTCATTTGGAAGTTGATACGTGCAGAATGGAATTTTTGGAGCATTTCTTAGCTTGCTCGACATTGGATTTGTCTTATTCGAGGTAAGTAACTCTTCTAATCTTGGAGCTGAGGGTATGAACCCTAAATATATGTATTATGTGAATTGTTGGGAGGTGACGCACATGCTAAGTGACGGGCGTGCATCATGAAAATTGTGACATAATTATTTCTGTGGAATTTTGTAGTCAAATAATCTTGGCATTTTCTATATAGTTTTATGTTAAAGAAATTAAGCTGAGAATCATATTAAAAATCATGCTGAGGCTATGTGCCAGTATTATTGGGACCCACAGAGGTCATATTGCTGTAAATTATTTGTTTTGAATTGAAAATTCATACTCAGTCATATTCATTTCATTGCACATCATATCTCAATCTCTATTGTTATTTATTGATACATCATATCTTCATTTTCGGGCTATTTTTATGATATTGTGAGCCCGAGAGACTGGAGAGATTGATGACTGAGTGAGGCCGGGGGCATGATTGTGAGGATAATTATGGGATCGGGTTGCACGCCGCAGCAGGCCATATTGGCTTTATTATAGCACGTGAGTTGTCCGTGTGGATACAGATATTGATACTATAGCACGTGAGTTGTCCATGCAGCACATGAGTTGTCCATGCATATTATAGTGCTTGGGATGAAGGAGCCCCTCCGGAGTATGTACACACACCCCTAGTGAGCGCAGGTACCTACTGAGTGCGAATGTCGAGCGCGAGTGATTGAGAGGATTGAGTGACTGTGAGGATTGAGTGACTGGGAGGATTGAGTGAAATGATACTCTGAGAGTATGCATATGATTTTTATCACTGAGTTGCATCGCATTGACATACACACATGACATACAGGCATAGAGATGTATTTTTATCATTCTATACAGTATCACATCTTTCATGATTCTCACACATGCTGACATATGGGCATAGTGATGCATTTGTTTTACACGGGTTATCTGAAAAGAAAATGAAACATCTCATTTATTATTGAAAGGATTTTGGAAAAATCATTGTTTTCAAAATTATTTATATTTTTGGCAACTTCGGTAAAAGATTTGGATTTTCACTGATGTACTTGAAAGGAAGAATTATTATTTTTGAAATCATGATTTAGGTGAGCATTTTATCTCTGAGTTACTTCTTGTATTATTTGCTTTACGTGGTTATGGACTGTTGTGGACTATTGGTTTTTGGACCCGACCTTGGTAAAAGCTCGCCACTGCTTTCAACCTAAGGTTAGGTTTGTTACTTACTCAGTACATGGGGGTCGGTTGTACTGATACTACACTTCTGCACATTGCGTGCAGATGTTGGCTGATGTTGTTGCTGTGCTCGATGGTTGCCGGATTTGAAGATGTACCTGCATTCTTATGGTAGCTGCCTCTTGTTCATGGTAGCCTTAGATTATAAAAACTGTGTTTATGTACTTTTCAAATAGAAGATGTATTTACTTCATATCAACTTTGTAAATTCTATTCTTAGAAACTCATGATTTGTACTACCAGTTCTTGGGGAATGTATAAGATTAAGATTTTTCTTTACTTTAACTGATTTAATAATTGTTAATGGAATTAGATAGTTGATAACTGGCTTACCTAGCGGGTTGGGTTAGGTGTCATCACGACTAGTTGGATTTTGGGTCGTGACATTTAGTTGTCAAAGGGTTTAGACAACGAGAAGGTCTTGATTATTTTGATACATACTCACCGGTAACAAGGATTACATCTATTCAGGTGTTAATAGTGTTAGCCGCCATGTATGTTCTTGAAATCCATCAGATGGATGTGAAGATAATCTTCTTAAATGGAGATTTGGAGAAAGAAATTTATATGGAACAACCTAAAGGGTTTATGGTTCCCGGAAAAGAAAAGAAGGTGTGCCGACTTGTTAAGTCACTTTACAGATTGAAACAAGTACCCAAACAATGGCATGCGAAATTTGATCAAACAATGTTGGCAAATGGATTTAAGATTAGTGAGTGGGATAAATGTGTCTACATTAAAAACACTCCAAATCATATAGTCATTGTATGTATATATGTTGATGATATGTTAATAATGAGCAAAGACATTGCGGATATAAATGCTACTAAGCACATACTTGCTAGCAAGTTTGATATGAAAGACTTAGGAGTTGCTGATTTAATTCTAGGAATTAAAATCCATTGTACTCCACAAGGACTAGCATTGTCTCAATCTCATTACGTTAAAATGGTACTGGAAAAATTCAAGTATTTGGATTTCAAAGTTGCAAAGACCCAGATTGATGTAAATGTGGCTCTTACAAAGAATCTAGGTCAAAGCAAATCTCAATTGGATTATGCTCGAGTGTTGGAAAGTTTAATGTATATCATGAATTGTACAGGACCTGATATAGCTTGTGCAGTAAGTAAACTGAGTCTTACACAAGTAATCCCAACCAAACTCATTGGATGACAATAAAACGGGTTTTGGGATATCTAAAACATACCCAAGATTATGCTTTGCATTACAGTAAGCACCCTGCGGTAATTGAAGGATATAGTAATGCAAATTGGATCACTAGGTCATCAGAAATAAAGTCCACAAGTGGATATATTTTTACAATTGGTGGAGGAGCAGTTTCTTGGAAATCATCCAAACAAACATGCATCGCTCGCTCTATAATGGAGTCTGAGTTTATAGCTTTAGATAAGGCTGGAGAAGAAGCTGAATGGCTCTGAAATTTCTTGAAAGATATTCCGTTTTGGCCCAAACCAGTGCCTATATGCATACAATGCAATAGTCAAGCGACAATAGGAAGGGCTGAAAGCGTTATATATAACGGAAAATCTCGTCACATACGATGAAGACATAATACCGTTAGACAACTGCTCTCTAGTGGAATTATCACAATTGGCTACATAAAGTCAAAAGATAATGTGTCGGATCCACTTACAAAGGCCTAAATAGAGAGGCAGTTTATAAATCATCAAAAGGAATGGGACTATAGTCGAGGATAAATCAATGTGGTGGTAACTCTACCTAGAAGACTGGAAATCCCAAGATCTAAGTTCAAGGAGATCAAACAAAGTCATTAGTAATGGTTCAACATTGTCAAATAGAATTTTGGTCTATTCTCGTGATGAGACAATGTTCAGTACTAAGGATAAAATGTTAAAGTTTTTAATGGTTTTTAAAATTGATACGGGGTATATCAAATAGTGTATCTATAGGATAACACGTTTAGGAATCACCTATATAAGTGTGAAGTGTAAGTCGATTCAAGGAGAATTCTGTAAGGCTAGTTCTCTATGCACTTATGAACCAAACGGTGTTTATGGCTGAGACGAACACAATAATGAGAACCAAAGGCGGTTAAAGGGTTGATTGTGTGATTTATGGCTATATAGGTATACACCAAAGTTTAACGGTTCAAAGATATTAAATCTACCGATTGACTGAGTATATCCGACATAAGTTCACTATAAAAAGTTCAAAGGGAAACCTACTTATCCAGATGCAATTAATCTTTGCTTGTAAATCACACTGTTTTTCATACATGCATATTTTTAGATAGCCATTCCCCATTCATGTGGGAGATTGTTGGGTTTTATATAATAAGAGGTATAAATAAAAAATGGAGGGAAACGAAAAGTTTGAAGTTATTTCATTTACTAATGCACTTTGTCCTTCATCGAAAAAAGGAAAGAAAATCTTTGTGCTTATATAGAGAGGCACATCTTCTAGCTCTGAAAGAGTTGAGAAGAAGTGGTGCCTCGCGCCTTCGTCGTCATCGTTGTCGCTCGCTTGGCTTCGGCTTCGGCTTCAGATTCGGTTAATTGATATGTTTAGGATTCACCTATATAAGTGTGAAGTTTAAGCCACTTCAAGAGAATTCTATAAGGCTAGTTCTCTACGCACTTATGAACCAGACGGTGTTCTTGGCTGAAACGAATACAACAATGAGAACCAAAGGCGGTTAAAGAGTTGATTGTGTGACTTATGGCTGTCTAGGTATACACCAAAGTTCGACGGTTCAAAGATATCAAATCTACTGATTGACCGAGTATATCCGACATAAGTTCACTATGAAAAGTTCAAAGGGGAACCTACTTATCCAGATGCAATTAATCTTTACTTGTAAATCATATAGTTTTTCATGCATGCATATTTTTAGATAGCCCTTCCCCATTCATGTGGGGGATTGTTGGGTTTTATATAATAAGAGGTGTGAATGAAAAATAGAGGAAAAAAATTTGGAGGGAAACGAAAAGTTTGAAGTTATTTCCTTTACTAATGCACTTTGTCCCTCATCGGAAAAAGGAAAGAAAATCTTTGTGCTTATATAGAGAAACACATCTTCTAGCTCTTAAAGAGTTGAGAAGAAGTGGTGCCTCGAACCGTCATCGTCGTCGCTCGCTCGGCTCGGCTTCGGCTTCGGCTTTGGCTTCGGTCAATTGATACGTTTAGGAATCACCTATATAAGTGTGAAGTATAAGCCGCTTCAAGGAGAATTTTGTAAGGCCGGTTCTCTATGTACTTATGAACCAGGCGGTGTTTATGGCTGAGACGAACACAACAATGAGAACCAAAAGCAGTTAAAGAGTTGATTGTGTGACTTATGGTTGTATAGGTATACACTAAAGTTTGACGGTTTAAAGATATTAAATCTACCGATTGACTGAGTATATCCGACATAAGTTCACTATGAAAAGTTCAAAGGGAAACCTACTTATCCAGATGTAATTAATCTTTGCTTGTAAATCACACTGTTTTTCATGCATGCATATTTTTAGATAGCCATTCCCCATTCATGTGGGGGATTGTTGGGTTTTATATAATAAGAGGTATGAATGAAAAATGGAGGGAAAAGATTTGGAGGGAAACGAAAAGTTTGAAGTTGTTTCCTTTACTAATACACTTTGTCCCTCATCGGTAAAAGGAAAGAAAATCTTTGTGCTTATATAGAGAAGCACATCTTCTAGTTCTTAAAGAGTTGAGAAGAAATGGTGCATCGCGCCGTCGTCATCGTCGCTCGCTCGGCTCGGCTTTATCTTTGGCTTCAGATTCGGATTCGGTCAATTGATATGATTGATTGATAATTTTTTGGACCAAATTTATTTTTTATTTTCCGTTAAAATTCGCGACCAAATAGAAAAGGGTACTTTCGCACCTATTCAACCCAGACTTTTTTTGCTATAAATTTAGATGTTTGTTCTCACTTTGAGACCACCAAAAATTTGCATACTCTCCCCTCTCTCTTCTGTATTTCTGCACTGTCTTTCAAAAGAAAAAAACGCAAGCATCAGTGTGATTTACTACCGTTTGTTGAGTTCGACGAGGTTCTGTAATTTTCATTACCAGTATTATAGAATAGTTGGTCCATTCTATCCCGGAAAAAATTAATCCAACAACCTTGGGTAACAATGAGGGGATTAAATTCTTTAAGAAAACACAGTTTTCTGTTGGGCTCGAAACGTTCTTCATCTTATTTTATTTCTGTCTTTTGTTTCTGCTTTCGTTTTATTTTGCAGAAATTATATTTTTGAATACGGATACTAACATCTCTATATATAAGGAATATGGTGTTCGATGACTTAATGACTTTTCTCATTTTTACGATTTTTATGTTTAATGGAGTACCCTTTGTGTTCCAATTTATCCGGTAGTCTTCCTTTTTTGCCGGTCACTAAAGATAACAATTTTCTATTTTAGAACTCTTAATATGTACATTTTAAATATTCTCACCTCACTAGAGTTTATGCATATTAAAAATTTCCAATAAAGTGATGCCAACAATTAGGATAAAAAGTCGAGTTAATTACACTAAATACTCTATAATATGACTCAATTTCGCATACATCCTTTGATTTTAAAATTAAATATTTAGACCTCCTATAATATAAAAATCTGACACTTACACCAATAAAATATATCCGTAGCTAAGTATATTAAAATACACAACTGAAAAAATAAACAAAGGAAAGGTGCCAACAACTCCCAAATGAATGAGTAGAACCATCAGGCAAATATATAGCATTGGTGTAGCAACACCCTGTGCCCTTTGGCCTTGATTGTTGCTCTTTGAAGTTCTTCCCTTGGTATACTTCTTACTTTGACATTATTTGGGATAGTTTTGGTATATTTTGATCTATTTTCTCCCAATTCGATTGCTTCCCAAAATTTCCAAGGGCTGGTCTCTCCCAAAAGCTTTCTCATAAATGTGTTTTCATTTACTTCCTCTGTCCGAATTTATGTGACAGTATTTGACTCGGTATAAAGTTTAAAAAAATATATATATTTTTAAAACTTGTGGTCCCCAAAATTAGCAGTAGATAAGTGTGACTATAAATCATATGACTTTTTTTAGGATAGACTAAATAAAAAAATATGACACATAAATTGGGGACATAGGGAGTACAATTTAAAGTGCTCAAGGAACCATTTTCCATAATGAAATTAAGATTTTCTCATTGTGTTTCTCTCAGGATTTTCGCCACTTCGATGGTCAAAATAAGATCATTCCCGCGGAGCTCATTGATATGAAGAGTTGAGGAAAATTGGCGACCGTTGGAAATCAACACCTCTTTATTAATCAAAATGAGATGTGACAGATTTGAAATTTTATTTCAACGAGAAAAAGAAGTAAAACAATTTACAGTCATTGTCAGTCAATTTGGCGCTTACAAATTACAATCTAAAGAATCTTTTTCTTACAAGATTTGATGATTATTACTTATTGTATTGTATCGTATTATTACTTTAAATATAATATTTATTTTGATTATTACTTAAATTTTATTATATCATATCGTTAAATGTGTGGTACGTAACAATGAAAAGTACCACTTTATGTAACGACATATTTGATGTGGTCGTGTTGTTACTTTTTTGTTTGTTCCCATCTTGCCTTTTCTTATTAGTATTAAATAATACAATCCTTTACCCTACATTTTTATGCAATAATTCTACCTCGTACCTCACTATTTCTTTATAATATTGTAATCTTATTATTCAAATTATTGGTGCATAACATCATGAAACGACAACAAAAATACTATAATATATTCAAATATTATATACAATATAATATATTATAATACAACCCAATATAATAAATTATGATACAATACATAACACTTATCCAAACAAGAATACAAAACATGTTTCTCTAGAGCGAATAGGCAGATTTCTCATCAAGGAGACTTTCTGATCCGAAGACAGCAAATTCAACAGTTTCTTTACGTCTCTTACTTTCTGGGACAATTGGGCAGTCAATGATTTTCGAACCAGATTTATCAACACAAATATAAACCTCAAAAAGCTGGCTGTTCCCAGATAAATCAATATTGCATTCCACACCAGCGGTATGTCCAATGCCTTTTTCTATTGCTTCTTTGATTGCTTCATAGCTGTAAAATCCTCCATCTGGTTTAATACCTGGTTATTTCTTTCCCCACATCAATTAAATTTTTTATACGCTAATAATTTTTAAGAATATTTCAAATACAAATAATTAATTTATAAATTAAAGATAAATACTGACTTATGACAACCAGTATATACTAATAGTGTAAAATTTATTTATCACAATAATATACAAGATTTGGACGGTCAGGATGGTTTCACGTGAAACCAAACCATATCAGTAGATCTGCCTGAATTTCAACTTGTGATTGTCATTTAGGTACCGTTTTCACTTGGTTATTGATTAATATTTATCATAAATAATCGTTATTTTATAAGTGACATGGTTATTTAAATTTTATAGTACTATTAGTGCACAAATCTTAAACTCGATATCATTAATAATACATTTGTCTAAGGTATATTACCTGCATTCTTGAGAATTTGAAGCAGGTTCACCTTTTCCTTCAAGGCAAGAGCAGCTTGGAAATAAGAATGCATGTCTAGCATAGAAAGGGAACAAGTATCATGTTTCTTCCATTCATGAGACCAAAACCTTGTTCCATTGTTTGATGGACAAAATAGTGTCGGCCAATTTTTTTGCATACTACTTATCAAGTCCGAAATCTGTATTCATTAATGTACACAACTTTTTCAGTTTCAGTAATTAAAACTGTTGGGAATAAACCCCCTACATAATTAATATTCACAGTAATAAAAGCAGAATAATAATGTAGCACCGAGATATGGTAATTAACAAAAATAAAAAAGTGAATACGACCCCAAGATTTTATGTGGAAAACCCTTTTGAATAAGGAAAAAAGGCACGGTCCTGAGACGAGCAACTGATATCACTATAGCAAGGAATTTTACACTTTGTAAGTTCGAGTAAAATACTCCAAAGACCACTACAATACTCAAAAGAAATAACCCTCTTTCGATATTCCCAGCTCACTACAATATCGCTCAGTCTCTATTTTTCTCACAGACTATTTTGTTATACTTTATCTGTGAAACCTCATTCTTTCTTTCTCTCTTTGTTGGTGTGTAGAAATGAGAGTCGAAACTCTCCTTTTATAGCCGAAGCCTTACTCTCTAAAGCCTACTATATTTGATAATTTGCACATATTTTTTCTTCTTTTTCTTCAATGTTGACAATTCAACAAAGTTGGCTACCAAACCAAAGAAATTTTCAGCCAAATATTTTTCTTAGGCACATGCCTATTACTTTGCCTTTTGAATGAAATGGACCCCATTAATCTCCCCCTCCAGTCCCATTCATCTAGAGGAGGTAGCATTGTATTCTAGTTTGAGTGCATGCCGACAAGTTCTTTGCATAGCTCGAACTTGTCTCTTGGTACCACCTTGGTCAACATATCAGCATGATTTTCACTCGTGTGATCTTTTTGACCTGTAAAGATTCGTTCTCCACCTTCTCACGAATCCAATGATATCTCACATCTATATGCTTTGTTCTTGCTTGGTACATGGAGGTCTTGCTCAAGTCTATTGCACTTTGATTGTCGCAATAGACGACATACTCCTTTTG
The DNA here is from genome assembly GCF_000390325.3 of Nicotiana tomentosiformis. Taxonomy (NCBI): domain Eukaryota; kingdom Viridiplantae; phylum Streptophyta; class Magnoliopsida; order Solanales; family Solanaceae; genus Nicotiana; species Nicotiana tomentosiformis. The sequence continues at coordinate 42,687,512 of NC_090815.1, forward strand.
TTGCAATTCCAGCTCTTGAAGAAACTGCTTGAGCCATACAATCTCCTTGCCAACTTCTGTAGCAACAATGTACTCTGCTTCAGTTGTTGAAAGTGCAACACACTTCTGCAATTTAGACTGCCATGATATAACTCCGTCTGAAAAAGTAAATATATATCCAGTAGTGAATTTTCTATTATCAGTATCATCGGCCATATCAGCATCCGTGTAACCCTTCAAGATTAGATCAGATCCTCCAAACCACAAGCAATCTCCTACAGTACCTTTTAGGTACCTGAGTATCCACTTGACTGCTTCCCAATATTCCTTTTCAGGATTTTCAAGGAATCTGCTAACAACACCAACTGCATAAGCAATATCAGGTATGGTGCATACCATTGCATACATCAAGCTTCCGACTGCTGAAGAATAAGGAACTCTAGCCATGTTCCCTTTCTCCTCCACTGTTGTAGGACACATCTTCTTGCTCAAGTTTAGATGACTAGCAAGAGGTGTGCTGACTGGCTTAGCATTCTTCATGTTGAAGCATTCCAGTACACGTTCAATGTACTTCTCCTAAGACAACCACAACTTTCTGCTTGTTCGCTCTCAAACTATCTTCATACTCAGAATTTGTTGTGCTGGGCTCAAGTCCTTCATATCAAATGACTTAGACAAATCTCCATTCAACTTTGTGATCAGTCCCTTGTCTTTTCCTATAATTAACATGTCATCCACATACAACAACAATATAATAAAGTTATTCTAAATCTTTTGAAGTATACACAAGGATCAAAATAAGTCTTTATGTATGCTTGACTTTTCATGAATGAGTCAAACTTCATGTACCACTGCCTTGGTGCCTGCTTCAATCCATAAAGACTCTTATTCAAATTGCACACCATGTGTTTCTTTTCAGCTACTTCAAATCCTTCTGGCTGCTCCATATAAATCTCCTCTTCCAAATCCCCATGAAGAAATATCGTTTTCACATCCAACCGATCCACTTCAAGATCTAGGCTAGCTGCTAAGCTCAAAATTGTTCGAATAGAAGTCATTTTGACAACATGTGAGAAAATTTCGTCAAAATCAATACCTTTTTTCTGTTCGAAGCCTTTAACCACCAATCAAGCTTTGTATTTGACCATCTTGCCTTTTTCATCTTTCTTTAGTTTAAAGACCCACTTACATTTGAGTGATCTTTTACCCTTTGAAAGTTCAACCAGCTTGTACGTGCTATTTTTCTGCAGAGATTCCTTCTCTTCTTGCATGGCTTTCATCCACTAGTTCTTTTCTGTATGGGACAACACCTCTTTAAGACTTTCTGGCTCCCCCTCATTACTGATGAGGACATATTCTGTGGCAGGGTACCTGCATGACTCTACCCTTGGCCTTTCTGATATCTTCAGAGATTGAGGTTGTTCTTCTCCCTGAGTGGGGTGCTCCACTTGCTCGACATCATCATCAAGTTTCTCCCCTGCTCAATAACCTCACCTGGTTGCTCCCCCTGCTCGGCAACCTCGTAGGTCCTACTTTCTGCACTTGTGGGATTTTTAGAAGTAGAAGAAATAGTAACAAGGTTAGGAATTATACCATTCTTGGCCTTCTCTAGCATATCATCAGCAGTTCCAACTTCACTTTCTCGGAAGACTATATCTCTGCTTTTGATGACCTTCTTCTTTACAAGATCCCACAATCTGTATCCGAACTTTTCATCTCCATATCCAATGAATATACAGGGAACATATTTATCATCCAGCTTTGTTCTCTGTTCCTTTGGTACATGTGCAAGAGCTCTGCAACCGAACACCTTCAGATGCGAGTAGGACACCTCCTTGTTGGTCCAAACTCTCTCTGGGATGCCAAACGCCAACGGAACTGATGGACTCCTATTGATCAGGTAACAGACTGTCTGAACTGCTTCACCCCAGAATGGCTTAGGAAGTTTAGTCATTCTGAGCATGCTTCTCACCTTCTCCACAATGGTGCGGTTCATTCTTTCGGCAATACCATTGTGTTGTGGGGTTTCAGGAACTGTCTTTTCATGTCTGATCCCATGGCTCGAACAGTACTCTTCAAATTCCCTTAAAGGGTACTCACCTTCATTGTCACTTCGGAGACGCTTTAGCTTTTGTCCTGTCTCCCTTTCCACCATAGCATGAAACTTCTAAAAAACTTGAAACACCTAATCTTTGGTTTTCAAAATATAAACCCATAATTTTCGTGAAGCATCATTAATAAAAGTAACAAAATATTTGTTATCGCTCATCAATTCAATTTCCATTGATCCACAAATATCAGAATATACCAAATCAAGTAAATTCAATTTTCTTTCAGACGATGTCTGAAATGAGACTCTATGTTGTTTACCAAATAAACAGTAGTCACAAGGTTTTACCGTTGTAGCTTTGGCATAAGAAATGAGTGGTTTCCTGGAAATAATATGCAATCCCTTCTCGCTCATATGACCCATCTGTGTGTACCATAAATCTGTAAAAATCTCATCTTGTGCCGCGTTCAATTCACCTTGGCTTATTTCTGCATTTGTCCTGTACAATGTACCACGAGCAACTCCCTTTGCAATCACCAATGATCCCTTGGTGAGTCTCTATTTTTGATTTGCAAAATAGTTCTCGTATCCATCTCGGTCTAAAGTAATTCCCGAGATCAAGTTCATCCGCAAATAAGGTACATGTCGCACGTCCTTTAGAACCAATGTGCATCCGACATTTGTCTTGATACAAATGTCACCAATCCCCGTAATCTTTGAGTAAGTTATGCTACCCATTCTCACATTGCCGAAATTACCTGCTACATATCTGTGAAAAAGATCTCTTACCGGTGTGGCATGGTAAGATGTTGCTGTATCAACCACCCATTCCGACTCTGGACCTCATAAGTGCATGCATTCCTCTTCCTCGTTTATAAAGAGGACAACATTATCATTGTTTTGCACCATAGCGATTGTGTTGTCGTCATTCTTCTGGCCACTAGTTTCATCTTTTCCCTTCCTTCGATTTGGGCAATCTCTTTTGAAGTGACCTGGTTGATCACAATTGTAGCAATTTCTAGCTCTTGATTTGGATCAGTTCTTAGACTTCCCAGGAGCTCCGGATCTACCATAGTTGCTCTAACTCCTTTGATAACTCCTGCCTCTACCTTTTGTGATGAGAGCATGTCCTTGATTTTCAGGCTTCTTTCTCATCTTCTCATTGAGTAGAAGAGCCGATGTGACGTCTTTAAGCTGAATGGTAGTCTTACCGTGCAGGATGGTTATTGCCAAATTATTGTACGAAGATGGCAACGAGTTCAATAGCAAGATGACTTTATCTTCTTCCTCGATTTTCACTTCGAGGTTGGCGAGCTATGTGATTAGTCCATTAAACATATTTAAATGTGACAAAAAATTTGTACCTTCACCCATGTGTATGGCGTATAGCTGCTTCTTTAGGTACAATTTATTTGTTAGCATTTTGGACATGTATAGGCTTTTCAATCTTGTCCAAATGCCACATGCGGTGTCTTCATCAATGATGTTATTTACCATATCATTTGATAAGTACAACCTGATTGCACTAGCAGTCCTTTTATCCAAGTCAGCACAATCCTCAGCTGTCATGGTATCAGACTTTTTGGCATTAGCATCAAGTACCTTGTGTAATCCTTGTTGAATGAGCAGATCCCCCATCCTTCTTTGCCATGTTGAGAAACCGTTATCTCCGTTGAATTTTGCTACATCGTACTTTACTCCGGACATTTTTTTTACCGAGTATAGTACTACCGACAGTGAATAGTACTTCTGTGAACGAGATGAACATGTGCTCTGATACCAGTTGTTGGGAATAAACCCCCTACAGAAATAATATTCACAGTAATAAAAGCGGAATAATAACGTAGCACCGAGATACGGTAATTAACAAGAATAAAAGAGTGACTACGACACCAAGATTTTACGTGAAAAATCCTTTTGAATAAGGAAAAAAATCATGGCCCCGAGACGAGCAACTAATATCACTATAGCAAAAAATTTTACACTTTGTAGGTCCGAGTAAAATACTCCAAAGACTACTACAATACTCAAAAGAAATAACCCTCTTTTGATATTCCCACCTCACTACAATATCGCTCTCTCTCTCTATTTTTCTCACAGATTATTTTCTTATACCTTGTCTGTGAAACCTCACTCTTTCTTTCTCTCTTTGTTGGTGTGTAGAAATGAGAGCTGAAGCTCTCCTTTTATAGCCGAAGCTTCACTCTCTAAAGCCTACTATATTTGATAATTTGCACATTTTTCCTTCTTATTTTTCAATGTTGACAATTCAACAAAGTTGGCTACCAAACCAAAGAAATTTAACAAAGTTGACTACCAAACCAAAGAAATTCTCAGCCAAATATTTTCCTTAGGCACATGCCTATTTTTTTGATTTTTGAATGAGATCGACCCATCAAAAACAAATTAGCTGAATTGCTACTTACTACCGGTAATTATTTTTTTTCCTTGAACTTGCCAGCGTTTCAGCGTAACGGGCATTCTTGTTACAGCTCTTTGGAAATGAGCCATTGTTGTAATTTGGCCAGAGCCCATGAATACCAAAATCTTCTGCGGGTTTTCCATTTGTTGGGTAGCAACATTTTATCTTGCTGTCACATGATGCTGGATTCCACTGAGTATAATATAGCCGTAACGTATTAATTAACCAAGAATTGATAATTATGAGGAATACAAATTAGTGTGTTTAGTACTATGGAAGTCATTTTTTTGTAAAATATTTTTTTTATTTTAAAAAATATTTTCATAGCGTTTGATTGGTTAGATGAAAATATTTTCCGGAAAAATTCAATACTAATAATGGCATTAGCTTATCTGAAAGTGTTGATGAAATTTCAAAGTATAAAAGATTAATAATAATGTTTAAATATTAATCAGAGCAAGTAATATGAAATTAGTGACTTAGAAAACGTGTGAATACTCTTCATTTTTCTTGTGAATAAATATATTAAAGAACTTCATGGTAGGCAACTTAATTAGTGAGATGCCATTCTTAAATCTTTAGATGATTTTGCTATTTGAATTTCATCTATAATAACTTAGTTTTGCAACATGTAATTATTATCTGAGAGTCAATTTGACTAATATTTGAAACTAAATTATATTAGATCAACTTAGTGTTTTAGTGTTAAAATTTAGATATAAGAAACTATATGAAAATTACTATAAGATTATTCTTCTCTGTCACGCCCCGGAATCCCAACATCGGGGTCGTGATGGCGCCTAACATCCACTTACTAGGCAACCCAACGTGAGATAGTTAAATAGCCAAATTTTAACAGTTTAAACAAGTGATGATAAATAACGAGAGATAGGAACTCAAACTAATACAACACCAGCATAAGTCATGTAATAACATCTACTCTCAAAGATCCGGAGTCACGAGTACACGTGTTACTAGAAGTTCTACAAACAGAGTCTAAAATAAATACAACTGTTTCGAATGAAATGAACAGTAAAAGAGGGAAGAGGAAGGGGACTCCAAGGTCTGCGGACGCTAACAGATCTATCTTAAGTCTCCGTATGCAATAATCCGAGCTGACGCACCTCACGCACCGTTGGGACCAATATCAAAATCTGCACAAGAAGTGCAGAAGTATAGTATGAGTACAACCGACCCAATGTACTCCGTAAATGTTGAGCCTAACCTCAACGAGGTAGTGACGAGGCAATGACAGGACACTCACGTAATTAAACCTGTATAAACATAGATATATGTACAAAATTGCAACAAAACAGAGATTTAAGAATGTACAATTGGAAGGGGATATGCGAAAGGAGGAAAAGATACGATAACTATGATAGATATGACTTCACAAGATAGCCAAATAACTCATCAACCAATAAAGACAGATAAACATACGGTATAAAGATGTCACGGCATCACCATTCGTGCTTTTACTCTCATCCTTACCATGAAATAATAACATAAGCAAAATGAAATTGCACGACATCACCCTTCGTGCTTTTACTCTCAATTTGCCCATATAACAATGAATAATTGATATAGACGGCACGACATCACCATTTCGTGCTTTTACTCTCGATCTCACCATGTAACAATGAATAGATGATATAGATGACACGTCATCACCCTTCGTGCTTTAATTCTATTCCTCACTATGCAATAATCAATAAATGAGACAATGCAATGGTACGACATCACCCTTTATGCTTTAACATTCTCCATTACCATATAGTAAAGATAATATGAATTCGGGGAGATAAATAGCGTAGAGAATGTGCTTTACGTCAAATATGATGCAAAGATATCAAACCTCAACTTTCAAAATACTCAACCATTACTAATTAAGCAATAATTACGGAAAAATGATTAAATAAGTAATAATCTAATCTTAGCATTGGTATCATAATTTAAAAAGGCAACAAATCACAAGGCAACAAGTTCCACCTCCATACTTTATCCCAACAACAATGCATAAATTCTTGTCACCTCACATATACGTTGTACCCACACGTTAATCACGTATCAAATAGGCAAACAAGTCATAATCCCTTAAGTCAAGGTTAACAAATACTTGCCTCGCTCCACAATCAACTCAAAGCTCAACCGAGGCCTTTCCTTTTAAATCCGCCTCCAAACCAATCGAATTTAACCAAATATCGTTCAAACAATGCAAATAAGCGTTAGAAACTACCCATGAGTGAAAAAGATTCAATCTTTAATGAGTTTGGAAAAAGTCAACAAAAGTCAACCCCGTGCTCGCTTGGTCAAAACCCGAGACAAAATCCAATCACCCATTCACCCCCGAGATCGGTTATGTAATTAGTTTCGAAATCCAACCTCGATTCAAGGCCTAAATTCCTAATTCTACCCAAATCACTAATTTCTACCCAAATCTCTAAATTCTACCATGAAAATCCTAGATTTGATGTTGAAAACTTATGGAATGTAATGGATAATTAAAAAAAATAGATTAAAGTCACTTATCAATGAATTTAGAAAGAACATCTCTTGGAAAAATCGCCTCTAGGGTGTTTAGGGTTGAGAGTTTGAAAGAAATGAGCTAAATCCCATTTTTCCCCTCTTTTACCTAGTTGCAGTTATCGTAATTGCAATGATCGCAAAAGCGATCAACCCTTTGCAAATGCAAAAATGTCACTGAGCATGTTGTCGTCACAAATGCGACAATTTTATCGCAAATGTGAAACAAGAATGTCCGCAAATGCGAACAATACTTCGCAAAAGCGAAGCAGTACCAAGTCAATCAGTGGCCGCAATTGCGACTAAAACCTTCGCAATTGCAAAGATACAGAGTCCGCAAATGTGAAGAATTTATCGCGAATATGAACTCTTTCCAACCCAGCCCATGCTTGCAAATGCGACTCATTGTTCGCAAAAGCAAGGCTCGCATTTGCGAGATAGACCTCGCAAATGCGAGATCTGTAGTTCAACACGAGAAACAAACATGCATCAGCTATTCTTCTAAGTCCAAAACGACTGTGTCACGCGTCCGAAACTCACCCGAGCCCTCGAGGCTCCAAACCAAACATGTACACAAATCCATAAATATCATACGAACTCGCTCGCGTGATCAAAACACCAAAATAACACATAGAACTACGAATCAGACACCAAAACGAATGAAATTCGTAATGAAACTTAAGAACATGCAATTTTTCAACCGGACTTTCGAATCACGGCAAATCAACTCTGTTTCGCACCAAATTTGCAGCCAAGTCATAAATACTGTAATGAACTTATATCAAGTTCCGGAACCAAAATTCGAACCCGGTAGCAACAAATTCAACTTATGATCAAACTTAGGAATTCTTTAAACCTTTAGATTTCTAGTTTTCAACAAATTGCATTAATTAAACTTAGGGACTTCAGAATTCGATTCCGGGCATACGCCCAAGTCCCAAATCACGATACGGACCTACCGGGACCGTCAAAATACTGATTTGGGTCCATTTACACAAAATGTTGACCGTAGTTAACTTAAATGAGTTTTAAGGCACGATTTCATATTTTCATCACTTTTCTCATAAAAACCTTCCAAAAAAGACACTGACTGTGCACGCAAATCAAGGAAAGCTAAACTGAGCTATACGAGGTCTCAGAACACATATATGAAGGGTAACACTATAAATGACATATCAGGCCATCACATTCTCCATATCTAAAATAAACGTTCGTCCTCGAACGGACATAGAAAAATACCCGGACTGGTGAAAAGGTGTGGATATCTACTTCGCATGTCCGAATCAGACTCCCACATGGATGCCTCGATCGGCTGACCTCTCCAATGCACTCGCACTGAAGGATAACTCTTAGACCTCAACTGTTGAGCCTGCCGGGTTAGGATAGCCACCGACTCCTCCTCATAAGTCAAATCCTTGTCCAATTGGACTAAGCTAAAATCTAATACATAGGACGGATCACCGGGATACTTACGGGGCATGGACACATGGAACACCGGATGGACATCTAATAAACTAGATGGCAATGCGAGCTTGTAGGTCACCTCACCCACTCTCTCAAGAATATCAAAGGGTCTGATATACCTAGGGCTAAATTGCCCTTCTTACCGAACCTCATCATACCCTTCATGGTGAAACCCGGAGCGATACCGTCTCTCTAACCATGAATGCAACATCACAAACTCTACAGTTGGCATAACTCTTCTGCCTAGACTGAGCGGTGCGAAGTCAATCTTGAATAATCTTGACCTTATCCAAGTCATCATGTACCAAATCTGTACCCAACAACTGAGCCTCCCCTGACTCGAATCATCCAATTGGCGAACGACACCGCCTCCCATATATGCCTCATAATGAGACATCTGAATGCTCAACTGGTAGTTGTTATTGTAGGCAAACTCCGCAAGCAGCAAGAACTGATCCCAAGAATCCCCGAAATCCATAATACAAGCGTGAAGCATATCCAACAATATCTGAATAGTGCGCTCAGACTGTCCATCTGTCTAGGGATGAAATGCTATTGTCACGGCCCAAAATCTCACATGTTGTAATGACGTCTATCTCAATACTAGGCAAGCTAACAATCTCAATAAACCACCATATTTTTTAAGTTTGAAAACAAAATAATTAAATTCAGCGGAAGAAACCCACAAATTTTCAAATATAACACTCCCAAAACCTGGTGTGACGGAGTACATGAGCATTTAATATGAATACAATGTCTGACTGATAAAACAAAACCACTGTCCGAAAGTATAGAACAGTACAATAACTGAAGGAAAGAGAGACAAGGTCAGCGGATGCCAGGCAGCTACCTTGGTAGTCTCCAACTGGTATCACACTGAGGTCTAACGGCCGCCATGTCCGAAAGCACCTGGATTTGCACACAAGGTGCAGAGTGTAGTATGAGTACAACCAACTCAATAAGTAACAAGATTAACCTCTGGGCTGAAAGTAGTGACGAGCTCCGCAAGTATAGTCTAGTATAAATAATGGTACAAAAATGTAGGCATGCTTTCAAGTTCAACAGTAAAACTCAGTACAAGTGAAATAGATCAATACTGCATGATATGAGGAATATGACATCTCAGTAGAAAGACCTCATGTAAATACTAGTCACAAATTATTCGGTCACTCGGTACAATTTATGGCCAATCCAGCCCAGGGGTGTTCCAACCCGTATATAAATACACATCGGCTGACAAGATCCCCCAATCCAGTCCTGGGGTAATTTATCCCCAAATGTAAATGATACAGACAAGATCCATGTACAGGTAAATTCGTTACAATATAAATAAGTAAGGGAAGTCCATGCCCTGGGAAATCCATCCTGAATATGTATATTCATCTACGCTCACTGGGGTGTGTACAGACTCCGGAGGGGCTCCTTCAGCCCAAGCGTGATATAAAGCCGTTATGGCCTACTCCAGGCGGGCAGTCCTGATCCGTATAATAATAAAGCCTATAAGGCCTGCTACAGGCGGGCAACCCCGATCCATAAAATAGTAAAGCCAATAAGGCCTGATGCATTCAGGCAGCCCCGATCCAGAACAATAATAATGTATAAAGCCATTCAGGCCTGCTGCAGGAGGGCAGCCTCGATCTATTTAATAATAACATACATAAAGCCATTCTGGCTTGCTGCGGCGCGCAGCTCGATCCCATAAATATCCTCACAATGGACGTATATGACTGAGTGTGAAATGTACATTTTTAAAACAATTAATTCAACAGCAACACGACCCCATGCATCCAAAAATATCAGCGCGTAGCCTAAACATGATCTTTAATAAGAGCCTCATCTCAATTTCTTTAACACTTGGGCAAATGTTCAGATAACAATATGATTCATTAATTTTTCAACCCCACAGAATTTATTCAAGTCACAATTTCAATGGAGCACGTCCACACGCTCGTCAACTATCGCATGTGTCACTTTCAAACAATTTATATAACATCAATTCGGGGATTCATACCCTCAGAACTAAGTTTAGAAGTGTTACTTACCTCAATCCGAGTAAAACTCTCCTCCAAAATGCCTTTGCCCCTCAAATCGGTCTCCAAACATCCCGAATCTAGCCACAAGCAGTACAATACAATCAATATAGGCTAAAGGAATCAATTCCACAAGAAAATATAAAATTATAGCCAAAAATCCCAAAACGGCTCAAACCCGGCCCCCGAGCCCACGTCTCGAAATCCAACAAAAGTAACAAAACCCGAAAGCCCATTCACTCACGAGTCTAACCATACAAAATTTACTCAAATCCGATAACAAAATCCCATTCAAAACTTCAAAATTCTAGCCCAAGAACTCTTCTTCATTTTCCCCAAAATTTTTATCTCAAAACACTAATTAAATGCTGAAAACATTGATATATTCGTGTATATTGACCAAATCCGAGTTAGAATCACTTACCCCGATATTTTTCCTTTGAATATATCTCAAAAATCGCCTCTCCCCAAGCTCCAATTTGTCAAAAATAGAAAAAAAATGGGACTGAACCCCCGTTTTGTAACTTAAAGTTTCTGCCCAGGCCTGGCCTCGATTTTCATGACCTCGATTTTCTCCAGCCTCGATTTTCATGACCTCAATTTTCATAACCTCAATTTTCATTACCTCGATTTTCTCCAACCTCGATTCTTTTATGACCTCGAGTTTTCATGACCTCGATTTTCTCCAGCCTCGATTTTTTATGACCTCGATTTTTATAACCTCGATTTTCTCCAGCCTCGATTTTTATGACGAAATGGGAGATTTCCTGGAAGAAGGTATCAAGTCAGAGAAGATACAATCAATGGCTTCACTACAGGCTACCAGCAAGGCCATACAATCCGGTTCCATCAATAGTGGAAAGAAGAAGAAATAAGAAGTGACAGCAATTGTCCCCTATTATCAACCAAGTCCTCCTCGTCAAGCCAATCCCTACCCCACAAACACTCATCCTCCAAATCATCCCGCTTATACCCCAGTATATAATGCCAGACCATACTACAATACCCAACCACACTACAATCCACCCTGAGCTAACATACACTCAAACCCACCATGACCATATGCTTATGTTCAAACCACCACTCACCAAAACAAACCTACCTATGCTCCCAGACTACGTCCAAACTTTGAAGCATAAAATCCCAGAAACTTCACCCCAATTACTAAACCTTTAGATCAATTATTTGAGAGGTTGAGAAGAGCCAGATTGATCTACCCAGTTGAAGGAAGAGTCATGACCAACCCACCAAGTATTTCGATGCAAGCAAGCGATGTTCCTACCATTCCAGTGTTCCTGGACACAACACCGAAGATTGTTATGGCCTGAAGAGCAAAATCAAAATACTGATCAAGAGCGGAGCTATCCAATATACCCCAGTCCCACCAAATGTAAACCATAACTCACTACCAAATCACAGAAACCAAGGAGCTAACATGATTACCTTGGAGGAGGACTATAATTTAAAGAGGACTATTATTACTATTGGGAATGTCGAAGCAGCAAGGACTACTCCTCGGGCAACCCCACTGATTACTATCCAATTAAAGCCGCCAGTAATGGTTTAGACATATCAACAATGGACCGTCGTAGCCGATATAGATGATGAGAATCAATAGTTTAAAGTAGTTTTGTGGACTTATCAATTGAAAGGAAAGGGAACAATGACAGACACCACGACCGCTCATGAGGTGACTAGGTCGGGAAGGTGCTATGCTCCTGAAGAAGTGAAACGAGGAAATTCGAATAGAGAACAGAATCAGAGGAGAAACATAACCGATGCAAAGGCAATAGAATTCTAGACAAATATGTCGGTTAAAGAGTACTCCATAGAAGAGCAGTTGAGGAAGACCCCCGTCCACATATCAATTATGGACTTGTTGATGAGTCCCGATAGTCACATGGATGCTATTGTGAAGATGCTAAGTGGGGTAAGCATACTAGGCAATACCACCTGTGAGGACCGGCAGCAACCATTGGAAAGATGGTGGAGGTGAACAAACTCTTTTCAGAGGGACAAACTCCCTATGGAGGGGATTGATCACAGTAGGCCTCTATACATCACTGTCAAATATGGAGACAAGGTCGTATCTCGAGTACTTGTTGACGGGGGATCTGGAGTAAATATCTGCCTGTTCTCCACTCTGCGGGAATTAGGCATTCACTTAACACAAATAAAAGAGATCCAAATAAGGGTACGGGCTTTTGGTGGGTCAAAGAAATCATGTCATCGGAGAAATCTACCTAGCTTTGCCAATTGGACCCGTTGAGTTCCAGGTGATGGATATTTTGTCTTCATACAATCTGCTACTTGGAAGGCCCTGGATACACATGGCAGGGGAAGATCCTTCCACCCTCCATCAGTGTATGAAATTTGAATGGAATTGCCAGCAAATTATGATACATGGGGAGTGGAGTCGATCAACTTACTTAGAACATGCGGTTACTTTTATAGAGGGATTGGATGGGGCCGCTTTCCATGCAGTCGAGATCACGCAAGCAATAGAAATGAGGAAAAATGAATAAGATCACAACATGCAGTCACCGAATGGGTCGATAATGGTGATTCGAGAAATGATGAAGTATGGTACAGACCAGGGTTCAGGCTAGGAGCTCGATCAAATGGGATAACTGAGCCAATTCAACCAAAAGGGGTAGAAAGGTACCGCTGGCTTGGGATACCAACCTACAACTGGAAGAACCTACAATGGTATCTTTGGGAGGAAAGTTTTTGTACCAGAGCATGTTCCGAGCCCGGGTTAGAGCTTACCACAAGAAGAGGATATCATTGACGGGATTGGAAGATTGTTTATGGCTATGATGGAAGAATATTGCGGTAAAGCTGATATCATACACCGACCATTCGGGATGTCGAACCAGGAGAGACCCTATAGAACTGAATAGCGAGTCTATCTCTGGTTCGGCGGGAATCTTGGTAGTGTGAAATTGTAGTAATATTGAAAATTGCATGGTCAACTGAGGTTTGAGCCATGCCTGCGCTTTTTTGTTAAACCGCCTCTTTGAACGCTGACACATTCCTTTTGATGAAATAATATAATTATTTTCCTGAAAATCATTGAAAATTTATCTTCGTCTTTATTTATACTCAACTTTTCTTTTCAGCAAACAAATTAATAAAAAACGGCATTCCGCGATTATGAGATGTAATGAAACCTTTGAGTAAAATGATTCGGACTATGAAGGGTACGATGATAGTATGATGCCCGAGAACCTAACACAAGAGATAGAACAGCTAGAAAATCAGAAGAAGCTTAACCTCAAAAAATCAGGGGTGATCAACTTGGGAAATGAAGAAGACATAAAGGAGACTCAAATCGGCATCCACTTAGCGACAGAACAAAAGGAAAAATTGGTAGAACCCCTCCGACAATACCTTGATGTATTTGCTTGGTCATATGACGACATGCCTCGATTAAGTACCGACATCATCTCGCACTAATTGCCCACCAATCCCGCCAAGCTACCAGTCAGGAAGAAACCCAAGAAATTCAAGCCTGATCTGAGTCTATTGATTAAAGAAGAAGTTACCAAGCAGATAGAAGCGAATGTGGTAAGGGTCACCAATTACCATACCTAGTTGGCAAACATCGTATCAGAGCCAAAGAAGGACGGGAGGATTAGGATATGCATGGATTAACGAGACCTCAACAAAGACAATCCCAAAGATGACTTTCCTCTACCAAGCATCCATATATTAATTGACAATTGTGCCAAACATGACTTGCAATCATTTGTGTATTATTTCGCTGGATATTACCAGATCTTGATGCATGAAGAAGATGCAGAGAAGACAGTATTAACCATGCCATGGGAAGTTTATTGCTACAGATTCATGCCATTCGATCTCAAGAATGTCGTTGCTACCTACATGAGGACCATGGCGACCCTTTTTCATGACATGATCCACAAGGAGATTGAAGTATACATGGATGACATCATCATTAAACCACGAAAAGGTGTGGATCATTTGAGTGACTTAAGGAAGTTATTAGAACAATTATGAAGGTACAATTTGAAGATGAAACCTGCAAAGTGTGCATTTGGAGTTCCCGTAGGAAAACTGTTAGGTTTCATAGTCAGCAGAAAGGGGATAGAGTTGGATCCCTAGAAGATCAAGGCTATTCAAGACTTGCCGCCTCCCAAAAGCAAGAAGGATGTAATGAGCTTCCTAGAAAGATTGAATTACATCACCAGGTTCATAGCCCAGTCAACAGTAATCTTTGAACCAATTTTCAAGTTATTGAAGAAAGATGCCGCTACGAAGTAGACTTAAGAATGCCAAAAAACCTTCAGAATCAAGGATTATTTATCTAGTCCACCAGTGTTGGTCCCTCCTAAACCTGTGAAGTCGTTGCTACTATACTTGTCTTTCTTGGATAATACATTCGGATGTGTGTTGGGGCAACACGATAAGACTGGAAATAAGGAGCAAGTTATTTACTAGCTGATCAAGAAATTCACTCCATATAAATCCAGATACGCCTTGTTGGAGCGAACCAATTCTGTCTTGACTTGGTTCGCTCAGAAGTTAAGACATTACTTGTTGGCATATACCACAAATATGATATCCAAACTCTAACCCCTCAAGTACACCTTCCAGAAGCTGATGCCTACGGGAAAGTTAGCCAAATGGTACATTCTTCTCAGTGAGTTCGACATCGTGTATGTGACGCAAAAAGCTATTAAAGGACAAGCATTGGCTGATCATCTTGCGGAAAACCCGGTGGACAAGGATTACAAGGCACTTACCATGTATTTGCCATATGAAAAAGTGTTGTTTGCTGGGGAGGACATTTCAGAGTCGTACCTAGGGTAGAGGTGTTCTTTGATGGGGCTGCAAATTTCAGGGGAGTGGGAATCGGGGCATTCTTAATCTCCGAATTAGGACAACATTATCTGATTTCAGCTACGATAAGGTTCCCCTGTACAGATAATATGGCAGAGTACGAGGCGTGCATCATCGGGATTAGGATGGCGGTCAACATGAACATCAAGGAACCTTTGGTCATAGGAGATTCTGATTTGCTAATCCACCAAGTCTAAGGAGAATGGACCACCAAGAATGTCAAGATCCTTCCATACTTGCATTGTGTAAAGGAACTAAGTAAGAACTTCACGAAGATCGAGTTCAAACATGTACCCAAAATTCAGAATGAGTTTGTCGATGCTCTCCGCAACACTATTATCCATACTCTCACAACACTATCATCCATGATTCAACACCCAGACAAGAATTATATCGACCCCATTGAGATAGAGATCTAAGACCAGCATGAGTACTGTTTCCACCTAGACGAAGAACCAGATGGCAAGCCTTGGTACCACGATATCAAAAGGTTCCTCGAGGTAAGAGAATATCTAGAGAATGCCACTAATGGTCAGAAGTGAGCATTTCGGAGACATCAAATCATTTTTTTCCTTAACGGGGAAGTCTTGTATAGGATGACCCCGAAATTTGGTATGTTAAGGTGTGTAGATGCTGCTAAAGCAACAAGGATGTTGAAGGAAATACACGCAGGAACATGCGGGGCTCACATGAATGATTTCACTCTAGCCAGGAAGATTTTGAGAGTTGGATATTTTTGGATGACCATGGAAAGGGACAACATTCGCTATGTGCAGAAATGTTACCAGTGTCAGATTCACGGGGATTTCATCTGGGTTACGCCAAATGAATTAAATGTAATGGGTTCGCTTTGGCCATTTGCCGCTTAGGGAATGGATGTAATCAGACCTATAGAACCAACCGCATTAAATGGGCATCGTTTCATCGTGGTAGCCATCGATTATTTCACCAAATGGGTCGAAGCTTCCACATACAAGGCTGTTACAAAGAAGGTGGTGGCAGATTTCGTCCATAACAACATAATCTGCCGATTTGGGATTTTGGAATCAATCGTAACTGACAATACAACCAAATATTTATATTATTGGCACGTGAGTTGTCTGTGCGGTCTAGATATTGCGTGGTATCAGCCCCGGGTATGTGAGTGGTAGATAGAATAGTGATGTGATGGCTTAGAAACAACTCTTGGCATGCTCAAGGACGAACGTATGCTTAAGTGGGGAGAATATAACGACTCGGTCGGTCATTTTGAGTATTATAACTCTGTTCCCCCATTTACTGCTCAAGTTATTCTTTACATTTATTTTATAACTTACCGGGTTAGTTGGTTCGGGTCCGTAAGGATTTCGGAGTGAAATGAGACAATTAGTCTCATAATTGAAAACTTAAGTTGGAAAAGTTGACCAAATATTGACTTACGCGTAAACGACCTTGGATTCAAATTTTGATGATTCCAATAGCTCCGTATGGTGATTTTGGACTTAGGAGCGTGTCCGGAAAATTTTTTGGAAGTCCGTAGTGGAATTTGGCTTGAAATGGTGAAAGTTGAATTTTTGAGAAGTTTGACCGGATAGTTGACTTTTTGATATCGGGGTCGAAATCCAATTCTGAAAATTTTAATAGGTCTTTTATGTCATTTATGACTTGTGTGCAAAATTTGAGGTCAATAAGACATGATTTGATAGGTTCCGGCGACGTTTGTGGAAACTTGAAATTTCGAGGTTCATTAGGCTTGAATTGATGTATGATTCGTGGTTCTAGCATTGTTAGGCGTGATTTGAAGTTTTGACTAAGTTCGTATGATGTTTTAGAACTTGTTGGTATGATTTGATGGGCCCGAGGGGCTTAGGCGTATTTTTGTTTTTGGATCATTAGTTGAGAGACTAGTAAAGTTAAGAAATTTGGGAGTTTGACCATGGTCAATATCGGGTTAAGACGACCTCTTTTCAGTGTTTTGAGTGCGCGAGCAGGTCCGTAGCATGTTTTATGATTGAAATTCATATATGGTTTGTGTCCGGGAGATTTCGGGTGAGTTTCGGATGGTTAACGGATCAAAATTTGGACTTAAACAGTTGCTGGAAATTTCTGCTGCTGGAAAAATCGAGGTCATGAAAATTTGAGGTCATGAAACTTGCAGGTTCTTCATTTATTTCCTTAGCACCTGTAGTTGTTCAGACATCAAATCCTCTTCTTTGGAATTTGCTTCTCTCTCCATTTCAGCATAGTGGTCTACCTCATAAGGCATTCTGACCGTGATAGGCACTGTAAAAGTGGGTTCAGTTGCAGTATATCCAGGTGGAATATATTGCTCATGGGTGGCGGTGTGTGTCGCGTCTATATACTGTGTATGTGTTCTTGTGAAAGTGACGTTGTCACGAGGAGGGTCTTAGATCAAATTGGTGGTGGCTGGTGGATTTTGTGGAGCTTGAACGTAGTTGGGAATATAAGGTGTGTGTATGTGAGGGTTTGCAAGAGTAACTGGCAGTACGACTTGGGTTATGGCGGGTTTTGTGGTGACAAAAGTCAAGGTATTAGTAGGTTGTTGGGTAGATGCCGTAAACTAGTCGGGGATTGAATCTAGTGATGGAAAATAGAGTGGTTGTGGCAGCATCGTCATGGATAGATGTGCCAACTCACTGATCTGTTGTACCTCTTCCCTTAATGACTCCATCTCTTGTTTTATTCGAGCGACATGTTTATCAATCTGAGTTTCATCCATTCCCCTTGATCCCCTGGGTTATCAGTTGTTACTTAGAGCATTT
This sequence comes from Nicotiana tomentosiformis, assembly GCF_000390325.3. NCBI lineage: Eukaryota > Viridiplantae > Streptophyta > Magnoliopsida > Solanales > Solanaceae > Nicotiana > Nicotiana tomentosiformis. The sequence continues at coordinate 42,705,608 of NC_090815.1, forward strand.
TCGGCCCGATTCTCTGTAGCATTCATCTTCCCTTTGGACCTTAGTTTATACGGTGGCTCGTCCAGTTTAGATATCAACACAAGTCAACCTCTGTTTTGGGGATAAATAAATAAAGCGACAAAGTAGGAAAGCAATGATAATAGAAGTTGGTTCAGGGATTGCACAAATATAATCACACAGAGCAGTTAGTTCACATATTCAAACAAGTGCGTTCCTAAAATATTTAAGGACCTCTCTTTGCCGGAGGTAGGCCTATATCGCGAGTGTTTGACGAACATCCAAATTTGACAAGTTCGGATCCGGATCAAGTTCAATTTTTTCATTGATGGATTTTACTGGTTACAAGTGGGTTACAAAGACTTCACTACTGACACAAAGATGGGGGTAGTTGCCAGTGGCTACAATGTGGTTTTTCAGGGTCTACAAAGGTTGCATGGGCTTATACAATTGCCCTTAGGGAATTTAAAAGTATAGAATGGAAATCATAAACAACTTCAATAATCATCCCCGGAATCTCCTCCCAAGCTCTCCTCCTCTGGATCTTCTTCAGGATCTTCCTCGAACTCTCCCTCAACATCATCAAGATTATACTCCAGCTCCTTTTTCGGCTCCTCTTCTGGTTCTTCCTCGGACTCAATCTGTATGTATTTTACTGTCTGGTTGTCATTATCCGGCGGTGGAAGCATGTGATCGCCCGATCTTGAGACTACCTGTTGGTACATGGTAGGGGTGATAAGATAATGAGGTATGATCTCGTGGTATATTTGCAAAGCTGCCCTTGAGTCTTCTATCCTGGCTAATCCTTTCCTACTGGGCCTGGCCAGTTGATCTTCTTCAGTAATCCACATGAAGTACTCGGGTATGCACCATGAGTTTTGCCCCATACCCATCGTGACCAGGTTACTCCACTCATCTTGATGCCGTCTGACTCTTAGAATTGGAACTTGCCCGTCGTAGTTATCTTCATACAAAGCCATTCGGGACCAAAGAGGTATATCTTGAATCAAGACATACTGCCTTATAAACCCTCAATGGTGCATATGGTTAAATTCCTTCCAGCCCCATCAGTTCGATGAAATATTTCTCTAGACCTCTTACGATTGCTCCAATATTAGCCAAGAAAGTTTCCAATTGATAAATTCTCCAGTCAAGTGGGTCAGGAATTCCCACCATTCTCTTGACCATGTGGTGTTGCCCTATGCCTCATCATCTCTTCGTGGCTGCAGATCATGTTGCTAGTGCCAACAAAGTAGCCGATGGTCTGCTCCCTTTGGAATAAATGCTCTGTGACCCATATTTGCAATAACATGTTACAACCTTTGAAGAAATCATACCCCCTTGAGCATGCTGACAGTGCCCTGAACATCTCCGCCAACAACATCAGAACAAGAGTGACCTGCAAATTTTCTCAGAATGTAGCCAATACCAGAGGTAGTATGTTGATTTTGATCCACCCTTTCCTTTGTGGGAAAACCAGAAGTCCGAACAATGCTTCAATAAAGTTCAAGGGGCGAAGGCTCTCCCATGTCGCCTGGTCACACTAAAATTCCAAAAGATGCCAATCGTAGCTTTCTCGATGTCCAGATCCATCAAACAACTGGTCCAGGCTTACCCATCCGTCTTTGACCTTTCTCAAAATCTGGTAACTCTTCAAACCCAGTGTGTAGAGAAATATGTGACCCGCCATGACGACTGACAATATAGGTGTTACACTCCATATTTTCGTACGTAAAAGTACGTCGTAAGTCAGTTGATGTATGCTCGGAAATTAGATCATATTTGAAAGTATATAAAGTAAGTTAATAATTTTACCTTGGAGGTTATAAATATTTAAGATCATGAACTGCAAACACCAAGAAGATTGGAAGGTTTAGAAGCTAAACGAATCGAAGAAAAATAAGTTTCATTGAAAGTCGGAAAGTTGAGAATGTTATAACCCCTACTTTTGGGTGATAATAGGGTGCTTAACATGATAATTAGGTGATGTTATGAGGTATTTTAGTCGTATTATAGTCGTGTGTTAACCTTGAGACCCACAAGGTCAGTTGAGGATTATCTTGATATATAAAGTTGTAGCCTTCGTATATAAAGCTTATTTCAACCCAAATCAGACCTAAAAAGTCTCTATAGACATCCTAAATACATACTTAGGGTTTTTAAGCAATTCCACCATCAGCAACTCAAAATCAAGACCCAAACACATCAACGCGATCCATACGACATAGGTAAGACTTTGCCGTCCTCCTTTCTCCTTATAACTCATGTTTTGGAAAGCTCTTCGTGGCTAAGGAAGCTTGTAAACTATTTATTTTAGTTATACAAGAATAATTAAGGGTGTGGATCAAAGGGAACGAGGTTTGGAAGCAAGAACACACGAGGTAAGGAGGGTTTTTGTTTCGTTTTCGGTATGATTTGGTTTAGCTATGTTCTAGCCTTTCTTCTTGATTTTTTAGGAGTTGTTCAAGGGAAATATCAGCATATATTTTATCTTTGTATAATATTCAATTCCATATGTGAATTATGGAAGAAAACAGTTTATGTTGGAACTTTAAAACACAACAAAAACAAAAGGGAAAATCGCCAATTTGGCCTATGCCATCCAGACTTCCCTTTGTTTCGTTCCTTTGATGTTTTTATGTATACCTAACCCCCCATATGATCCTAAAGATTTATTAAAGATTAAATAAGCTTAATTATCACCTATTGATTCTTAGATTATTCCTATATCATATTTATACTTTCATATTACAAGTTAGCCACTATGAGTCGACATTATATTCACAATTCTGTTTTGTCGATCGTTTGACACTATTGTGGATAACTGGATATCCTTTAGTTTGATGTTATCATCTTGGCTGGGTATCCATCCCTTTGTATATTGTAGTGCTTGCTGTTGTTTTTGGGGATAATCCAGTTTTAGGGGAAACTCTGCTGAAATTTTCGAAAATTCGAAGAGTTGGACAAATCTTGAGTTTCTTGGTTCTAAATTGATTATAGAGGAATCCTATTGAGTTAATTAACTTAGTATCTCATGTACATACTCAGTTTATCCCTAAAATGGGGATATGCTCTTCCGTCCAAATTGTGGACGACGAGCGTCAGATTACGTTTGTGATTCCGTTTATGGTTTTCTTTATGATCTGTCCGTGATTGTATTTATAAATGATATTTTGGTTTATTCCCATTCAGAGGCTGAGCATGTAGATCATTTGCGTACTATGCTTAGAGGTCTACAAAAAAGGAAGTTGTACGCAAAATTCTCTAAATGTGAATTTTGGTTGAATTCTGTAGTTTTCCTTGGGCAAATTATTTCAGGTGAGGGTATCCGAGTTGATACATAGAAGATTGAGGTAGTGAAAACTTGGCCTAGACCCACGACACCGATGGAGGTTCGTAGCTTCCTGGGTTTGGTAGGTTATTATAGGAGATTTGTAGAGGGATTTTCTTCTCTTTCATCCCAAACTGATGAACCATGATGATTGCCCGAGTCCTACCTGTCGAACACCCATACGCATACGTCAAAGAAATAAACATGAAATAATGGTAGGTCACACATAACATCTGTCAATAAATTACTGAATCACGTGAATAACATACGTGAGGAAACATGCCAAAAGACATATATACATATACATGCGGAATATTGTAGGGTGAACTAACAAGACTGCTATGGACAACTATATATCAAAAATAGAAGCCGACAAGGCCACATACTATCCAACTATACATGACTATCTACAAACCTCTAATAGAGTGTACAACTGTATAAAGGAAGGAATTGGGCCACGTCATACCCATATATGTATACAAAAATATCATACCAAAACCCAATAGTAGCTTCAAATCAAATGGAGCACACCAACTCTCACTGAGCAAGGATCCTAAGAAGGGGGACCGTCAGCCTATCTACTTGCATGTGCAGGCATAAAACGCAGGCCCCCAGGCAATAGGGGAGTCAGTACGAATAATGTACTAAGTATGTAAGGCATAAAAATCAGTATATAGAAGACATGAAAGAAACATTGAGTAAAGGACTCAACCTGTAAGTCTAAATAGCTCTGTAAATCATGAAACATTTATAATGTCATGCATATGCGTATCAATGCCATATTATGCACAAGTATATCCCTACATAACATCATCAAGCCTCTGAGGGCATACCATCATATCATCTCGGCCTCAATGGGCGAAATCATGAACGTATACCAACTAATCAGGTGGTGGTGTGTATATAACGCTGTAGCCTTTTCCCATACCCCATATACATATAATATACACGTATATAATGCCATCTGGTCATGGGTCAATGTACATGTATAAATGAATGCAATGCATAAGAAGTAAGTCAATAATATCTCTCGGGATGTCATAAGATCAATATTCCTTCGATTAATATCACAAAATAAAGTTTATCAACTTACGTATTTTCGAAGACCCATGAACAGACGATACAATAATAGGACATATTGGGAATCAAGAACATAGGCAACCCTAGTACTTCTACGAGTAGAGTCATTTGTGAAAGTTGCGTGTTTGCTCGTTCGTTGTATCATATGGATCATGCCAAAAGGAAAGAAGGGATAGCCTTAACATACCTTATAGAAATTTGTTCAATAATAATGCTAAACTCAGCTCACTGCACCTTAATATACAACAACGACATTGAAGTTATTGTCAAGCTACGAATGACTCTCTCATTTATATTACGAAATTAACTTAATCTGTAACAAAACGGGAAGCCTTTCCCCTAATTTTACTGCTTCCTCAAGCCTACAATAGGCGAGACAACAACACTGTCATGACCACATTTCCCACCTTAGGATGTCGTGATAGTACCTAGTCTCTAAGAGTAGGTAAGCCTAACACATGCTGATTTAATAATAGAATTGAACTATTTAATCATTTATCACAAACCATTAAATGATATACACAGCCGCAAGCAGTCAATAGTCATAGATTTCCCAAAGTCGGTAGTACAAAGTCATATGCACTACTAAAATACACTAGAATTTCTAAACACAATACTGTTTTGAATTACAATTTAACAATAGCATAATGAAGTAAGATAGTGACTCCGAGGTCTGCGAACGTCAAGCAGGTATACCTTGAAGTCTCCTGCCGCGCAGACGCAACTCTCAACAACACAATCAGAATACCTGGATATGCACAAAACTGTGTAGAACCGTAGCATGATAACACCACAGTAGAATTGACGAGACCAGGTCAAGATACCTACTAGATATAGAAGCCTGTTCAAGATATACATAAGCTAACAATGGAAAGAACATCAATTCAAGACCAACTATGGAAAAACTATTGATTTACAACCAACAATGAAGTATTAGAAACATAAATGACAGCAAGAAGTAAACGAGTAATAAAGAAACAACATAATCAGAACACCAATAAGATATAAATGAACTCAAATAAGAAAAAAAAATGGGTGACAACTCAAATAATCAAACCGCCCCCAACGCATGGACTACAACAAGAATTACCCCGAGGCACCTTACCTCATAAACCACAAGTCATGAACCACAATTTCTAAATATTACACATGTGGCACCTCGTGCCAACAATAAAAATTACCTTCGCACGGCTAAACCCACGTGCAACCATGTACTTTGCAACCGTGATAAATATTAATTTAGATGAACGAAAGATATATTTAGATATCATAAAACATAATAACAATCTTGAATAAGGTAAGGTGTCAAATGAAATAATGAGTTTATTTTAGAAATCAAGTAACGTAAAATAATATACAATTTTTACGAAACAGAGTATAAGATGGCTTTAGTTTAGAAATCAATAAAATTGAGTAAAAGTATCATTTTTAAACAAAGCAAAACATAAGTTAAATTAACGAATTAAATATAAAATTTGTTAAAGAAAAATATGATAACAATTTTAAGTAGGTAAACATCTAATAGGGCGATGAGTATAATTTGAGAACCCAATTATAGTGAAAGTGCGACAACTATTTAGAATAATAAGTCACCGAGTAAGATAACGAGTTCTATCTTAAGAGGCACATAGAATAAAGCATGTTAATAATTCTTTTATTTAAACCATTATATTACCAACAACTCAACAAAGTTTGATACAGCGATTCCACGTAATTAAATTCACATTGACAATCAATTTACCAAGTTATAACGGAGGTACAACTTGGCATGTTAAAGCAATACAACAAATCACGTAGAATGACGACTCACATAAGAAACCACAATCGTTCCACCACCAAGATAACAACGAATAACCAAACACAATAAAAATGCGGATGAATGATTGAAGGAAAGAACAATGACCGTTCAAATCAACAAGTTGTCCCAACATGGAATGTACAATAAAAATCACAACCGAGGTACCACCTCGTATTCGCATTTCACAATTTCAATCACAATCTTTCCTTGTACCGCTGCGTAAGCCTTACATTTGAAATAGGTTTTGAAAACAGTTTTTTCAAAATAGCTACACACACTTTACCCACCTTATGACGCCACATGACTTCACGTAGTTCCCCTACAAGCAACACGCATATAAGTACCACCTTATACCGCCGCATGCACATTAACCCCAAGCCTTATACCGCCGCATGCGCGTCAATATCACATCACAATAACATCTCGCACCACAAATGCTCATATATCATAATTTTCTAACAATCAACGATATCAATATTTCCACAACAATAGCCCATAGCTCTACCACAACCGGTAGAAGAATATCAACCACAACAATGAATGTAAAATGCCCAACAAGCAAGATGTTTCAACAATAACAATTTTGCCTCAACATGATAATGACCTTCACAACCTCAACACCAACAAATCAACAATGACATAATGTATAACCACGATATTAAATAAGAATGACTCACAATGGAAGAGATAACGTATAACAATGATTTTAAATAGTGGAAATCAATAAGGAAAGAGATAACATGAACAATAACTTCAAGTAATGATAATCAATAATGAAGGGGATAACATGAACAATAACTTCAAATAATGATAATTAACAATGAAGAGATATCATGTAACAATAAAAGAGGCATCAAGTTCAACTAAGGCATGAGAGCAATTTATCAAGTAGGACGTAGAACAAGTTTTAAACAAGTCAAGTAAGGCATGTACGGATAAACTAACACAAACAAGAATAGATTAACTAAGAGAATTTAGAACATGATATGACATTTAAACTAAAGCATGTAAAATAGTCTAAGTAGCCTAAAACGGCCAAATACCAAGTACAACCCATGTACCCACTGGTCACCTTGCATACACGACTTTCATATATCATTAAATGAATCAATCAATACCAATCCTAAGGGGTAGTTCCCCCCCATAAAGTTAGGCAAGACACTTACCTCAACTAGGCCAACTCAACCCTTCAAAATAGCTGTTCCCCTAAAATTCGCCTCCACACGGCTCAAATCTAACCAAACATGACTTAATAACATCAAACAATGCAACAAAAATCAATTATAATAAATAAAGCTATGATCTTTATATTTTCCCCAAAAATTCAACAAAAGTCAATACCGGGCCCACCTTGGATTTCGAATCCAAGCTTACCCGAGCGAAGCCCGAAATAGTACAAGCTCACATGAACAAAAATCGACTCAATCGGAGTCCGATAGCTCAACCAATTCGCCACAATATTGCTCTTGGGTGTTTATAACCCAAGAGTCCAACCCACACTAGTTGGGTCCCATATCTCCCGAAATACTCCTCCAAAACATGCCAAATTCGAGTATGTTATTCTCCTAATATAGGAGAACAAAATCCCAAAAGGAGTTGAGAAATAAACACCTCTAACTCATTTTCAATTTTTAAAATTTAGGACATAAACCCTAGGTTTTGATTTAAAGAATTAAATGAATTTTCAATTAAAATCATGGATTAAAGCTTAAGATGAGAAAAACTGCAACAACATTTATAGCCAAAAATGCCCAGCTGTTCTGCCTCGGTTCTTATGCCAAATGATCCCGAAACTCACTTTTGATGCCTCTAATGGATTCCTCGTGAAATTGCAGTCAAGCTAGGCTTTTGAATCACCCCATTCAACCTTATAATTAAGGAGATATGTCGGTTTCAATATTTGGAAATAGTGCATATTTTTAAATACGAATGCAGTGGCAATTTCGTAATTAATCTAAAAAAAGAATCTAGCAACCCAATTCTTAGTAAAATGACCATAAAGTTCTCATACGATGTCGAAACATGATGATTTTAGTTGCGATGGTTCCAAAATTACAATACGGATATAATAGTTTAGTCGAAACACGAATCAAAGGCCGTTTGCTTAATATAGTAACCTTTATGCTCAAATCGATGTCGAAACCGAAAACAATCACCATACAACCCAAAATTATCCAAAACTCATCGAAATTTAACCAAACTTTGTGGACATGTCCAAAATTATCATACAAACTTATTGGAATAATTAAAACTCGATTTCGAATCCGTTTACCCAAAAGTCAAACCTTGGTCAACTCTTCCAACTTACAACTTCTAAAACGAGAATCAATCTTCCAAACCAATCCCGAACCGCTAGAAAACCGAAATTAATCACACACGCAAGTCATAATACATAATATAAAGCTACTCAAAGTCTCAAACTACCGAATAGAACGCTAAATCTCAAAATGACCGATCAGGTCGTTACAAACACAATACAATCAGCAACTCAAAAACAACCTAACTATAATTCGGGACATGTAATACAACAAAGAGCCCAAATATACCATAACACACCCAAAAAACAAGTTATCAAATAGCCTAAAATTGCAACGTCGAGCGGCTAGCCCACTCTTCTACTACGTATGACATTTCTCCATGCCCTTTATCCTTCCAAACTCTATACATCAGCAGCACAAGAGGCCAACACGAGTGGACTACAAAATAGTCCACTACAAGTGAAATAAATCGAACTCACTGCTTCTGATCACCATCCCGTGAGTTCTAACTATTAGGAAATTAATTTATCAATCTTCCTTGAGATTTAGAAAGCTTAAAAACAACAAGTAGGTATTTTCTTCACCATGAAGTACCTTCCAAAACTCAAACTACAAAGAAAAAGAGAGGCGGTATAATGATACTTATGTCGAAGGGATCAATCTTGTCATGACCAAACCGATGGGCCGCGACAGGCACCCGATACCTTACTCAACTGAGTACCAACTTAATGTATCTTCCGTATCATACTATCATAGGTAAATGAGCCGGAGAGGCTGTCGTGAGATAAGTAGAATAAAACATGATGAACTACTCAACATTGGATGACCCAACATGTAATACAAACTTATACATATCACATACGGGCCTATAAGACCAAAATGATCACTTGTACACTGAACATAGGCTGACAAGGCCATACAATCTTTCACGTACATGACATATGTCTACAAGCCTCTAAGAGTAGATAAATACCATAAAGGTTGGGACAAGGCCCCGCCATACTAATCAATACATGACCAAATCATACTGACCAAATAAGCAACTCCGGAGCAAATGGAGCGCACCAACATCTTCCGCTGAGCTGATAGCCTACTTGGGGGACTCTCAACCTGTCTATCGGGACCTGCGAGCATGAAACGCAGCATCCCTAGGCAAAAGGGATGTCAGTACAAATAATGTACCGAGTATGTAAGGAATGAAAATCAGTAAATAAAAGACATAGTGAAACATGGAGTAAAGGACTCAACATGTAAGTATGAATAGCTCTGTGAATCATTTCATATTTATAATGTCATGCATATGCGTATAAATGTCATACCATGCATAGGTATATGCGTTCATAACATCATCAAGCCTCTGAGGGCATCCCATCATATCATCTCGGCCACTGTGGGCAAATCATCAACGTAAACTAGCTGATTAGGTGGTGGTACGTATATAACGCCATAACCTTTTTCCTTATCCCATATACATATAATATACGCGTATATAACGCCGTCTGGTCATGGGTCAATGCACATGTATAAATGCATAAAATGCATAAGAAGTGCGTTAATAAAATTTCTCGGAATGTCATTAAATTAATATGCCTTTCGTATAAACTTTATCAACTATGTATTTTTCTAAGACCCATGAACAAAAGATATAATAATAATTCACATGGGGAATCAAGAATATAGACACCTCTAGTACTTTTATGAATAGAGTCATATATGAAAGTTGTGCGTTTACTCGTTTCGATTGTATCGTATGGATCATGCCAAAAAGAAAGAAGGGATAGCTTTAAAATACCTGAGCCAGTTCTCTTGACAATCCCTCTAACACCTGACAATCGCGACAAAACACATGACGGCAAGATCAGAGTAGGAATAAATTCGTATGATATTCTTGAGTAAGATTGCACCGTACTCCCTTAAAATTGCAAAATCTCACGTTGCTAAGATGCTAAGAAATTTCGTTTGAACTCTTTGCTGAAGCCTCACACGTTACATAGTAGTTGTAAGCATTCCATTTTTGTGAATTAGAGAGACTTTTAAGTCTTGGTGGTGTGGGCCCCACTTTGTAAGACTTGGCCACCAAAATTCCTCCAATTTTTGCCACTTTGCAATGTGATTTAAGAGTCACCAATTGGGCTTTGATTTGCTGCCACATTGGGAGATTAATCCTTATCTATCATTTCCTTAATTAGCTTATTAATCCCCACTAATCCAATAATTAACCAATTACCCACATAATTAAGAATTATTCCAAATTATTTAAAATACTAATCACTTTTAACACACTTCATACACCTTACTATCATGGTCATGTGGTACCTTGTATGGCACTAGTCCATAATACGGGGTATTATAGTTTGCATCGTATTTTATCTCAAAATGACAACATTCAACGGAACTCATTTTCTTTGATATGTTTACCCTCTCACCTTCACGAATTTACTTATCTGTTGTTTGAAATAGCATAAATGCTTATAACCTAAAAATTAATCTCATTCCCGAGTCTACGTTGATTAACTTACGACGAAACTTTAACGTACGAAAATGCGGGATGTAACATCTCATTTCCGAGCTTTCATCAATTTACTTATGACGTACTTTCACGAACGAAAACATGGGGTGTAACATCATTCCCCCTTTTGGAACATTCGTCCTCGAATGTTGACTGATGCACTTATCATTTTCATAACCTATATCTTTCGAATACTTTAGTACTCTTCTTGCCATCTAGGAAACTATTCTATGAATAAATCCAAAAGCCAGGGCATTCACCCTTTAGCACTCTTTCTCACACCACGACTTGTGGTCGGAATTCTTCCAATCTTGTAACTATTGCTACCTTCTATTATGCAGTCTATACGACTTTGTCCTTGTATGTGCACTTATGCGAGCCTTCTATTCTTTTCCTCCAGCCTTTATCCGATCTCTAGGCCGTACTTTGTGAATATATATAGAATTACGACAAGCTGTCCCTCTGGGCATCTATGGCTTTACTACATCTAAGTAGGTCATACAATACCATAACTCTTACTTCGATTTACTACCAAACTCCAGGTTAGTCTCGTTGCTTATCCCATATGTATAAATCTAAGTCCTTTAGTGCTTTCTCATTACTATTCACCTTAAGAATGACGGCCTTATCTCATCTCATGCTTTGTAACTTTTATCCATTCATTGTTGATTCACCTCAATATGGATCTACAATCTACCACTGATAACTTGAAACCTCTTACGTAATCACTAGGCCTCACGTTGCATCAAGGAACATTTGAAGTGATTTTCCACCATATTTCCATAACCGTATTTTATAGCATCCCAATGTGATTCACCTTACATGGGTGTTTTAACCCTGTACCATTCATGAAATCCCTTTTTTTCTTTTTTTTCTTCAAATCATTACTCAATCGAAGGCACAAATGCCATCCTTTATCTATCACAATTACACCCTTATTCTACTACCAGGGCAACATTCCATCTCTTCTAAATGCTATTAGTCTTAGACTCCTTTGAGTTTATTCAGGCTATACTGAGCTTTCTATAATTAGAAAAACTATTAGCTCTCTTGTTTTCATGGGCTAAATCCTAAGGACTTATCCCTTCTCGCCACCTTCTCACTCACCCTTTCTTATCCTTACTCCTGTCTTCCTTAAACCTTGTCGCTTTACCATACTTTAGCTTGCGACCTATACATATCTATTTATGTTACTCGTAACCTTCCTTCAACTTGCTTGCACCATAGATTTCCTTGTGTTATTCTGGAACATCAAGCGAGACATCACATCATTTCTAACTCTTCTTTACTCTCTTAAATATGCCTCTCAGTACCTAGAAACCATGGGCTGGAAGATATACCACTGACGACACTGCTATTATTCCTGGATACTGAATACCGATGCTCCTAGCCTTCTATCCGAAGTATGGACTATTCACAACCTTTTGCATTTGAGTAACTCGTATGTTGTTCACCTTTACCTTACTCACCTTAAAATCTCGCATCACATCTTTAATCTCTTTGATGACATCCCTTCCACATAGGTATAATTCACATCCACAACTTGAAGCTCTATTATAATACTTGCATCTCTGGTGCATACACAATCCGGTGGGAGCTTCATACTGACTTCTTTTGAGGCTGGTACTTCTTCTAACTGGCTTTATCGTAGAGACATTATAGAATATGGTTGTTGTACTATCTCTCTTGTACCTCTGATATTAAGAGTGATCCTGCAATGTTTTCAATCATGATTTCTATAATTTTCTGGATGTAATAATCAGACTCCTGATTTACTTGGTTGATGTAGCTCTTTAGTTTTCTCTTCCTTCTGATCAACCTTTATGTAGGCTTAAACTATCTTCCGATCTGCCGCTCCTGGTATTAGTCATTACTTTAGCCTTCCATGGATGCTATGTAATATCCATGATATATTCTTTTAACAATTCTATGACCTAGACTCAATTCTTTCTTTTAACTTATACCGGAGTCTTCTATGACCACTTTCGTCAATATATATGCTGCATGGATAATATTCCGAAATCTTAAGTGCTTCCATAACATAACTAACTCTGGATCATTGATCGAATAATTCCTTTCGTTCCTTCACAACTTTCTTTAAATGTAAGCAATTACTTTTCCTGGTCGTTTTGCCACTTGTTGCCCGAATACTTGGCTTATCTTAGTGCCCACACATATTGAAATTCCATACAACCCATAAGATCTTGAATATCACCTTTGATTTTACTTCCCGTTCATTAGCCACGGTAGGTGCCACTTTCTTATGGAGTGCATACAATGTTGTAGTGAGACTGTTGTTACCAAACCATTTTCTCTTTAGGTAACTGTGCTTAGGTTGAAGCCTTCTTCCTTATTTCCTCAGCTAGTCTTTCGTTGTAATATTTAGGGAGGACCCTCTGACTCTAGTAAAGCTGCGAGCTTATTACATCGTATACTCGACGGAATTTTTGATGTCTTTTCTCGCCTATAATTATCCATAGTTACTTACCTCCGCGCCCTTGTGCTTGTAGGGTTGCTTCTGAACTAATATTTTGACTTTTTCCCAGTGGCACTCTCTTTTATTTTCGTAACCCTTATACGACACCTTTAACTACCCCAACTCCTATCTGAATATATCTCAAGTATTATAATGTCATAACTGCGAGGCTGATTTCACTATAATGGGTTTTTACTATGTTTATCTTGCACGATCTACTAATGTGTATGTATCCTCTTGTCTAGCCATAACTAGGCTCTTCCTAAATCAACTACTAACTACTCATTGGCTCTTTCTCATAAAAATATTCTGCGTAATCTTTCTTGGGTTATTTCCTTTGTCTTAACTTACGTCTCGCACCGACTCCTTGTTTATCAATAACATTTTGCGCAGGAACCCTTAGTTCCTCTCCTTGACATCGTGTTTGCATAATATTCTGGAATCGTAGTATATTTGTGGGATTTGAATAAGTGCAATCTCATCCCTTTCTCATTTATCTCATTCTCCCTTTACCATTCCATAGTTACTAAAACCACTTAATTCTGACTTAATGCCACATCACTTCATATTCCCCCTTTAGGGGAGTACTAAGATTTAGTGCTATGATCATCTATGTATAGATGTTTTACCTCTTCATCTTTGGTGTGTTTTCACATCATCGATGACCCTTACTTGCCTTGCGGAAATCCTTCTGTACCAAGGATAACAAAATTCCTTACTCACGAGGGTGACACCTAGTATAACTGGCACACATAGTCCCTTAAGCTTAACGTTGCTCACACTGCTTGGTTTAGGAAAGTGTCTTCCTAAATGACCATTAAAGGTTATTCTTCTGTCGTCCATTCTATTATCGCCGGAACACAATCTGAAATTCTCATGATGCCGACTATTATCACATCACTCAGTCCCTAATTCATATTTAGTTTACCTTGTTCACCAGCCCATACTGATTTGTATTACTCTGGGGTCTAACTTTTCCTTCTGGTAATCACGTTAGAGTTACGAACTTATTTCTCGAAATGAGTGTATGACTTTATGGCCTATACTCTTTTGTTGTCTCAAGGCCTGCCACCTCTCATCTTTTCCTTCCCTTGACTATAGACTCTGTAATCTGTCATTTGTTTTTTATCTACCGTTGTCATCCATGTATCACATCTTACTAATAATACTTCATTAACTCTCTTCTTATTTCCCTACTAACATTTCTGTCTATAACCTTATTTTGAAAACTTCAACAAGATATCCTTTTGTTTTTAGCTCCCCTTTGCTCCATTCACTAGCTCTTCGGGTTGCCTAACATTCTCTCTTTATCAGGGACAGGAGTCACACTAAGATAATATTTATCCCTTCCAGGCTTCCAGTGCCTATCTTTGTAGCACTCATATTTAGCTGTACTACTTTAGAGTGCACCATTTGGGTGTCTCACAAGGAGATCTATTAGCACATCTGCAATATCCTTCAGAAATGTCAACTAACGCAAGAAATCCATTCACCATTTTGGGTTACTCTAACCCCATCCAGATCCTGATATCCCGTCTTTCTCTTAAACCATATCTGTTAGCTCCCATAGGGCATATCTGAGATGGGTGTGGCCGATTGTACATACATCTGTTATTGTTGAGGGTAACTCAAAAGGCTTATATATTTCTGCCTGAATTATAAATACTGATAATCTTCATTAACTGGGCGCTTCATACCCTTCTTCACCTTGCTTCTTTTACTTGTTGAAACTTGTATCTACCTTATGAATCTCTCATTGCTTTTCACAATATGGGTGGATAGATATTCCTGCCTTAAGGCTCCTTATCAAGAAGCTTACACATTTTAGTACACACATGATCTGCTGAAGACCTCACATTTACTCATCATAAGCATGATGAAAAATCGACTTCCTCTGACTCAACTCTTCCACAACTATATCTCTTACGAACCATCTTTCTGGATGTAGGTATCATTGTATTACAGATAGAATAGAATTTAGTAGTTGAATTCTTACAAGTGAGCTCTACCACACGATTTAGAGTAAGAAGAAAAAGTGACAGTCGTAAATGCCCAGTAGCCTCCTGCTTATAAGTGTGGTGCAGAACACACCCATAAATAAGACTGTACTATACATTGCTTGTAGACTCCCTAGGATAAAACTGCTCTTATACCACTTTTGTCACGACCCAATCCGATGGGCCGCGATGGGCACCCGGTACCTTACTCAACCGAGTACCAATGTAACGTATATTTCGTATTATAATATCATAGGTAAATGAGTCGGAGAGGCTTTCGTGAGATAAGTAGAATAAAACATGAGTAACTACTCAACATTGGATGACCCAACATGTAATACAAACTTATACATATGACATACGGGTCTATAAGATCAAAATGATCACTCATACACTGAACATAGGCCGACAAGGCCATACGATCTTTCACGTACATGACATATGTCTACAAGCCTCTAAGAGTAGATAAATACCGTAAAGGTCGGGACAGGGCCCATCCATACTACTCAATACATGACCAAATCATACTGACCAAATAAGCAACTCCGGAGCAAATGGAGCACACCAACACCTTTCGTTGAGCTGATATACTACTTGGAGGACTCTCAACATGTCTATCAGGACCTGCAGGCATAAAACATAGCGTCCCCAGGCAAAAGGGATGTCAGTACAAATAATGTACCGAGTATGTAAGGAATAAAAATCAGTAAATAAAAGACATAGAGAAACATGGAGTAAAAGACTCAACATGTAAGTCTGAATAGCTCTATGAAGCATTTCATATTTATAATGTCATGAATATGTATATAAATGTCATACCATGCATAGGTATATACATTCATAACATCATCAAGCCTCTGAGGGCATCCCATCATATCATCTCGGCCACTGTGGGCAAATCATCAATGTATACCAGCTGATCATGTGGTGGTGCGTATATAACGCCGTAACCTTTTTTCATATCCTATATACATATAATATATGCGTATATAACGCCATCTGGTCATGGGTCAATGTACATGTATAAATGTATAAGAAGTGCGTTAATAAGATTTCTCAAAATGTCATAAAATCAATATGCCTTTCGGATAAACTTTATCAACTACGTATTTTTCTAAGACTCATGAATAGAAGATATAATAATAATTCACATGGGGAATCAAGAATATAGACACCCCTAGTACTTCTATGAATATAGTCATTTATGAAAGTTGTGCGTTTACTCGTTTCGTTTGTATTGTATGGATCATGCCAAAAAGAAAGAAGGGATAGCCTTAAAATACCTGAGCCGGTTCTCTTGACAATCACCCTAACACTCGACAATGGTGACAAAACACGTGACGGCAAGATCAGAGTACGGAAAAATCCGTATGATATTCTTGAGGAAGATTGTACTGTACTCCCTTAAAATTGCAAAATATCACGTTGCTAAGATGCTAAGATATTTCATTTGAACTCTTTGCTGAAGCCTTACATGTTACATAGTAGTTGTAAGCATTACATTTTGTGAATTAGAGAGAATTTTAAGTCTTGGTGGTGTGGACCCCGCTTTGTAAGACTTGGCCACCAAAATGCCTCCAATTTTTGCCACCTTGAAATATGTTTTAAGAGTCACCAATTGGGCTTTGATTTGCTGCCACGTTGGGAGATTATTCCTTATCCATCATTTCCTTAATTAGCTTATTAATCCCCACTAATCTAATAATTAAATAATTACCCACATAATTAAGAATTATACAAAATTACTTAAAATACTAATCACTTTCAACACACTTCTTACACCTTACTGTCATGGTCTTGTGGTACCTTGTATGGTATTAGTCCATAAATACGGGGTATTATAGCTTGGACTTTTATCTCAAAACGACAACCTTCAACGGAACTCATTTTCTTTGATATGTTTACCCTCTCACCTTTACGAATTTACTTATCCCTTGTTTGAAATAGCATAAATGCTTATAACCTCAAAAATAATCTCATTCCCAAGTCTACGTCGGTTAACTTATGACGAAACTTTAATATACGAAAATGCGGGATGTAACATCTCATTTCCGAGCTTTCATCAATTTACTTATGGCGTACTTTCACGTATGAAAACATGGGGTGTAACCGTTATAATGCTATTGCTTCTTGATTTCGTACCCGAGATGTTAATCATTTTTGAAACTCTTATAGAAAGATTAAGGATAAGTTTATAGGTCTTCTTTGTTCGTGGTTTCGTAAAAAATGAAGAAAAAGAAGACTTAAGGCATATATATATCCACTTTTGAAAAGTCAATGAGGTGCTAGCTTCGCACCCTAGCACTGGTCCTTCTTCAGATGCTTATATCTTTTTATTCGAACGTCGTATGAATAAACGGTTAAAAGTGTTGGTAAATTACAAGACCCTGGTATATAATATGTTTCAAAAATACCTCATATATCATACGAAATGTATTGCTCAAAAAGCTTCGTTAAAAGGCATATCCTTAGTCGTTTTCTCCGCAACTTAAATCCGATTTTTCCCAACCTTTATATTTTATATCCAAACCTAATATATAGTCATATTATGAATTTAAACCCATTTAAATCATGATTAAAAAGTTCATATTCATTATACGTCATCTTGGGACGCACAGGATGTAACAATCTTCCCCCCTTAGAAACATTCGTCCTCGAATGTTAAACTCTCAGAGATCTATAGAAATTTAGCAGAGTCTCCTCCATAACGGTACTATATGCTCAAAAGTTTGTAATTTAACTATTAGAGTAATTGCCCAACCCAATTTGAATGATTCCTAAAATTCACTCCCGGGCCCATGTGCCCAGATTTTAGAAATTTTTATAAATAAATGTTACACATAAACTCACGAACACAAATATATAATTTTTACCCAAGTCCATAATCATTTTCGTGGTCTAATCCCATTTTTATCAAAACCTAGGTTTTTCAACAAAATCCTATAATTTTCATAATTTACGTGTTAAAATCTACCCATAATCCATGTATTATACTCACATTATGTAGTAATTACTTACCTTACAATGCTAGGTAAAACATCCCTCTCCAAGAGCTCCAAAATCGGCTAACCCAAAGTGAAATGAGAGAACATGAACCTAAGTCCCGATTTAAAACAAGATTCTTCCTAGTTGACCCTTCTTCGCAATCGCGAAAAGGGCCTCACGATCGCGAAGGCAAGCTACTCAACCCCCCCCCCAGAAAATATACTTCGCGAATGCAAAGAAGTCCACATGATTGCGAAGGCTTGCCTAACTAAAGCTTCGTGAATACGGCCCCACCTTCGTGAATGCGAAGGGCAATAGGCCAACTGACACCCAGACCCAATTTCCTCTACGCGATTGCGAGCACAACTACGTGAACACGATGACCTGCGGCCCAGAGCATCATGATCACGAATGCATATCACAAAACCTCCCCATCCTCATTCCTTCATCGCGAACGTGAGGGATTCTCCGTGTTCGCGAAGAAATAAACCAGAACCAGCAACCTAGTAGTTTTGGACTTAGTTCTGGAAGGTCTGAAACACACTCGAGCTACCAGGACCCCATCTAACAGCACCAACAAGTCCATAGACCTAATACGGACCTTCTCAAAACCTCAGAATGCATAAAACAATATAAAAATCAAGAATCGCATCCCACAACCAAATTGAATCAACTTATGAATTTCAAACTCTTGAACTAGCTCTAAACGTATCGAATCATACTTAGACTATTTGGAATGACACTAAATTTTGCGTACAAGTCATAAATCATTATATGGACCTATTCACAGGCTCAAAATCCCAAACGGACCTCAATAACACTAAAGTCTACTTTAAAATAAATTTAAAGAACTTAAAAACCTTCAATGTGCCAACTTTCAACATTAAGCGTTGAAACGCTGTCGGATCTCCCAAAAATCGATTCGAACACACGCCCAAGTAAAAAATAATCATATGAACCTATTGGAAGCATCTAATCTAGGTTCCGAGGCCATTTACTCAAAATATTATCACAAGTCAAACTTGGCCATCATAGGCCACTATTAAGGAACTAAGTGTTCCGATTCCAACCCGAACCCTTCCAAACCCAACCCAACTATCCCTGCAAGTCATAAAACAATAAAAGTATATACGGGGAGTCTTAATTAGAGGGACGTGGATCTAAAAAGAAAAATAACCGGCCGGGTCGTTACATCCATAGTGATGCGTTCTCACTTCCACTCTGGTATCTCCAATCTCTGAGTCAAGCCACCCGATTTCTGATGCTCGTACTTCACATGTTGACAATTCAAACATCGAGAGACATGACTGACTATATCTTTCTTCATCTTCCGCCACCAATAGTGTTATTTCAAGTCACGGTACATCTTCCTGACACTTGGGTGAATGAATAATGGGAACTATGAGCCTCCTTAAGGATCATCTCCCTAAACCCGTCAATATTTGGGACACAAATCCGTCCTTGAAGCCGCATAACCCCATCATCTCCAATCACAACATCCTTAGCACTATTCTCCTGCACCATGTCTTTCATCACCAAGAAGTGAGGATCATCAAACTGGCGAGCCTTGATATGCTCTAACAATGATTATTGTCCCACAACGCAAGCAAGAACATGCCCAGTCTCCGAAACATCCAACTTCACGAACTGATTCACCAAGGCCTGAACATCCATGGCTAGTGGCCTCTCCACTACCGGTAAATATGCCAAACTGCCCATGCTCTCAGCCTTCCTACTCAATGCATCGGCCACTACATTGGCCTTCCCTAGATGAATAATATGGTAATATTATAGTCTTTCAATAACTCTAACCATCTCCACTGGCGCAATTAAGGCCCTTCTGCTTGAACAAGTGCTGGAGACTCTGATGGTCGATATAGACCTCACATTGGACGATGTATAGATAGTGCCTCAAAATCTTCAGTGCGTGAATAATAGTTTTTGACGATAAATTTTGACCTTCTCCTTTTAAATTAATTTTTTTACACTTATTAATCAGCAATAAATGTAGTGGAGTATTATAAAATTAATAATACCTATTTTCTCAAAATATAAATGATATAATAAGTATAATAATGGTTAGTAAAATCAATTCAATAATCAATAGTAATTTAGTCTTAAATATTTATATATTATATTACTTCTAGTACATTAATTAATTAAACTAATCTTCATGATTTTATAAATAAGTATTATGATTCTTTTAATAATTTAGTCTTAAAATTTATAATTATATTACCTCCATTACTTTAGTTAACCAAACAATTAATTTTCATAATTTAATAGATGAGTGCTATAATTTTAATTATTTAAAACTAACTACTTGCAGTAACTAATAATACATTTGTTAATTATATTTTATTATATTTTATTATATTTATTAGGATTAATTAAGTCTAATTAATTTAATTTTAAAAGGGGTCAAAACGTAAAATGGGCTACAATTGCAAATGATTAGTTTAACTCAATTGGCCACGTTTTAAATATGTTTTTAGCCTGCTATCCAAAGAATCTGGCCCATAACATTTGCCGAACACCTACAACCTGGTTCGGCAGTACCATTCTTCATTCTATTTGGCTATCCATGTCACTCGCCCTCAACCAATCTCAAAATGCCACGTCACACATCCCAAACAGTCACAGAAGAAACACAACGCATCTGGAATGTTGATCCAAATCATCAACGGTCCATAGTTAATTTTAATTTCTCCTTTATTTTTGAAATTCCCAGTATTTTATCTCAACGGTTGGATCCAAGTGATCCAACGGCTCCCATTTTGTCCGCATTAAATATTTTCCCCCTATTTTATCTCTAAAACTACGAATCCATTGACCGCAATGATCCAACGGCTCCCTTTTGATCATACATTTTAACTAGCCAAAGACGTCAAACCCTAATCATTATATCCTTGACCGGCCACCCTTTCTTCCCCCTTCCTCTCTCTTTTCTCTCATCTCCATCAAACCCCATCGTACTGAAATATTTATGTTGTCTCTCTTCCAACCACGAATGCCACTGAGATTTCCTTTTTTTGTCAATCAATTTGAATCCCAAACCCTAAAATCCTAGACCAAAGAAAAAAGAACTAATATAATCATTTCACCTTCTACTCGTTCAAATAACTACATGCAACTATAGATTCATGAGAATCTTGACTATATTATGATGATTCTTGATCCAGAGATCAAACACAGTGACCTCTGGACATCGGTTTTGACTGATGGTCTATTTGGCTCTAACGGCCAATTTTCTTCACCATTTCATACCAAGGTAAACTTCTTTCAGATTTTCCCCCTCTCTTCCCATCTTTCCTTTTTTTTTGCTCTTATCCGTAACTCAATCGTCATCTTTAACTATCCTTTCGAATTCAGATGAACCCTAATGCTCTAATGCTCTTACCTAACAAGATGAAATACCTTAAAAACCAAAGTAAATCTATCTGTTTATATACTTTGAATCTCTTCTCTAATTTTTTTTTTCTTTTCTTTCACTTTTGCTAGAGTTTGACCACAGTGAGTTAATTGTGAGATTGAGTTCTTAAAAGGCTACAAATTATCCTTACTTGGTTTACTACTCCGAAGAAGGTCAGTGCATCACGACCTCCCTCTTTTATCTTTCAACTAATTATGTAACTCTTTGTTTGATGTTTTTCCTATTAATCACCTTTTGTTCATGGTATACATCAGTAACATTGTGACTATTCTTGCTATGTTCTGCTTTTTGTGTTATGCTCAATTTTGAGTTAATAATATTTCCTGATAGTTATGTTATCTCTATGTTGTTGTTGAACTCTATTTCTCATGACTTAGCTAGTAGAAATGATTTTACACTATTGTAGTCCTTATAAGCAATCATGTTGAGCTTTCATGAACTAAATTCTATGTTAATAATTATATGTGTGTTCCATCCTTGTTAGTTGAATAATAGCCATATATATATTATCATGTTGACTGAACTATGTTCTTGAACTTCTCCTGATGTCCTGTTAAGATTTTATACTTGATGCCATAAGCTATCTTGATCTTTATGCCTATGAAATTGTATTGTATTGTTTTAGCTCAATGAATGATGTTCAGCACTGCTCATATTCTCATGTTGATCTATTTGCCAGAATGGGTTAGTTGGCAGTCTTGTTCATGATGCTATGTTGTACTAAACATTTAAGATAGAATGATTCATGTGAGTCTATCGTGATAATAAAATAAATGGAATCATGTGATAAACTTGTTGGCAGACTTATCGCTGAACCTGCCTATTTATTGTATTCTGCTTGTCTTACCTAGATCAGCCATAAAATGGGTGTCTTTACTTGCTATCTCATGACTATCCGATAGCATTGTTTGGATAATCCTCACTTATAAATATGAATATGGTTTGGTTATGGTCATCTGAAGGTCTGATGGATTGTACTTTGTCATGATTAGATATCATGCCTATTAGGATTAAATAAAGACTTAAATTAGGCTTCTTACTCATGTTAGTGTCCCTGTTAATCTAGTTGATTGGTATGCCCTTTGGAAACTCTGAGTAATGCTACTAGCATAAGTATTCAATATATGGAAGTCTTAGCTATATGCCTACTTGCTTGGAAAGCTATGCTGAAACTGTTATGATGTTTGAGACTTGTTCTAGTGGCCTAAACCCACTTAAGGAAGTTCTGAAGTATTGAACCTTTAGTGGAATTAATAGAACAAGTGCACATGCCCATCTTTGTCACTTACCGATGCTTTAGACTACTCAATAAGACATCCTGAACTTGTAGTTGTAAGAAATGGAACCTATCTACTGGCAGCATATAATCAGTTTTCTTTGCTTTCATACTTCTGCTTGGTTGTATCCTAGTAGTGATACTCATAAGTGTTCTGTACATGTTGTGATACTTAGAATCAACATCAGAGCCTTTTATCACCATCAAAACTTTAATGATCCACTTGTAGTGACATGTTCTTATATTTTGTGTTCTATTGAGAATGTTTCAAGGTCAATATTGTTAAGTCCTTAGCTGCATATGGTTTGGCACTCTAATGATGGCTGTAATTCTTAAAATGGTTGTTTGTTTTCAAATTGGTGTTTCTGTGTGGATGAACCTTTGAAAGGTTTTATGATGAACCTTTTGTACTTGCCCCTTTCATGTTCTAGGTTGGTTGAGCTGTTGAGTTAACATTAGCTTGTGCTCAAACTTTTGAGGAAGATTAATGGTCAATGTTCCAAAGTATTTGGGTGTGAGCCTGGCTTTGTGTTTGAGGCAGCCCTCTCTGACACAAGCACTGCTCGAGGTCCATGAGACCTGTATGAACTCTGAAGTGTCAGGGGTCCATAGGGGACTTCATAAATAAACATGGTTCACCCTAAGCCCTTAATCATTGATCTTAACAATCTTCAAAGGTTTAAAATAAATGAAAATTAACTTTATCGTGCTCTTTAGATATTTATTATTTATTATAATTTTATATTACTTCATCTTTATGTTGACGTATACTATTTATTTTCACTTTCTTTTATGCATGATCGATTGGGCCTACTGAGTTCATTTGGAAACTCAGGCCCGAGTTCAAGGAATTGGGTCCCTTCCTTGCTACCTATTGAGTCCGCTGCTGATTTGAATTCTGCTGGGCCTGGCTACTTGCCAACCCGATATCAAGAGTCCAGCCTTCTTTTCTTTTACTTAAAATTATTGCTGTTATTATTTGTTGTTTCTATGTATATATCTTTGAAGAACGAACCTTATTATTGGATATTCTTTTGGCATCTTGATTATTTAGAAAAATTAGGTAAAACAAGACTTATAGATAAAAGGTATCTTTGATCATAAGGTTCACCTGTTTCAACTACTTTGAAGTTTTGAACCTCAATATTTTAAGACTAATCATTTAATAAACAAACAACTTTTCTCTATTTATATTTTGCCACTAATGAGTTTTCAGTGATCTTAGGCTTTCGCAGATCCAAAGGATGAAAATAAATCCTCTTTGAAAAATCTTCAAATGGATCACGTAGAAGACACGAACTGTTTCAAAAATAAAAGGTAATCATATACAGTGGGTTTGCAAAGAATAATACCAATGCTTTTGAAAACGCAAGGCCTTCTACTAGAGCAGTTTTTTTCTAAAACAAACAAGGTATATATGCTTTCAATAAATAGCGTATTTTGAAGCAATCTCTCATTCTACAATTTATAAAGACTCACAAATAAGTATTACCCCTCTAAAGGAGATACACAACCTTTTCTCAAAGATGAGTTTTCAAACAATATTCAAAACTTTCACAGAGCCTCATTGAACAACTTCAACCAAAATCAACTACGATATAGATACTTCTTTCCCCGAACCTAGCCTAAGTTTCAGGATATACCTCAAGTAGATTTTAAGAGATGTCTAATACCTTCTCCTTAGAATAACTAAAACCCTTACACCAATTTCACTGGTTAGCAGACCACTAGGATAATATTTTTACAAACTTATAGGTACCCTAGTATACCTTAAATATTAGGTGGCGACTATTTTTATCAAATTCAGAAGACCTACTAGTTGTATTTTATTTTGACTTAAGCAAATTAGGATGCAACAACATGGCGACTCCGCTGGGGATGTATACTTTGGTTCTGACCTTAGCAGACTTAGGCTAGACTTGAATTTGGGGATGTTTGTTTATATTCTACTTTAATTGTGTATTTAACCTACAAATATGTGTTTACTCATTTTATCTTACTTGCTTACACTTTACATGACTTTATAACCTGCTAATATGTGTTTATCTGTTTATTCTTAATATTATCACTATGTCTCCTCAATAACGTATTACTACCTTATACATTGTCATCACATTTTTCCTATCGAGTCTTGGTTGTACACAATCACACACAATGTAACGCGAGGGTTGTCTTTTTACCCCTCTGAACCTTCTTTTCAAAACTTTCTAGTTTCAAAGAATGACCTTGTCAGGACAACTGACATATCGTCTCGCAGTTATTCAGTCCAACTCTAAATTTAAGAAACACTCTATTCTTAGGAATCATAAGTCATACTGCATAAACCTTAGGTGGTTCGGTCCTTGGTATTGACTCATAATTAGGAAAGCCATCATAATGTCAATGGGTCATACACCTAACGACATGTCTTCCATGGAACAACAAATCAATCCAGATAAGACACCAAGGATTTGGAGCAAAATACTTACTAAACCATTCACCCTTTTAGATGGAAATCAACCGCAATGACCTGGAAATTAGCATGGTCATGGGAGCACCTCACAAGCTATAATGATCCGACCAGTTATTTTGTATATTTGGGACCTGTTTCCCCTTTTGATGCATCACACATGTGTAACGTATTCTTTATGACTTGCGGGATTGATTGATTTCGTTCCAGGAAGACTTCGGGATAATTTAGACCATTTGATCCTTGGCTTAGAATCCTAAGTTATTTATGAGAATATTTGACTTTTGTGAAAAAGATATCGGATTGGTATTTTGATGGCTTCGATAGCTTTGTATTGTAAATTAGAACTTGGACGTATGCCCGGAATCGAATTTGGAAGTCCGTAGGTTGATTTGTGTTATTTTGTCAAAAATTAGTAATTTAGGATTTAAAAGTTTGACCGTAGGTTGACTTTTGGCTATCGGGCTTGGAATTGGATTTTGGGACTTGAATAGGTCCACTATGCTATTTTTAACTTGTCTGCAAAATTTGGTGTCATTTGGAGTTGATTTGATAGGATTCGGACGCTTAGTTGCAATTCTAGAGGTTGTTGAACTTTACTTTGAAATTTATGCGTTTTGGTATCCGATTCGTAGTTATAGATGTTATTTTTATGTTTTGATCACGCTAGCGAGTTTGTATGATATTTTAAGACTTATGTGGATGTTCGGTTTGGAGCCCCGAGGGCTCAGATGAGTTTCAGACGTGTTTCAGAGTGTTTTGAACTTATCACAGAAAATCTGGTGTGCTGGTGCTCTGATGTCGCAATTGCTCTGATATCATAATTGTTTTATCTTGCATTGTTTAATGATATTAAATCAATTTTGGTTAGATATGAGCCGTGTGAGGTGAAATTCAGGGGAAAATCTATTTCCCAGGGTTCAGTTGGCCTAGTTGAGATAAGTATCTTGCCTAACTTTGTGGGGGGGGGGGGGGGGGACTTCCCCTTAGGAATTGGTTTGTTTGTGCTAATTTTGTTATGTGAAAGCCGTGTATGCAAGGTGACGAGTGGGTACACGGGCTATATTTGGTGTTTGACTGATTTAGGCTATTTAGACTCTTACATGCCTTACTTGACGTTGTTAAAACATGTTTCACCTCTTACTTGCTAATTTGCTCTTATATGCCTTAGTTGAAGTTATTTCATTCCTTATTGTTTGTTACATCTTTAATTTGTTGAATTGTTTGTAATTGAAGTTGTTATTTAGTGAAATATCTTATTGTTGAGTTATTGGTGTTGAAGTTGAGAAAGTCGTTATCACATTGAGGTAAAGTTGTTAATTGTTGAGATATGCTTTTTGTTTAGCAACTCACTTTCATTTTGTGATTGTTGAGATTCTTGTGCATATTGTGGTTGAGCCATAGGCCGTTTGTTATGGAAATATTGGTATTGTTAATTTTTTTGGCAAGTTGTGGCATATGGGCACTTGTGGTGCGAGTTGTGATTATGTTGTGATATTGATACGCATGCGGTGGTATAAGGCTAGGGGTTGATATGCATGAGGTGAGATAAGGTGGGCTTGATACGCGCGTTGCTAGTAGGGGAACTACTTGAAGCCACGTTGTGTGTTAAGGTAGGCTAAAATGCGGGTATCTATTTCGGAAAACATGATTTTGAAAATTAAATATAAGGCTCCCGCGGTGATATAAGGAAAGATTGTAATTTAAATTGTGAAAAGTGAATACGAGATGGTACCTCGGGTGTGATTCTTATTGTGCATTCCATATTGAAACGAGTTATTGGTTGAACAGTTCTTGTTGCTTTATTTCTTCCTTGTCTTACCAATTTTGTTCTATTTGATTATTTGAGATTCTCCTTGGTTGCTTCCTTATTGTTGTCTTTCTGCCTACGATTCTGTAATTAGTTAACGTTATTATACTGCCTTATTGTCATTTATTTCCTCGCTTTCCATTACTTCTCGTTATTATATTTTTTTCTATTTATTATGTCCTAGTAGGTGTCTTGACCTGGCCTCGTCACTACTCTACCGAGGTTAGGATTGATACTTATTGGGTACCGTTGTGGTGTATTCATACTACACTTCTACACATCTTTTTGTGCAGATCCAGGTACGTCTTCACGTGCTGTCTTCAGGAGACTTCAAGGTATACTGCTCAGCGTCCGCAGGCTTCAGAGTCACCTTCCATTATCTTTCCATTTTTTTGTTCTCTTATTTGGATACTGTTGTAATAGACATTCTAGATTATCCTATAGATCTTATAACTTAGTTCCACTGGTTTTTGGAAATATGTTGTTGAGATCCTATTTTGGAGGTTTATATGAGTTTAACTGTTTTACTTTAGTATCTCTATTTCATCATTTCTGTTAAATTCTTATTAAATGTTAGGCTTACCTAGTCTTAAAGATTAGGTGCCATCATGACATCCTAAGGAGGGAAATAGGGGTCGTAACACAAGCTAAAAAAATGGAGGAGGAATATCCGATGAGAGCACGGAGATAAAATCAAGATACATATAGGAGCATTGACTGCACTAATGAACATTCGAGTTGATAGGGTACTCACCAGGTTATTGATAGAGTTCTAGGGCCCGGCCAAGGCGGTTTTCAAGTTTGTTGACTACAAGCTGATGCAGACCATTGAGGAAGTCACCAGCTTCACTGAGTTTCCATTTCCTAGACAGAAGCCTAATGTCACGACCCAGCCTATGGCTGCGATGGATAACCGACACTAAGTACCGATCATCACTAAACTTGATGATAATTTACTAATTATAAATATAATCGGATAAACTGAACAAGTATAGGCATATCTGATAAGAACTGTACAATCTGGAAAGGTGACAAGGCTTACACAAGCTGACATATACAAACATACTAACTACATAGGTGCATATCTGCAGTCCTCTAGGAGTGGTGAATTGAAAAAGTACTGGACGGAACACGGCCCCGTCATACCCAAACTAGCTGACTGTACACATACCAAAAAATAAGTAACTGCAGGATTAAGCGGAGTGACTCCAATAGCTGGTGGATGTCCTACTGATGTGGCTCAAACACTGATCTAACTGTACCCGCGCGACATGAAATGCAGCGCCCTGAAAGGGAGTGAGTACGATATGTAAAAGGTATGTAGGGTGGAAAGCATATGTAAAACATACTAAAGTATGACTGTAAGATGGTAATCTGAATATAAGTTGAAAGCTAAACAAGAGTCTGAACTAGCAACTGATCTAGAACTGAACCGAAGTTTAAGGTGAAATTGTGCTGAAACTGAACAACTATCTGAACTGGTACATGTCTGGTGTTATGGGCTATACCCCCCAAATCAGGTAACTGTAAAATTGAACTAGCCTCGTGTATAGTCATGCAGTGTAAACTGTAGTTATATACGTGTACATAATATGTTTGACTGGTGTTATGGGCTATATCCCCCCAGCAGATAAATATATAATCAACAGGCCCAGCTGGTGTTATGGGCTATCTCCCCCAGCATATAATCAATAGGCCTCGCTGGTGTTATGGGCAATTTCCCCCATCATATAATCAATAGGCCTCACTGGTGTTTTGGACTATATCCCCCAGCATAATCAATGAAAGCATGTATGAGGTATAACACATGCGGCAACATCATATGGACTCAAGAGATCATGAAGGAAACCATAAACGAAATCACAAACGTAATCTGACGCTTGTCGTCCATAAGTTGGGGGGAAGAGCCTATCCGCATTTTAGGGAGAAACTGAATATGTACATGAAATTCTAAAGTTAATTAACTCATTAGGATCCCTATATAATCAATTTTTAAATAAGGAACTCAAGATTTGTCCAACTCTTCGAATTTCAAAACAATTTGGCAGAGTTTCCCCTAAAACTTGATGATCCCCCAAAATTAATAGCAAGCACCACAATATACAATGGGAATGGATACCTGGCCAATATGATAACATCAAACTAATAGAGATCTAGTTATACACAATAGTGTCAAACGATCGACAACATGGAATTGTGAATGTAATGTTGACTCATAGTGGCAACTTGTGACATGAAAGTCTAAATATACTTTAAGAATAATATAAGCATAAACACATGATAATTAAGCTAATTAAATCTTAAATTAATCTATTTGGATCATATGTGGGTTAGGTATACATAAAAACATCAAAGGAACGGAACAAACGGAAGTTCGGATGGCATAGGCCAAATTGGCGATTTTCCTTTTTATTTTTATTGTGTTTTGAAGTTCCAACCTACACTATTGTCTTCCATAATTCACATATGAAATTGAAAAATATAAAATTGTACAATACATGCTGTTATTTTCCTTGAAAAGTCCTTAAAAGATCAAGAAGAAAGGCTAGAACATAGCTAAACTAAATCATGCCGAAAATGAAACGAAAACCCTACATACCTCCCGTGTTCTTACTTCCAAACATCGTTCCCTTTGATCCACACCCTTAATTATTATTGTATAACTAAAATACATAGGTGACAAGCTTCCTTATCCACAAAGATCTTTCCAAAACATGAGTTATAAGGAGAAAAGAGGACGACAAAGTCTTACCTATGTGGTAAGGATCGCATTGATGTGTTCGCGTCTTGATTTTGAGTTGCAGATGGAGGAATTGCTTCAAAACCCTAAGGATCTATTTAGGATATATAGAGAGATTTTTTAGGTACGATTTGGGTTTAAATGAGCCTTAGAGACGAAGGCTACAACATTGTATATCAAGATAATCCTCAACTGACCTTGTGGGTCCCAAAGGGAGCTGCTTACGTAGTCTCACGAAAACGCAAATATCTCTCCACTCTAATATTGTATAGATGAACAGTTTAATGAATTAAAAACTAGACTCGTCGATCTTCCGTTTGATGGGTGGATCACACCGTAATTCCAAGTACATTGAGATAAAAGCTCAGTAACATTAGACCTATCAATAGGCCTCGCTGGTGTTATGGGCTATCTCCCCCATCATATAATTCAATAGGCCTCACTGGTGTTATGGGATATATCCCCCAGCATAATCAATGTAAGCATGTATGAGTTATAACATATATGGCAACATCATATGGACTCAAGAGATCATGAAGGAAACCATAAACGGAACCACAAACGTAATCTGACGCTTGTCGTCCATAAGTTGGATGGAAGAGCCTATCCCCATTTTAGGGATAAAATGAGTATGTACATGAGATACTAAGGTTAATTAACTCATTAGGATCCCTTTATAATCAATTTAGAACCAAGTAGCTCAAGATTTGTCCAACTCTTCGAATTTTTGATAATATCGGCAGAGTTTCCTCTAAAGCTGGATGATCCACAAAAAAAACAGCAAGCACCACAATATACAACGGATGGATACCCAGCCAAGATAATAACATAAAACTAAAGGAGATCCAGTTATCCACAATAGTGTCAAACGATCGACAAAACGGAATTGTAAATATAATGTCAACTCATAGTGGCTAACTTGTAACATGAAAGTCTAAATATGATTTAGGAATAATCTAAACTTAACACATGATAATTAAGCTTATTTTATATTAAATTAATCTTTAGGATCATATGGGGGTTAGTTATACATAAAAATATCAAAGGAACGGAACAAACGGAAGTCGGAATGGCATAGGCCAAATTGGCGATTTTCCTTTTTGTTTTTGTTGTGTTTTGAAGTTCCAACCAAAACTATTTTCTTCCTTTATTCACATATGGAATTGAATAATATACAAGGATACAATACATTCTGATATTTCCCTTGAACAACTCCTAAAAGATCAAGAAGAAAGGCTAGAACATAGCTAAACCAAATCATGCCAAAAACAAAATGAAAACCCTACATACCTCGTGTGTTCTTGCTTCCAAACCTCGTTCAGTTTGATCGACACCCTTAACTATTCTTGTATAACTAAAATAAAGAGTTTAAAAGCTTCCTTAGCCACGAATATCTTTCCAAAACATGAGTTATAAGGAGAAAGGAGGACGACAAAGTCTTACCTATGTTGTAAGGATCGCGTTGATGTGTTCGGGTCTTGATTTTGAGTTGCTGATGGTGGAATTGCTTCAAAACACTAAGGATGTATTTAGGATGTCTAGAGAGACTTTTTAGGTCTGATTTGGGTCGAAATGAGCTTTAGATACGAAGGCTGCAACTTTATATATCAAGATAATCCTCAACTGACCTTGTGGGTCCCAAAGGAAGCTTCTTGCGCAGTCTCGCAAAAATGCAAATATCTCTCCACTCTGATGTCGTATTGATGAATGGTTTAATGAAGTGAAAACTATACTCATAGATCTTCCATTTAATGGATGGATCACACCATAAATCCAATTACATTGAGTGAAAAGCTCAGTAACATTACACCTAAGTTTTAATAAAGTTATGAACGTAACTTGTGACAACTTTTGTCGACTTTTGTTTCATAACTCATTTGACTTCAAAACTTAAAACCCGACTATAATATGAATAAAATACCTCATAACATCACCTCCTTATCATGTTAAGTACCCTAGTATAACCCCAAAAGTATGGGTTATAACATTCCCAACTTGTCGACTTTCGACGAAACTTATTTTCTTCGATTTGTTTAGCTTCTAAACCTTCCAATCCTTTTGGTGTTTGCAGTTCATGATCTTAAATATTTGTTACCTCCAAGGTAACATGATTAACTTACTTTATATACTTTCAAAGATGATCTATTTTTCGAGCATATATCAACTGAATTACGACTTACTTTTACGTACAAAAAATATGGGGTGTAACATCATTCCCCCCTTTTGAACATTCGTCCTAATGTTGACTGATGTGCTTATCAGGCTTAAAACCTACAACTCTTACAAATACTTTTATACTGTCCTTTATATCTAGGCAATTGTTCTGCGAATAAATCCAAAGGCTATGGCACTCCTCCCCTTTAAGACTCTTTCTCACACCACAACCTTGGGTCGAAATTCTTTCATTCTCGTAATTGTTCCTACCTTCTATCATGCAACATGTACGATTATGTCCTTGTACGTTCACATATGCGACTCTTTTCTCCTCTTTTCTCTCACTTTGTGAAAATATACAGAACTCTAGGCGACTATAAGTGTACTGAAGTTCTTCGCTTGGTACTTTGTCAAACTTATGACTATTGGCACATTTTGTTTCATAGCCTTGGTTATCTTTACTGCATCTAGGTAGGTCATATTATACCATAACAATTACTTCGGTTTATTATTATAAAGGTCTTCTACCCAACTCCAAGTTACTCTCTCGCAGCTTATATTTATCCTATATGTATAAATCTAAGTCCTTTAATGTTTTCTCATTATTGTTCATCTTAAGAATGATAGTCTAATCTCATCTCATATTTTGGGACTTTTATCCATCTATTGTTGATTCACCATAATATTGATCTATAATCTACCACTGATAACTTGAAACCTCTTACGTAATACATTGTCATGTCTCATCGGGGAACATCTGAAGTTATTTGCCTGATCCACCTAGGGACGATACTATACTTCAATAACCGCATTTCATAGCATCTCAATGTGATTCATCTTATTGGGGGTATTCTAATCCTCTGCAATTCATGAAATCCCTTATCTTTGAGTCATTACTCAATCGAAGGCCTAAACATCCTCCTCCTATCATTTATCACAATTACACTCTTATTCTATTACCAGGGCAACATTCCATCTATTCTAAATGCTCCTAGTATTAAACTCCTCCAAGTGAATTCAAGATATACTGAGCTTTCTATAACTTATGAAAACCATCAGCTCTTTTGTTTTGATGGGCTTAATCCCGAGGCCTTAACCCATTCTCATCACCTTCTCACTGATAGTAGGCTATAATTACATATTTTAGTCGCTTATTTCACTCTAATTTACTGCACTTTAATTGAGTTTGAGCTTTAATCGCTAGTGTTTTGCACTTATTGTGTGTTGTATGCCTTGTAGGAGTGATTTCAAGTGATGTAGATATTATGGAGCTAATTCGAGTGATTTGGAGCTTTAAAGTCTGAATAAAAGCCCAAGGGATTAAGCTGGGATCATGTTCGGGGGTAGAGGACCAAGTCTGGATGTCAAAATCGAAGCAAAATCCGTCCTCTGAGAAATTTGCACTAATGCAACGCACTATGCGATGCACTGTGCGATGCCCTAGTGCAAATTCCTTCTCCTGTCAGAGTGCAAGCTCTCTGAAGTTTCTCACTGCTGCCTCGCCTAGCACGTCGCCCCATGTGGCACGCCTGTACAAATTTTACAGAGTAATTGTCCTAATTCACATAGGAAAAGGTGGTTTCATTTGGGCCCGACCCTACTTGGTATAAATACATGTAAAAACATTATTTTTAGGACTTTTGACACATCTAAGACCTAAGGAGGCTAAGAAGAAGGGAGAGAAGCGAAAGCACAAGGGATTCATCATTCAATCCTCACTCAAGAAAAGAGTTTAGATGGTTTTATGTTTTTATTTATATTTGTGATGAATTACTCCATATCTATGGAGTTGCTATCTTTAGGGATTGATGGATTTGGTGTATTGATATTTTTTTATGGATATTAACTCTAGTTTTTATGCATTGAATTGTTTTGGGTATTTTAATTGTTGCATCTATATTCACATGTTCAAGTAATCGAGATAGGCATACTTGTGATATCTTTGCATTATCTTGTTGGTTGAATTCAATAATTCTTCTTAGTAATCAAAGGAGGCTAGTTGAATTATTATTTAGACCTAGTTAGGAAGATAATCGAGAGAGGTTCTCCTAAAGACCAATCCACTACGAACTCTTGCATATCTTCACCGAGCTTAAATAGGTTCACATTGTGAGGTTGAGACTTAATCGAGAGAGGAGTTTCTACTAAACGTTTGAACTAATAATTGAGTGAATTCGAGAGACTCACTTGAACATTAGAAGTGAATTAACTAGAGTTAAATCCTAGACAATTATCTTGCACCTATCCAATCAACCCCTATTTTCTCCCATTGATATCTTCTTTGCTTACTTTTGTTGCGATTGTCATAGTCAATTAGCTCTAGATTCTTAGTTAATTTTAGTTTTTAATCACATAATTCTCAACTATTGATCATCTTGGATAGCAACCAAGCTATAAACTATAAAAATAACGTTTAACTCTAATCCATGTGGATACGATATTATATTATACTATATTCGACTAGAGAGCATATTTAAGTGTGTGTTTTGTGCTCGTCACTCACACACCTTTTTCTTATCCTTACTCGTATCTACCTAAAACCTTGTCACACTATCATACTTTAGCTTGTGACCTACACGTATCTATTCATACTACTCGCAACCTTCATTTAATCTTGCTAGCACCATAGATTTCCTTATGTTATTCTATAACCTCAAGAGAGATATCACATTACCTCTAACTCTTATTTACTCTCGTAACTAGACCTCTCGGTACCTAGAAACTATAGGCAGGAAGATATGCT
Source organism: Nicotiana tomentosiformis (assembly GCF_000390325.3). Classification (NCBI taxonomy): domain Eukaryota; kingdom Viridiplantae; phylum Streptophyta; class Magnoliopsida; order Solanales; family Solanaceae; genus Nicotiana; species Nicotiana tomentosiformis. Next base: position 42,740,644 of record NC_090815.1, read on the forward strand.
ATTGAAAACACCACCATAATTTTTGGATACTCAATCACGTCGCTTCTAGCCCTCTATCTGAAGTATAAACTATTCACAACCTTTTGTACTTGAGTATCTTGTACCTTTACCTTGCTTACCTTTAAATCTGGCATCGTATATTTTGTCTCTCTTTCTTGAGCTTCTATCTCTGTCAGCCCTCTACTTCTGTTTCCTTTCCTCAGGTGCTACGGCGAATGCCTGAATACATGCAATGTTCACACCCAACTTCATAGATACAGTCATACATTCATTTACTAAGTGAGGACCAAATCCTTCTACATACCTATGTACCCTATCCTACATGTCTGATACAACTGCAGGAGCAAACCTCGCCAAAGAAATAAAGCAGAGGTTGTATTTTGCAACACTCATACCCCCCTTGTCTCAATGTCAGGAACTAATCCAATCGTGCAGTACATGTCTCGGTAGGTAAGTAATAGCGGAGGAATGCCTCTAAGAACTCCCGCCATTTAACTGGAGCAACCTGTATACCAACCTGTTGCTAGATCCTGTAATCTATATGCTGCCAATTCCACTGACTCTCTATATGTGGCATGCACAACTCTGAGGGCTCTAGCTACTTTGTCTAGAAAATCCTAGGGATCCTCTGTTGTACTAGCTCCCGTGAAAGCTGGAGGCCCTAATCTGAGGAAATCACAAATCCTAGAACTCGTATCGTCACCCTGAGGAACTGTATGCTACTGTCTGACCTGAGTAGCTGCAATGCTAGTCAACAATCTGATGGCCTCCCTTATGTCATCGTGTTAAGGAGCCAGAGGTGCGGTAGCTGGAGCACCCCTGACCTCTCACTGAACAGATGGAGTCTGTGAAGCTCCGGATGGAACCTCATGTCTGGACTCCTTTTGCTTATCAAACTCAGGGGGTACTCTGCTACTACCTTGGCCAGTAATGACTTTTCCTTTTTGGGCAACTGTGAGTCTCTTCGGCGGCATCACTACATAAAAAATGTTTCGTCAAAAGGCTGAATTCTTATAACATAGCTCTATCGTACGATCTAGAGAAGAAGAAAGGGCAACCATCCTATAATGCCCTGTAGCCTCTTGTTTATAAGTGTGACGCGCAACACACCCATAAACAAGACTCTTCTAGATACGGCTTGTAGACACCCTAGGACTGAACTGCTCTAATACCATGTTTGTCACGACTCAGCCTAGGGTCGCGATAGATAACCGACACTAAGTGTCGATCATCAATAAACTTTTTAATAAACTACTAATCATGAATATAAATGTATAAACTGAAAAAATATAAGAATAGTTGATAAGAACTGTACAATTTGGAAAGCTGACACGGCTAATGCAAGTTGACATATAAAAACATACAAACTGCACAGGTGCATTGCTACAGATCTCTAGGAGTGCTGAACTGAAAAAGTACTGGACAAAACAGGGCCCCGTCATATCCAAACTAGCTGATTGTACACATACCAAAAAATAAGTAACTCCGGGAGTAAGTGGAGTGACTCCAACAGCTGGTGGATGGCATACTGATGTGGCTCAAACATTGATCTATCTGTATCTACGCGGCATGAAATGGAGCTCCCCGAAAGGGACATGAGTACGATATGCACAAAGTATGTAGGGTGGAAAGTATATGTAAAGCATACTAAAGTATGACTATAAAATGGAAATATAAATATAAGTTGAAAGCTAAACAAGAGTCTGAACTAGCAACTGATCTAGAACTGAACCGAAGTTTAAGCTGAAACTGTGCTGAAACTGAACTGAAGTTTAAGTTGAAACTATGCTGAAGTTGTACAACTATTTGAACTGGTACATGTCTGGTGTTATGGGCTATACCCCCACCCCCCTCCCCCCAAATCAAGTAACTGTAAAACTGAACTAGCCTCATGTATATTCATGCAATGCAAACTGTAGTTATATACGCGTACATAATATGCCTGAGTGGTGTTATGGGCTATATCCCCCCAGTAGGTAAATATATAAACAACAGGCCCGACTGGTGTTATGGGCTATCTCCCCCAGCATATAATCAATAGGCCTCATTGGTGTTATGGGCTATATTCCCCAGCATAATCAATGTAAGCATATATGAGGTATAACACATGTGGCAATATCATATGGACTCAAGAAGTTATATCCTGTGCATCCCAAGATGACATATAATAAATATGAGACTTGTTAATCATTATTTAAATGAGTGTAAAATCATAATATGACTATACATGATGTTTGGATATAAATCGAATTTAAGTTACGGAAAAGGCGACTAAGGATTTGCCTTGTAATGAAGCTTTTTGAGCAATTCATTTCGTGTGATATATGAGTTCTTTTTGAGACATGTTATATACTAAATTAATTGTCTTGGAATTTAGTTTCCAACACTCTTAATCGTTCATTCATATGACATTCGGATAAAAAGATATAAGCGTCTGAAGAAGGGCCAGTGCTAGGGTGCCAAGCTAGCACCTCTTTGACTTTTCAAAAGTGGATATATATATGCCTTAAGTCTTCTTTTTCTTCATTTTTCCAGAAACCATGAACAAATAATATCTATAAACTTATCCTTAAGCCTTCTACAAGAGTTTCAAAAAATATTAACATCTCGGGTACGAAATAAAGAAGCGATAACATTAGAACGATCCCTACGACGTAAGTATCATTATACCGCCTCTCTTTTTCTTTGTAGTTTGAGTTTTGGAAGGTACTTCATGATTAAGAAAACACCTACTTTCTGTATTTAAGCTTTTTAAATCTCAAGAAAGATTGATAAATTCATTTCCTATTAGTTAGAACTCACAGGACGGTGATCAGAAGCCGTGAGTTCGATTTAGTCCACTTATAGTGGACTATTTTGTATTCCACTCATGTTCTCTTGTGCTGCTGATGTATAGAGTTTGGAAGGATAAAGGGCATGGATAAATGCCACATATGATAGTATAGTGGGCTGGTCACTTGTCGTTGCAATTTCAGGCTAATTGATAACTTGTTGATTGGATGTGTTATGGTATATTTGGGCCTTTTGTTGTATTAAAGGTCCCGAATTGTATGTAGGTTTTTTTTGAGTTGCTGATTGTATTGTGTTGTTGTCTCACCTATAATAGGCTTGTGGAAGCAGTAAAATCAGGGGAAAGGCTGCTCGTTTTGTTACAAATTAAGTTACTTTCGTTATATAAATAAGAGAGACATTCGTAGCCTTACAATAGCTTCACTGTCATTGTTGTATATTAAGGTGCAGTGAGCTGAGTTTAGCATTATTATTGAACAGATTTCTATAAGGTATGTTAAGGCTATCCCTTCTTTCCTTTTGGCATGATCCATATGATACAACGAACGGGCAAACACACAGCTTTCACAAATGACTCTATTCATAGAAGTACAAAGGTTGCCTATGTTCTTGATTCCCCATATGTCCTATTATTATATCGTTTGTTCATGGGTCTCAGAAAATACGTAAGTTGATAAAGTTTATTTCGTGATATTAACCGAAGGAATACTGATCTTATGATATCCCGAGAGATATTATTGACTTACTTCTTATGCATTGCATTCATTTATACATGTACATTGACCCATGACCAGAATTATATGTGTATGTGGTATAGGGAAAGGCTACAACGTTATATACACACCACCACCTAATCAGTTGGTATACGTTGATGATTTTGCCCACTAAGGCCAAGATGATATGATGGGATGCCCTCAGAGGCTTGATGATGCTATGTACACATATACCTATGCATGATATGACATTGGTACGCATATGTATGACCTTATAAATGTTTCATGATTCACAGAGCTATTCAGAGTTACAGGTTGAGTCGTTTACTTCATGTTTCTTTCATGTCTGTTATATACTGATTTATATACCTTACATACTCGGTACATTATTCGTACTGATGCCCTTATTGCCTGGGGGCTTGCGTTTCATGCCCGCACATGCAGGTAGACAGGCTGACAGTCCTCCTTCTTAGGATCCTTGCTCAGTGAGAGTTGGTGTGCTGCATTTGATTTGAAGCTGCTATTGGGTTTGGTATGATATTTTTGTATACATATATGGGTATGAGGGGTCCTAGTCCTGTCCCTTATACAGTTGTACGCTCTATTAGAGGTCTGTAGATAGTCATGTATAGTTGGATAGTATGTGGCCTTGCCGGCTTCTATTTTTGATATATAGTTGTCCGTGGCAGCCTTGTCGGTTCACCCTACCATATTCCGCGTGTATATGTATATATGTATTTTGTCATGTTTCCTATCGAATGTTATTCACAGGATTCAGCAGTTTATTGACAAATGGTATACATGACATACCCTTATTTCATGTTTATGTCTTAGACGTATACTTAGGGGTGTTCGACAGGTAGGACTCAGGCACTCGTCATGGCCCATCAGTTTGGGTCATGACAAAAGCGTTATCAGAGGAGTTTTGTCCTAGGGTTGTCTACTGACCATGTCTAGTAGAGTTTTGTTTATGAGTGTATTGTGTACCACACTTATAAACAAGAGGCTGCAAGACATATAGGATGTTATCCTCCTGTCTTATCTTAGATCGTGAGATATAAGGATTCATTTTCCTAACAATATGTTATGTTTTTAGTGATGCCTAAGAAGGCTACAGCCGCCCAGAAGGGCAAGTTCATGACTGATGCGACTACAAGTCGAGTGCCACGAGTTGCCAGGACTCAGGGAGAGTCTCGGAGTGAGACTCCATCTCAGACTTCACATACCCCTCCCTCTCTAGAGGAGATCTGAGGGGCACCAGCTCCAGTGCCCGCCCTAGTACCCCCAGCTCCTCAGCTAGATGCATCAGTTTAGAAGATGAGAGATGTTATTCAGCTATTACTCGATTAGTGGCCGCACGGGCTCGGCGCTAGGAGGTAGGTATTAGTCATGCAGATAGGGCGATCAATGCAAGTGTTCGTGATTTCATTAAGTTGGACCCTCCGATATTTATTGGAGCATATCCAAACGAGGACCCTCAGGTATTTATCGATAGGATGTAGAGGACTTTGAGGTTAATGAAGGCCACTGCGACTGAGTCAGTTGAGCTAGCTTCCTATAGACTTGAGGAAGTTGCAGTTAATTGGTATGAGTCTTGGAAGTTGTCCAGAGGTGAAGATGCCCCTCTAGCAGTATCGCAGGAGTTTACAAATGCTTTGTTTCATCATTATTTGCCAACAGAGCTTAGACAGGCCAGAGTTGATAGGTTCTTGACTCTTCGACATGGTAATGTGAGTGTTCGTGAGTAAAACCTTCAGTTTGATTCTTTGGCTAGGTATGCTCCCACAATTTTTGTTAAGATGGAGGATCGGGTTCACCGATTCGTGAAGGTTTTGGAGCCGCACCTTCTTAATGATTGTATGTCGGTCTCACCTCAACCAGGCATGGATATTTCTCATATTCAGGAATATGCTCAGGGTGTAGAGGAGCGTAAGCAGAAGCAGAGGGCCGATCGTGAGCATGATAGGGGACAGAGTAAGAGAGCGAGATCTTTAGGTCCTTCTGGTGAGTTTTGAGGTGGTCAGTTACAGTAGTACCCGAGGTATCCAGCCCAGCCATCGACTAGTACACCCCCTCAGTTTGCCGGAGATTTGATTGTTCCACATATTCACGGCCCAGTCAAAGTTCCAGGGCCTCTAGTTTTCAGTATAGGGATGAGTCAAGTTAGATAACTTATGAAAACCAGTCAAAGTTCCAGGGCCTCTAGTCAGTTTGCCTCCTCATATGATGTATATAAATTGATTGATCCAGGTTTCACCTTATTGTATGTCATTCTATTGGTTGCTAGTAAGCTTGGGATAGAACGTGAGTTAATTGAAACTTTTTGAGGCATTTACACCTGTTGGGGATCCAGTGATAGCTAGAAAGGTATATAGAGATTGTATAGTAGTAGTTCATAGTCTTTATACAGTAACAGACTTTGATTGAGTTAGATATGGTAGAATGTGATATTATAATGGGTATGGACTGGTTGGATTCTTGTTATGCTAACGTTGATTATAGAACAAAGATGGTTCCGTTCCGGTTTCCATGGAAGCCAGTTCTGGAATGGAAAGGTAATACTACATCACCGATAGGTAGGTTTATTTCCTATATCAAGGCAAGGAAGATGATTAGAAATGGCTATATTTATCACTTAGTTCGTGTACAGGATGTGAAAGCAAAGTCACCAACCCTTCAATCTATCCTTGTGGTTAATGAGTTTCCTGATGTTTTTCCCGATGATCTTCAAGGCCTTCCGCCGGAGTAGGAGATTGAGTTTGCTATTGACATACTACCAGAAACTCAGCCGATATCTATTCCTCCTTATAGAATGGCACCTACAAAGCTGAGAGAGTTGAAAGAACAACTGAGGAATTTGCTTGAAAAAGGCTTTATCAGACCCAGTACATCACTGTGGGGAGCACCTGTGTTATTTGTGAGAAAGAAAGATGATTCCTTGGGGATGTGTATTGATTACAGGTAGTTGAATAAGGCGACGATCAAGAATAAGTATGATGATAGGCTATAATTTCGTGTTTTAGTTTCTTATCGCACTCTAATTTACTGCACTTTAATTGAGTTGAGCTTTCAATCGCTAGTGTTTTGCACTAATTGTGTGTTTTATGCCTTGTATGAGTGATTCCAAGTTATGTAGATATTGTGGAACTAATTTGAGTTATTTGGAGCTTTGAAGTTTGAGTAAAAGCCCAAAGGAATAAGCCGGGATCGTGTTCGGGGGTCGAGGATCACTGCCGGACGTCAAAATTCAAGGAAGAATCAACTCATAAAAATATACACTAGTGTGACACACTGTGCGATGCAGCAGTGCAAATTTATGTTAGAAATTGGCAAAGTTTAGAGGCCACCCAGGTGTGAGAGCGTGCACTGGGCGCGCACACGGGCGCGCAAGTGAGGGAGAATACCATCCAAAGTGCGCGGCCATATGCGCGAGCACACTGCCAGGTGCGCGGCCGCGCAAGTCCTATTTCGCGTAGGAGAAGGTGTGTTCGTTTAGGCCCGACCCTATGTGGTATATATACATGGTAAAACTGTATTTTCTGGACTTTTGACATATCTAAGACATTAGGAAGCTAAGGAGAAGTGGAAGAAGCAAGAGCACAAGGATTTCATCATTCAATCCTCCTTCAAAGCAAGAGTTTAGATTATTTAACATAAAACTTATTTGTGATAAATTACTCCATATCTATGAAGTAGTTCTCTTTAGGGTTTGATGGATTTGGTGAATTGATATTTGTTGGTGGATTATAACTCTAGTTTTTATGTATTGAATCGTTTGGATGATTTAAATGTTGCATCCATATTCACATGTTCGTGTAATCGAAAGAGGCATAACTTGTGATATAGTTGAATTATCTTGTAGGTTGAGTTCATTAATTCTTCTTAGTAATCGAAAGAGGCTAGTTGAATTATTGTTTAACCCTAGTCAGGAGGATAATCGAGAGAGGTTCTCCTATAGATTAATCCACTACGAATTCTTGCATACCTTCATTGAGCTTAAATTGGTTCATATTGTGAGGTTCAGACTTAATCGAAAGAGCAGTTTCTACTAAATGTTTGAACTAATAATTGAGTGAATTCGAGAGACTCACTTGAACATTAGAAGTGGATTAACTAGAGTTATATCCCAGACATTTATCTTGCACTTATCCAATCAATCCCTATTTTCCCCCTTTGATATTTTCATTGCTTACTTTTGTTCGTTTGTCATTAGTCAATAATTATAGATTCTTAGTTAATTGTAATTTTTAATCACATAATTCTCAATTGTTCATCATCTTGGATAGCAACCAAGCTATAAACTAAGAAATTGTGTGTTTTGCGCTCGTCAAATTTTGGCGCCATTACCGGGGTTGGCAATCAATAGTGTTGGAAATAGTTTGTAGTGTTAATTCATGAATTTTTTTTCTCTTTTTAAGTTTGGTGTTCCTTGACTGTGTGCAGGCTGCAGGTTAGATTAGTGCATGACTCGATCCTCTGGGAAAGAAGTGCTACCATATGAACCAGAAAATTGAGAAGCAACTGCGACAACTAAGGAGGGAAAGAGATATCCCCGAGAATACAGAGAAGGTTTGGCAATCCTCAACCAAAGAAGTTATGGCGGGAGACGAGGATAATGTTGATTTGGCTGCAAGAGAGGCAGCTCAGCAAAGAGAAAAAGTTGCACGAGATGCTGAGGAGACAACTCTACGAAATGCACAACTTGTCTATGAAGAGGAGAGGGCTCGGAGAATTGTTCAGAATCAACCTTTGGGTGCAGGCAAATTCAGAAATATAGCTCCCGGTGCTGGGAGACCACTTGGCGATTATGTAGACCAGTCTACAAGCAAAGCTTATCAAGTGTGAGACCACCTCTAGTTGCTTCAAACCCTTCAAAACATTTGTGTCTTCAGAGAAAAGTAAAACGAAGATCCAAATAATCATCTGATGGATTTCGAGGAGATTATGAACACCTTTCAATACAATGCTATGTCACAAGATGCAGTTTACTTAAGGGCGTTCCCCTTCACTCTCAAGGACGATGCAAAGCATTGGCTTCGAAGCTTGCCTAATGGATCGATTAGAACATGGGATGAGATGACCAAAATATTTCTTGGCAAATATTTCTCATCAGCTAAGACGGGCAAGTTTAGAAGAGATATCCATAACTTTTTCCAAAGCGAAACTGAAACTGTGTTTGAAGCTTGGGAGAAATTAAAGGAGATAGTGTGAAAGTGTCAATATAGTGGAATTGAACTCTAGATGCAACTCCAGGACTTTTGGGATGGATTGATGTCAGTTGCAGGCAGAACATTGAGCAATGCAGTTGGAGGCCCGTTGATGAAGAAGACTCCAGAAGAGATAGTCATAATTCTAGATGAGTTATCTGAAGATGAAAATCAGTGGCCCTCTGAGATTGCTGAAAGAAGAAGATCAACTGGTGTTCACCAAGTTGATGCTAACACATCGGTGCAGGTACAGCTTGATGCCATGTCCAAGGAAATAAGGAAGCAGACCTTAACTTCAATACATTGTGAGCCCCATTCACCGTGTGATATATGTGGAAGAGGACACCCTACTCATATGTGTCAAGCCTCAATCGAGCAAGTTAATGATGTTGGGAATTATAACTTCAATGCAATGGGTGAGAAGCACCCCAATTTTTCATGGAGTTCACCTGGGGTACTGCAATTGTATGGCAACAAAACAACCCCAGATTTCAAGGACAGGGAGCTCCTGGTTTTGTAAATCAGCCGAGGCCGCAGTTACAGCCTTAACAACCAATTCAGTCTGGGTTAGAAGATCTAATGAAGTTCTTCATTATCAAGACAGATGAAAGATTAGATGCCCATGGTTCAGCTATCAAAGAACTTGGCACTGGTTTGAGAAACTTGGAGAAGCAAGTGGGACAAATTGCAACTGTATTGTCTGAGCGAATCCCAGGTACTATACCAGCTGATACTGAGAGGAATCCTAAAGAAATGGTAAATGTTGTGACCTTGAGAAGTGGGTAAGTGTTGAAAGATCACCACTCCGGTCCAAAAAGACATTGTACCTGAAAAAGAAATTAGGGAGCAGCTGAAAAATGAAGTTGATAAGAAGAAGCCAAGAAGGGAGCTGAGAAAAAGAAGAAAGAGGAAACTTTAAGAATGGAGGAATCTAATGAAGAGATCAAGCTCATGCTTGCTCTACCTTTTCCCCAAAAGCTATATAGAGAAAAGTTGGACAAGCAGTTTGAGAGATTTTTAGATATGCTGAGACAGGTTAATGTAAATTTGCCATTCACAGAAGTTCTCTCACAAATGCCAGCTTATGCTAAATTCTTGAAGGAGATCCTCACAAAGAAGAGGAAGATATAAAAGACATCAGTGGTCAAGTTCACAGAGCATTGCAGCATAATCTTGCAAAACAAACTCCCACAAAAGTGCGGACATCCAAGGAGTTTTACTATATCTTGCTTGTTAGGCACTCTTAATTATGATAAATCTTTATGTGATTCTGGTGCCTCAATTAATTTAATGCCTTTGTCTATTTACAGGAAGCTGGAGAATGAGATTGGAGAGATAAGGTCTGCACCAATATCTTTGCAGCTGGCAGACCAAACAACTATCATACCCGAGGGGATAGTGGAAGATGTCTTAGTTCGGGTAGATAAATTTTTATTTCCTGTAGATTTCATAGTGGTGAAGATGGAGGAGAACAAAGAGGTCCCCCTTATCTTAGGAATACCATTCTTAGCGACGTCTTAGTGGAAGATGTCTTAGTTCGGGTAGATAAATTTTTATTTCCTGTAGATTTCATAGTGGTGAAGATGGAGGAGAACAAAGAGGTCCCCCTTATCTTAGGAAGACCATTCTTAGTGACGGGCATAGCAATATTAGACATACATGATAGAAAACTCATGCTTAGAGTGGGTGAGGAGATGGTGACTTTCGAGATGAATGTAGAGACGGGGTGAAAATGGAGAAGCCAGCTGCAAGTGTTGAATGGAAGGTGAAGAGCTCAAAAGAGAAGGTTGTAGTTAGTGACCAAGATAAGTGTGGGGTGTACCCCAAGAAGGCTGAGAAGAAGCTGTCTGCGTGGATGTGCGCACTAGTTCGGGCGAGAAGAATGGAGCCCAACGTTGATTCAGACCCCGACTAGACATTCAGGGAAGTTACCTCTACCTTATGCTTTTTAATTATGTGTCATGGGGACATTCCACAACTTAAAGTGTGGGGTGGGGGATATTTGTATGTTGTATGTATAGTAGTTTTAGTTTTACCTTTGTTAGTTGTAGTAGTTAGAGATAGAAAAAAAATTGAAAACCCCATAAAAATTTTAATTTTTTCGATTTTTTCTGATGATGGATATCATTCGACATGTTTCCTGAGGGATAAAGTCTAAAGAAAAAGACAAAAAGATTTTTTTTGTTAGGTAGTGTATTAATTTCCCCTTGGTTCTTTTTTGTGCCGCGGTTCTCTTCCAAGGGTTTTGTTTGAACCGGGTGTAGTTAGTTTTATTTTTGTTAGGAGTAGAAAACCTTGTGCTATGATTTGAATTGGAAGCAATATCCTTGACTATGTTATACCTTGAGAATAATGAGTGCTCTGGTTGTGACGCTTAGGCTCAGTTGTTGACTCTTGTGTAAGTATCTTAAACTGTATGATCTTAACTTTGCTTAACTACTTTGACTAGAGTGTCTTGATAATCCAATCTTGAGTGAGTTATTTTTCATTTGTGTGTGAGATTTTGGTGTATTCGGTGCATTACATTTGATGTCTAGAACTTGCCCTGTGTATTTGCAAAGCAAAATAGTAGTTTTGTTCAATCTTGGAAAGGATATAGACATTTTTTTTATGAGCCAATGATATGCGTTTACCCATTTAATTGTTATGTATCGTAGTTAACCCCTTTGAGCCGTAATCATGTTTCTTTGACAACCACATTACGAGCCTTACCCATTTGTTCGAATTGACCATCTATTTAAACCTTGACCTCTCATGAGTACTTGAATTTGTTATGAACTTTGTAAAAGTTGAAGTGTGGGGTGATTGGTTTGGCTTTTGAGTGGAACTAATGAAATAAGGAGAAAGTGCATGATTTTTAAAAAGTAAGATCCACTTGAATTAAAAAAGAAAAAATAATATAATTGTATGGTTGTGAAAAATATTCCTTGATAGTGATAACTCTTGATGTAATTGTTCTTAAAGAAGTAAGGAGTTAATATATATTGATGTGAAGGTGGAATTTATGGTTCAACACAAGTGTGGAGTTTAAAAGGTTAATTGTATGTATTAAAGTGCTTAGAGAAATGTAGTAACTCTTATATCCAAATGTATCCTACCCATCTTGCAGACTACATTACAACCTATTAAAGTCCTACTTGATCCTTGACTGAATGAGCTCGAGTTAGTCGAGTAGTACACTATGGGCAATCCTATGGTTCATCTTTTGTGGCATATGAATGTTGTTTCAGAGAGTGAGTGAATTCTTTCTATCTTGAGTTCCTAATTGTTCTTAATTTCTATGGTGTGTGGAACTACTCTCTATTATTGTGTGAGGGTACTTGATTCATGAAGGAAAGGTAATGTCGTTGACCTCTAGGTTAGAGTAAGTGAGTGAGTTGTAAATAATACGTGGTACTTGCGAGTCAAATGTTGAGGCCAGGATGTTACACTATTGTGCTTAATCTATTTTAAATATTCTTGGTACGATGAGTTATGAGAGTTGTGTTTTGAGGTCGTGTCATTATAAAGTGTAGTTTGCTTGAGGACGAGCAATGGTTTAAGTTTGGGGTGTTGATGGTAGGCTATAATTGCGTTTTTTAGTTGCTTATCGCACTCTAATTTACTGCACTTTAATTGAGTTGAGCTTTCAATTGCTAGTGTTTTGCACTAATTGTGTATTTTATGCCTTGTAGGAGTGATTCCGAGTTATGTAGATATTGTGGAACTAGTTCGAGTTATTTGGAGCTTTTAAGTCTGTGTAAAAGCCCAAAGGAATAAGCCGGGATCGTGTTCGGGGGTCGAGGATCACTGCTGGACGTCAAAATTCAAGGAAGAATTAACTGCTGAAAAAATACACTAGCGTGACGCACTGTGCGATGCAGCAGTGCAAATTTATGCCAGAAATTGGCAAAGTTCAGAGGCCACCCAAGTGCACGAGTGCGCACTGGCCGCGCATATGGGCACGCAAGTGAGGCAGAATACCATCCAAAGTGTGCGGCCATATGTGCGAGCACACTCCCAAGTGTGCGGCCACGCACGTCCTATTCCGGAAAGAGTCCTATTTCGTGTAGGAGAAGGTGTGTTCGTTTGGTCCCGACCCTACTTGGTATATATACATGGAAAAAGGGTATTTTTTGGAATTTTGACATGTCTAATACCTAAGGAAGCTAAGGAGAAGTGGGAGAAGCAAGAGCACAAGGATTTCATCATTCGATCATCACTCAAGACAAGAGTTTGGATCGTTTATTCTTTCCTTTAACTTAAACTTATTTATGATGAATTACTACATATCTATGGAGTAGTTCTTATTAGGGTTTGATGGATTTGGTGAATTGATATTTGTTTTTGGATTATAACTCTAGTTTTTATGTATTGAATCGTTTTGGATGATTTAATTGTTACATCTATATTCACATGTTCATGTAATCGAGAGAGGCATAACTTGTGATATAGTTGAGTTATCTTGTAGGTTGAGTTCATTAATTCATCTTAGTAATCGAAAGAGGCTAGTTGAATTATTGTTTAACCCTAGTTAGGAGGATAATCGAGAGAGGTTCTCCTAAAGACCAATCCACTACGAATTCTTGCATATCTTCACTGAGCTTAAATTGGTTCATACTGTGAGGTTGAGACTTAATCGAGAGAGGAGTTTCTACTAAATGTTTGAACTAATAATTGAGTGAATTCGAGAGACTCACTTGAACATTAGAAGTGGATTAACTAGAGTTATATCCCAGACATTTATCTTGCACCTATCCAATCAATCCCTATTTTCCCCCTTTGATATCTTCTTTTCTTACTTTTGTTCGTTTGTCATAAGTCAATAACTGTAGATTCTTAGTTAATTATAGTTTTTAATCACATAATTCTCAATTGTTGATCATCTTGGATAGCAACCAAGCTATAAACTACGAAAATACTGCTTACCTCCAATCCATGTGGATACGATATTATATTATACTATATTCGACTAGCGAGCATATTTAAGTGTGTATTTTGCACACGTCAAAGTACCCGCTCCTGAGTATTGATGATTTATTTGATCATTTGAAGGGTGCCAGATGTTTCGAGGATAGGCTTGAGGTCTGGGTACCATCAGGTAAGGGTTAAAGAGAAAGATATTCCGAAGAAAGCATTCAGGACCAGATATGGGGATTTTAAGTTTCGTGTTATGTCATTTGGTTTGACCAATGCCCTAGCAGTATTCATGGACTTGATGAACCATGTGTTTACGAACTTTCTAGATATAGTCGTGATTGTATTTATAGATGATATTTTGGTTTATTCCCGTTCAGAGGCTGAGCATGCAGATCATTTGCGTACTGTGCTCAAAGTTCTACAAAAAAAGGAAGTTGTGCACAAAATTGTCTAAATGTGAACTTTGTTGAATTTTGTAGCTTTCCTTGGGCATATTATTTCAGGTGAGGGTATCCGGGTTGATACACAGAAGATTGAGACAGTGAAGAGTTGGCCCAAACCCACGACACTGACGGAGGTTCGTAGCTTCCTGGGTTTGGCAGGTTATTACAGGAGATTTGTAGAGCGATTTTCCTCACTTTCAGCACCATTGACAAAGTTTACTCAGAAGGCAACTAAGTTTCAGTGGTTTGATGCTTGTAAGCAGAGCTTCCAGGCATTAAAGGACAAATTGACTTCAGCACCGGTTCTGACACTCCTAGAGGGAACCGATGTTTATGCTATCTATTGTGACACTTCGAGTTGTGTATTGATGCAGCATGGTAAGGTTGTTACTTATTCTTCTAGAAAACTAAGAAAGCACGAGAAGAATTACCCGACCCACGATTTAGAGTTAGTCGCGGTGATTCATGCACTAAAGATGTGGAGGCACTATTTGTATGGTATTCATGTTGAATTTACGACATAGGCAATGGTTGGAGCTACTGAAAGACTATGATGTTGATATTTTATACCATACAAGGAAGGTGAATATAGTAGCCGACGCCCTCAACCATAGATCTATAGGTAGCCTGTCATATTTACAGTCATAGAAGAGTGAGATAGCCTGTGAGATTTATCAGCTAGCTAGTCTACGAGTTTTATTACTGGCTTCAAGTGATACCATAGTTACTATTCAAGAGATGGCAACATCCTCTTTAGTAACTAAAGTGAAGGAACGCCAGTATGGGGATCTTGTGCTAGCTCATTACAGAGATACAACTCCTCAAAAGGAGTAGACACCATTTGAGATTACAGGAGATGGAGTCCTCATATATCGAGGTCGATTATGTGTTCCTAATATGGCAGGGCTGCGCCAGCAGCTTATGGGAGAAACTCACTATTCTCGTTATTCTGTTTATCCAGGAGCGACGAAGAGGTATCATGATATTAGGGAAATATACTGGTGGGACGAAATAAAGAAGGATATAGCAGAGTTTGTTGCTCAGTTCCCTAATTGTCAGCAAGTTAAGATTAAGCATCAGAAACCCGATGGATTATTGTAGGCTATATAGATTCTGGCTTGGAAATGGGAAGTAATTAATATGGATTTTATCATAGGCTTACCTCGTACCCAGCGTAAGTTCGATTATATATGGGTGATTGTTGATAGACTTACAAAATCAGTCCATTTTCTACCTGTCAGGACTACGTATTCAGCAGAGGATTATGCAAGGCTTTATATTAAGGAGATAGTACAACTTCATAGTGTCCCTATATCTATTATCTCAGTTTACAGCTAATTTTGGAGGTCCTTCCAAAAAGGATTGGTGACTTAGGTAAGTCTTAGTACAGCATTTCATCCCCAGACAGACGGTTAGTTTGAGCGTACTATTCAGACACTTGAGGATATGTTACGGGTTTGTGTGATAGACTTTAGGGGTAGATGGGATGATCATCTTCCGCTTATTGAGTTCGCATATAATAATAGCTATCATTCTAGAATTCGGATGGCTCCATACGAAGCTCTTTATAGACGAAAGTGTAGGTCACCCATCGGATGCTTTGATGTTGGGGAAGCTAAGTTAGTAGGACCAGAGTTGGCACAACAGGCAGTTGAGAATATTAAGCTTATACATGAAAGGCTATTAGCAGCCCAGAGTTGTCAGAAGTCCTATGTAGATAATCAACAACGAGACTTGGAGTTTCAGGCAGACGACTGGGTATTCCTAAAGGTATCACCGACGAAAGGCGTTATGAGATTCGGTAAGAAAAGAAAGCCTAGCCCTCTGTACATTGGACCTTATAAGATCATATGCAGAGTAGGCCAGGTAGCATATGAGTTAGACTTGCCTTCCAACTTGCAGTATGTACATTCAGTATTTCATGTGTTTAAGCTCCCTAAGTGTATCAGAGATACATCTAGAGTCGTTCCAGTTGATGATGTTCAGGTCACAGAGCAGCTATCATATGAGGAAGCTCCCTTTGCTATACTAGACAGACAAGTTCGGAGATTGAGAACTAAGGACGTAGCTCTGGTTAACGTACTTTGGAGAAACAAAAATGTGGAGGAGATGACCTGGAAGCTGAAGAAGACATGAAGTCTAGGTATCCTCACTTGTTTCTGCTTCTGGAGGAGGATCAAACCGAGACATCACGGCCTTTAGGTGCGTATATGATACTGGATTCATATGTTAGTTACTGTCATTTGTCATTGATTAGTTTGTACAACCTTTGGCTAGTTTCGAATTGTTCGACACCGATTTTGGCCTATTAGTGTGAATTATGGAACGGTCAAAGGGCTTGGAAATGAGGTAAGTCTCTCACCTAACCTTGTACGAGAAAATTATCCCCATAGGTATTTTAAATAATTATTTGCTAATAACTGTGGGTGCTATATAGGCGAGATGTGACGAGAGTCCGTACGTAGCTAAAATTTATGCTTATGTCCGGGTAGACTTAGAGCTTTACCATGCATTACTTGTGTTATTTGCACTCAACTTGTTAGTTTAATTACTTGGATTCATAATAGGATTTTAAATGACTAAGCTTCATTACTTTGAGTTTTGGCGGAATACTTGACTGTTAGTGAAAATTATGCCTTCTTTGAGTATTATTCCTATGCAGTACTCGTTGATCAGATTTTGTAGAGTTTCCTTTATTCTTATAGATCGGGCTGAACGCCTCGGCAGTATAATAAATGCATCTACGGTTCGTGATGGTCGACCCTCGGTAGTATGCATATTATTCTAGATCGGGTCGTACGACCTTGGCATAATTCGTGCATGATATTGCTCGGAGCCCGATTATAATTGATATTTCTTCTTGATCTGAGACTTGAAAATTACATGGTGGCTCTTATGTGTTAAATACTTGGCCTGTGATAGTTGGAGACTTTAAATTGATATTATGTTTAAGAATTATAAGTTATAATTTCTTATCTCACTATTATTGTTTTATTTCATGCCTACTTATGATTTCTACACTTTAATTATTGACCTCTAGTAAGTGTCGATGTAGACCTCTTGTCCCTACTTCTTTGAGGTTAGACTAGATTTACCTAGAAAGGTGCTCTGTTCAGATGGTCCGATGATTGTGAGGCAATCTTTCAGAAGCTCAAGACCGCATTGACTACAACACCAGTGTTTATGTTGCCCTCTAGTTCGGGGATGAATACTGTGCATTGTGACGATTCACAAGTTGGCCTGGGTTGTGTATTAATGTAGGAGGGGTGAGTTATTGTATATGCTTCATGTCAGCTAAAGCCCCACGAGAAAAATTACCTCGTGCATGATTTGGATTTGGGCGCGACAATTCATGCACTCAAAATCTAGAGGCATTATCTTTATGGGGTGTCCTGCGAGGTTTACACCGATCATCGTAGCTTGTAGCATTTGTTTAAGGAAAGATATCTTAATTTGAGGCAGCGCATATGGCTTGAGTTACTGAAGGATTATGATATTACTATCCTATATCATCCGGGCAAGGCGAATGGGGTTGCAGATGCCTTGAGAAGAAAAGGCCGAGAGTATGGGTAGTTTGGCATTCATTTCACCAGAGGGGAGGCAACTGGCTTTGGACATTCAATCCTTGGCTAACAGATATGTGAGGTTGGATATTTCAGAGCCTAGTCAAGTTTTTGCATGTGTTGTGGCTTAGTCTTCGTTATTTGAGTAGATCAAGCCTTGTCAGTACGATGATCTGCACTTGCTGGTTCTTAGAGAAATGGTACTACAGGGTGGTGCCAAGGAGGTCACTATTGGTAAGGATGGTGTTCTGTGACTGTAGGGTCACCTATGTGTTCCTAATGTTGATGGCTTGAGGTAGAAGATTCTAGAGGAGGCACACAGTTCTCAGTATTCTATTCATCCAAGTGCTACAAAGATGTATCGTGACCTGAGGAAGCATTATTGGTGGCGATCGATGAAGAAGGACATATTTGAGTATGTACCGAGATGCCTAAATTGCCAACAGGTTAAGTATGATAATAAGAGGCCAGGTGTCCTATTTCAGCAGATGGTTATACCGGAGTGGAAATGGGAGTGCATCTCTATAGACTTCGTAGTTGGGTTGTCGCGGACGTTGAGGAAGTTTGATGCCATTTGGGTCATTATTAACAGGTTGACCAAGTCGGTATGCTTTATTCTGGTTGTGACTACGTACTCTTCCGAGAGATTGGCCAAGATTCACATTCAGGAGATTGTCTGGTTGCATGGTGTGCTTGTTTCCATCATTTCAGATAGAGGCCCTTAGTTCACTTTGCATTTCTGGAGAGCAGTATAGAGCAGGTTGGGTACCTGGGTAGAGCTCGGCACAACCTTTCATCCCCAGACCGATGGGCAGTCGGAGTGGACAGTTAAGATTCAGGAGGATATGCTTAGAGCATGTGTGATAGACTTCGGAGGGCAGTGGGATCGGTTCTTGCCTTTGGCCGAGTTTGCGTATAACAACATTTATCATTCCAGCATCAAGATGGCTCTATTTGAGGTTTTATATGGTCGGCGATGTCGTTCGCACATCGGATGGTTTGAGCTCGATGAGGCTAGGTTATATGGCACTGATTTAGTGAAGGATTCCTTGGAGAAGGTAAAGTTGATTCAGGAGCGACTTCGTACAATACGGTCTAGACAAAAGAGTTACGTGGATCAAAAGGCGCATGATTTATCATTTATGGTTAGCGAGAAGGTTCTCTAGAAAGTCTCCCTGATGAAGGGTATCATGATGTTCGGGAATAAAGGCAAGTTGATCCCAAGGTTTATTGGCCTATTTGAGGTGTTGAGGCGAGTTAGGGAGGTTTCTTATGAGCTTGCTTTGCCTCCCAGTCTATCGGGAGTTCATACGATTTTCCATTTGTCTATGCTCTGGATGTACCATGCCGATAGGTCGCATGTGTTAGATTACAACACAGTTCAGTTATATGAGAGATTGGGCTATGAGGAGGAGCCAATTGCCATTGTTGACAGGTAAGTTCGCCAGTTGAGGTCTAAGAAGATTTCTGCGGTAAAGTTCTAGTGGACGGGTCAACCAGTCGAGGAAGCGAATTGGGAGACCAAGAAGGACAGGCATAATAGATATCCTAACTTAATCAGCACTCCAGGTTTGATTCTAGACCCGTTCGATGATGAATATTTGTTTAAGAGGTGGAGAATGTAACAACCACACCGGTAGTGTTGCTTTCTAGATTATCGTTCCCTTAATTAAGACTCTTCGTATGTGCTTTTACTGTTTTATGACTGGCGGGGATGGTTGGGTACGGTTTGGAAGAGTTCGGGTTGGAATCAGAACACTTAGTTCCTTAATAGTGGCCTAAGATGGCCAGGTTTGACTTGAGTCAACATTTTGAGTAAATGACCTCAGAACCGAGATTTGATGGTTCCAAAATGTTTGTATGATGATTTTGGACTTGGACGTGTGTTCAGATCGATTTTAGCCTATTGCCCTTCGCGTTCGCGAAGGTGGCGCTGCGTTCGCGAAGCTTTTGTTAGGCAAGCCTTCGCTATCGCATGGCCTTCTTTGCATTCGTGAAGTACATTTTCTGGAGGGGGGCGGGGGGGCTTTGCAGCTTGCCTTCGAGATCGAGAGGCCCTTTTGGCGATCGTGAAAAAGGGTCAACTGGGCAGAATCTTGTTTTAAATCGAGACTTAGGCTCATTTTCTCTCACTTCACTTTGGGTTAGCCGATTTTGGAGCTCTTGGAGAGGGACTTTTCACCTAGCATTGTAAGGTAAGTAATTACTACTTAATGTGAGTATAATACACGGATTATGGATAGATTTTAACAACTAATTATGCAAATTATAGGATTTTTTTGAAAAACCTAGGTTTTGATAAAAATTAATATGGAATTGGGTAAAAATTATATATTTGTGTTCGTGAGGTTATGGGTAACATTTATTTATGAAAATTTTCAGAATTTGGGCACGTGGGCCCAGGAGTGAATTTTAGGAATCTTCCAAATTGGGTTGGGTAATTACTCTAATTGTTAAATTATAAACTTTTGGGCATATATTAATTAATTTGTACAACCTTTGGCTAGTTTCGGATTTCTCGGCACCGATTTAGGGCTATTAGTGTGAATTGTGGATCGGGAAGAGGACTTGGAAACGAGGTAAGTCTCTCACCTAACCTTGTAAGAGGGTATTATCCCCGTAGGTATTTTAAATAATTATTTTCTAATAATTGTGGAGTCTATGTACACGCAATGTAACGAGAGTCTGTTCGTAGCTAAAATTCATGCGTATGTCCCGGTAGACTTAGGACTTTACCATGTATAACTTGTATTATTTGCACCCAACTTGTTAGTTTAATTACTTGGATTCATAATCGAAATTGGAGAAAGGATTTTAAAGTACTGAGCTTCATTACTTTGAGTTTTGGCAGAATACTTGACTGTTAGTAGAAATAATGCCTTCTTTGAGTATTATTCCTATGCAATAGTCGTTGATCGGACTTTGTAGAGTTTCCTTTATTCTTGTGGATTGGGGAGAACGCCTCGGCAGTATAATAGATGCATCTATGATTTGTGCCGGTTGACTCTCAGCAGTGTACACATTATTCTAGATCAGGTCGTACGACCTCGGCATAAATCGTGCGTGCTATTGCTCGGAGTCCGATTATAGTTGATATTTCTTCTTGATCTGAGACTTGAAAATTACCTGGTGGCTCTTATGTGTTAGATACTTGGCCTGTGATAGTTGGAGACTTTAAATTGATATTATGTTTAAGAATTATAAGTTATTGTTTCTTATCTCCCTATTATTATTGTATTTCATGCCTACTTATGATTTCAACACTTTATTTATTGACCTCTAGTAAGTGTCGATGTCGACCCCTCGTCACTACATCTTTGAGGTTAGACTAGATACTTACCGGATACATGTTATTTATGTACTCACGCTACACTTCTGCACTAATTGTGCAGGATCTGGTGAAGGTGCTCTGGTGGCCAGTAAGGCGCGTACCCCCGCTACTCGGAGACTTAGTGGTGAGCTTGCTCCCTTTGCTCTGTTCTGAAGCACCCAGAGTCTCTTCTTTATTGTATTTATTTTCTGTCTATATTTCTCCAAACAATAGTATATGGGGTTTTGTATATTCTACTAGTTTGCTCGTGCACTTGTGACATCGGGTTTTTGGGGAATTCTAGTAGATATTCATGGTTTTTTATTATAAAATTCACTACTTCACTCTTATGTTTAGTTTATGATTTACATTACTATGATCACCTACTATTTGTTTTTTATTAAATAAAATTAATGATTTTAAATATATTAAAATAAATAATTAAATGGATAGTTCACTATTGACTTGCCTAGCGACGACGTTAGGCACTATCACGGCCTATAATGGGAATTGGGTTGTGACAATGAATTTTGTGGTAGGCTTACCATGGACCTTGAGGAAATATGATGCAGTCTAGGTTATTGTGCACCGGTTGACTAAGTCTGCACACTTCATTCCTGTGATGGCTTCTTATTCTTCAGAGCGTTTGGCTCAAATTTACATCCGGGAGATTAACCTCCTACACGGTGTGCCTATTTCCATCATATTTGACCGGGGCACGCAGTTCACATCGCATTTTTAGAGCTGCACAGTGTGAGTTGGGCATGTGGGTCGATCTGAGTACCGCATTTCATCCTCAGATGGATGGACAATTTTAGCGCATTATTCAAATTTTGGAGGACATATTGCGAGCATGCTATATGGATTTCGGGGGTCAGTGGGACCAGTTTTTACCTCTAGCGGAGTTTGCCTATAATTACACCTATCAGTCCAGTATCTAGATGGCTCCATACGAAGCCTTATATGGGACGCAATGTCGTTCGCCAGTTATTTGTATGAGCACAGTGAAAGTAGATTGTTGGACACTCATTTGATTCGTGATGATTTAGAAAAGGTTAAGGTGATTCAGGAGCGACTTCATACAGACCAGTCCAGGCAAAAGAGTTACACGAACTGGAAGGTTCGAGATATGGCTTACATGGTAGGTGAGAAGGTTCTTCTCCGAGTGTCGCCTATGAAGGGCGTAATGCGGTTTGGGAAGAATGGAAAGTTGAGCTCGAGATTTATTGGCCCGTTTGAGATTTTGGAGAGAGTTGGGAGGTTACTTATAGGTTTGCATTGCCTCCTAACCTGGCAGGGGTACATAGGGTATTCCATATTTCTATGCTTTGGAAGTACCATGAGGATAGGTCACACGTTTTATACTTCAGCATGGTAGAGTTTGATGAGAATTTGACCAATAAGGAAGAGTCGGTGGCTATTCTAGAGCGGCATGTTTGTAAGTTGAGTTCTAAGATTTTCCATCTGTGAAAGTACAATGGAGAGGTCAGCCAATTAAGGAGGCTATGTAGGAGTTCGAGTCCAATATGAGGAGTAGATGCCCGCACCTTTTTACCAGTCCAAGTACATTTCTATGTCAATTCGAGGATGAACATTTCTTATAGAGGTGGAGAATGTGACGACCCGATAGGTCGTTTTGAGTAATAACTCATTTTTCTGTATTCTGAGACCTTTCGTTGCTTTATTTGATGATTTATGACTTTCCTGCGTAGTCCATGTCGATTTTCGGATAGGTTATATGTGAAAATTCAAAGAAAATGTAGTTTATGACTTAAAATGAGTTATGAATTGACCACGGTCAACATTTTTGGTAAACGAACTCGGATCGGCATTTTAACGATTTTGGTAGCTTCGTATGATATTTTTGGACTTGTACGCATGTTTGGCTGGGGTTCCGAGTGACCCGAGGGAATTTCAACGCATTATGTGAAAGATTGGAAATTTTGGTTTTAAACTTGAAATCCTTGAGTTTTGATGATCGATTCTTCATATTTGATATTTTTTTGATGGTTTGAGTGAGCGAGCGAGATATATGATATTATTACACCAGTGAGCATGTTAGGATTGGAACCCGAGGGGCTCGGGTGAGTTTTGGATGTGTTCCGGTCAATGAACCTCATTTGCGAGGACACGTTTGCTTTTGCGGAGGTTGGACCTTTGCATTTGCTAGCCTCTTGGTCGCATTTGCGACCCCTGCGTGTTTAGGACAGCTTCGCAATTGCGAAACTAGGATCGCATTTGCGCACATAAGGGTTGTCGCAAATGCCCTTTTGTCACATTTGTGACTTTTGAGGGACTGTGGCACTGTTCGCATTTTCTGGCATCGCAATTGCAAACAAGAGTTCGCTATTGCGATACCTATAGCAAGGTAAAAGTGGAAAAGATCGGGACTTAGCTTATTTTACACTATTTTTCAACCCTATACTCTCTAGAGGCAATTTTTAAAGAGGATTTTCTTCCCAAATTCATTGGTAAGCAACTTTAAATAATTTTCAATCAATTTTAATTGGTTTTACATGAATTTAATCATTAAATCTATCAATTTCAAGGTAGAAAATAGGGATATTGGGTAGAAGTTTTGAATTTTGTAGAATTGAGATTTAGATCTCGAATTGAGGTCATTTTGAAACAAGTCACATAACCGGGATCGGGGTGAATGGGTAATCGGGATTTGGTCCGAATCTCATATTTTGACCAAGCGGGACCGGGGTTGACTTTTTCAATTTAGTTAAAGATTGAACCTTTTTCTTTCGTGGGCAGTTTCTAAAGCTTATTTTAGCTTGTTTGATTGATAATTGGCTAGATTCGATTGGTTTGGAGACTTGTTTCAAAGGAAAATCTGTGGTTGATTGTTGATTTGATTCCGAAAAGAGGTAAGTATCGTGGTTAACTTTGACTTGAGGTAATTAGGACTTATTTGGTCTATTTGCTACGTGAATTATGTGTGGGCATGTCGTATATGCATGGTGTATAGTGTGTATGCGCTGTCATAGGTTCAAGCATGCGGGGTGTGCCATTTATCATCATGTTATTATTTATTTACGGAGTATATGCAAGGTATAGAGTGTATATGCGCTGTCATAGGTTAGGCTCGACACTTACGGAGTACATCGGATCGGTTATACTCATACTATACTTCTGTACTTCTTGTGTAGATCCCGGAGTTGGTCCTAGCGGCGCATAGAAGAGATTTCTCGGACCAGATCTAACCCGGAGACTTGAGGTAGAGCTGCACGGCGTTCGCAGTCCTTGAAGTTCCCTTCTTATCCTATTTTACTATTTATCTTATTTCGGATATGTCACAACCCAATATTCACTAAAGGCCATGATGGCACCCAACGTCGTCGTTAGGCAAGCCAATGGTGATGTATCCAATTAATTGCTCATTTTATTACTTTTGAAATCATGAATGTTATTCAATAAAGAAATTAAGTATGGAAGCCATGGTTATGTAAAGCATAAATTGTCACAACCCCAAATTCCCATCTTAGCATGTCGTGTTGGCACCTAGTCCCTATGACTAGGTAAGCCTAACACATGATGAGTTATTAACATAATTGAACTATTTAATCATTGAATCATAAAGCAGTAAATAACACGCATAGCTGCAAACGACCAATAGTTATACATTTTCCAACACCGGTAGTACGGAGTCATAAACTCTACTGAAATACACTAGAATTTCTAAATAAAATACCGCTTTGAATTACAATTTAACAGTAGCATAATAAAGTAAGATGGTGACTTCAAGGCCTACGAACGTCAAGCAGGTGTACCTTGATGTCTCCCGTCGCACAGACGCAACTCTCAACATCACGATTAGAAATACCTGGATCTGCACAAAAATGTGCAGAAGCGTAGCATGAGTACACCAACAGTATCCAGTAAGTATCAAGCTTAACCGCGGTAGAATAGTGATGAGGTCAGGTTAAGATACCTACTCGACATAGAAGCCTATTCAAGATATACATAAAGCTAACAATGGAAAGAACATCAATGTTAGGCTAACGGCAGAAAGATTATTAATTTACAACCAACAATGACATAATAGAAACACAAATGGAAGCAAGTAGTAAACAGGTAATAAGGAAGAAACATAATCAGTACACCGATGAGATATGAATAAACTCAAATAAGGAAAAACAAATGACAACTCAAATAATCAAATTGTTTCTAACGCATGGACTTACAAGAAAAAATTTCCCGAGGCACCACACCTCGTAAATCACAAATAATGAATCGCAATTTCTATATCTTACACGTATGGCACCTCATGCCCACAATAACAATCACTTTTGCATGGAAACGCCCACGTGCTACCATGTACATATCAACCGTGACAAATATCAATTAAAAATGATCAAGAGATGTATTTAAAAACCATAAAACATAATAAAAATCTTGAATAGAATAAGGCGTCAAATGAAATAATGAGTTTACTTTAGAAATCGAATAAAGTAAAGTAAGATACAATTTATACAAAATAGAGTATCAGATGGGTTTAATTTAGAAATCATTAAAAATGGAGTAAAAATATCATATTTTAACAAAACAAAATATTAATTAAATTAACGAATTAAATATAGAATTTGTTAAAGAAAAACATGATAACAATTTTAAGTAAGGTAAACATCAAACATGGTGATGAGATAATTTGATACCCAATTACAGTGAAAGTGGATAATCATTTACAATAAGAAGGCACCGAGTGAGATAACGAGTTTTATCTTAAGAGGCACATACAAATAAGCATGTTAATAATTCTTTTATTTAAACCATTATGTTACCAACAATTCAACAGAATATGATATAGTGGAACAATTCAACAGAATATGATATAGTGACTCCACGTAATTAAATTCACATTGACAATCAATTTACCAAGTTATAACGGAGGCACATATTGGCATGGTAAAGCAATACAACAAATCGCGTAGAATGCATGACTCGCACAAGAAATGCGGATGAATGATTGAAGGAAGAACAATGACCGTTCAAATCAACAAGTTGTACTAACTTGAAATGTACGGTAAGAATCACAACCGAGGTACAGCCTCGAAATCACGTTTCACAAGTCATAATCACAATCTTTCCTTATATCACCGCGTGAGCCTTGCATTTAGTTTTGAAAATGATTTTTCCAAAATAGCTACAAGCATTTTAGCCCACCTTATCTCATCGTGTGACTTCAAGTAATTATCTTACTAGAAACACGCGTATCAAGTCCACCTTATCTCACCACAGGCGTATCAACCCCTGTCCTTATACCACCGCATGCGTATCAATATCGCAACACAATAACAAATCGCACCATAAGTGTCCATATACCACAACTTGCCAAAATTAATAATACAAATATTTCTACAACAAATAGACCATGGCTCAACCCCAATGTGTACGAGAATCTCAATAATGACATAATGAATGAGAAATACTCAACAAGGGAAAATATATCAAAAATTAACAACATCAACCTCAATGTGATAATAGCTTTCACAACTTTAACGTCAATAACCCAACAAGAAAATAATTCCCACGGAATAACAACTTCAATTAAGAGTAATGCAACAATAAAGAGGTAACAAAACAATAAGGGAGGTGACAACTTCAACTAAAGCATATGAGAGAAAATATAACAAGTAAGAGATATGACAAGTGCTAACAACATAGAATAAAGCATGTAAGAGTAGATTAATACATGTAAGAGTATATTAACAATTCAAGATATAACATGATTTGACAATCTAATAAAAGACATGTAAAGAGTCTAAATAACCTAAACCAGTCAAATACTACATGTAGCCCGTATACACACTCGTCACCTCGCGTACGCGTCTTCCACATAACAAAAATAGCACAATCAGCCCAATTCCAAAGCGGTAGCCCCCCCCCCCTCTCCCACAAAGTTAGGCAAGATACTTACCTCAACTAAGCCAAATCAACCCTTGAAATTAGCTTTTACCCTAAAATTCACCTCCACGCGGCTCAAATTGAATCAACCAAAAATGACTTAATAATATCAAACAATGCAAGAGAAATCAATTACAATAGATAAAGTTATCGCAACTGCGACATTAGATATCGCAATTGCGAATCTACCAAATTTTGCCTAACCTCGCAAATGCGAACCAGGTGTCTCATTTGAGATATCTGAGCCTCCCCTGTCATGTTCACAATTGCGATGTTGGTACTCGCAATTGCGATAACTACAACACCATCAACCTATTTTCAGTTCAAACCATTCCGAGACGCATCTGAAACTCACCTGAGCCCTCGGTGCTCCACACCAAACATCAACCCAAGTCTAAACACTTAACACGAACTCGCTTGCGTGATCAAACCATCAAAATAACATCCGAAACTATGATTCGGACCTCCAAAACACATGAAATTTACATGAAACTAGAGAACATCTAAAAACGCAACCGTGCATCCGATTCCTATCAAATCAACTCAGAATGATGCCAAACTTTGCAGACAAGTTCAAAATAAAAAAACATACATATTCCAAGTCCCAAAACCAAAATCCAAATCCGATAGCCATGAATTCAACCTACGGTCAAACTTATCAAAATTATAAACCTTTAAATTGCCAACTTCCGTCATAACAAGTCAAATCAACCTAGGGAGCTCCGCTGGGCATACACCCAATTCCAAAATCACGTTATGAACCTATCTGAGTCATCCAAACACCGATCCATGATCACATATGCAAAGTCATACTTGGCCAACTCGTCCAATCTTTAAGCTTCTGAAATGAGAATCACTCTTCCAAATCAATCCCGCACCGCTTAAAAATCAAACCAACAATACACGCAAATCATAATACACTATATGAAGCTATTCGAGACCTTAAACCACCGAATTGCATTACCGTTCGGGTCATTATAGAATTAAAACTTGAAAGTTAAATGGTTGTAATATTAGTCAAAAACAATAAGCATCTACTAGAACTTCTTAAAATCCGATGTCACAAGTGCACGAGCAACCTAGTAGAATATACAAACCACTACAACTACTATTTGAAACGAAAAAGACAGAAATATAAAAGGCAACAGGAAGGAGACTCCGGGTGCTGTAGATCGGAGCATGGAGGAGCAGCTCACCACTAAGTATCTGTGTAATGTGGATGCACGCCTGAGCATACACCAGATGTACCTACATAGTACCTGCACAATTTGTGCAGAAGTGTAGCATGAGTACATATATCAACATGTACCTAGTAAGTATCTAGTCTAACCTCGAAGAAGTAGTGATGAGGGGACGACATCGACACTTACTAGTGGTCAGTAAATAAAGTGCAAGAATTATAAATAGGCATGAAATACAACAGTAACAATGGAATAAGAATCAATAAATAAATGATTCTTTAACAAAATATAAATTTAAAATCTTCAAATACCTCATGCCAACTTCAACAAATAAGAGACTTCAAGTAATTGTCAATTTTCTAGTCATGAAGGAAATATCAAGTATAACCGGTCTTCTAGCGATATTACAAACGAGTTATGCCGAGGTCGTACGGCCCGATCCATGGATGCATCTCATTATATATATATATATATATATATATATATATATATATATATATATATATATATATATATATATGTGTGTGTGTGTGTGTGTGTGTGTGTGTGTGTGTGTATGTGTGTGTATGTGTGTATGTGTATATATATATATATATATGTATGTATATGTTCGGCATGATCCACAACAATATGGATAATCTTCGGACTACGGGACATACATTTACAACACCATGATAGGCACATAATAGAGCACAATTTTCTATCAACAGTCGAATATTCCGCCAAAACTCAAGTAACGAAGCTCGGTCTAACATAATTCCTAATCGAATTTCAACTATAAATTAAAGTAGTTAAACTAATAAGTTGGGTTCAATAATACAAATATTGTATAATAAAGTCCTAAGTCTATCCGGACATAAATATGATTTTTAGCTACATGCGGACTCTCATCACTTAGTGCATACATAGCACCCATAATTATTAACAAATAATAATTTAAACACCTACGGGGTTAATTCCCTCTTACAAGGTTAGGCAAGAGACTTACCTCGCTTCCAAATTCACTACTCGACTCCTCAACCACATTAATTGCCTCAAATTGATGCCGAGCAATCCAAACTAGCCAATGGTCGTACAAACCAATCAATATTTGCTCAAGAATTCAAAATTTAACTATTAGAATAATTACCCAACACAATTTGGAAAATTCCTAAAAGTAACCCGGGGGGCCCACATGTCCGGATTCCAAAACTATTTGTAGATAGATGTTACTCATGACTTTATGAACTCAAATATATAATTTATACCCAATTCTAACATCAATTTTGTTGTCAAATCACATTTTTACTAAAACCCTAGGCTTTTCGAACAAAGTCCCATAATTTCTATAATTTCTAGGTTAAAATCTACCCATAATCGATGTATTAAACTCACATTATGTAGAAATTACTTACCTTAAGATGCTAGGTGAACCTCTCCAAAAAGCTCCAAATCGGCCAAAGAAAGTGTAAGAATGAGAAAATTAAGCTTAATCTCGATATTTTAAAAGTTTCTGCCCAGTGTCCCAGTCTTCGCGATCGCGAAAAGGCCCCCACTATCGCGAAGGAAAAATTTCCAAGGCCTAGAAAAATGTTATTCACGAATGCGACAATAGCGTCGGGAACGCGAAGGCTTACCCAGCCAAAGCTTCGCGAACACGAAGGGCAATGACCAGCTGACCCCTCCCCCTAGCCCCAATCCCTTCTACGCAAATGCGGGACTACCATCGCGAACGTGGAGGCCACTGGTCCCGGGCCTTCACAAATGCGAAGCACAAGTCACCCAACCCCCAGTCCTTCATCGCGAACGCAGGGAAACCTCCGCGTTTGCGAAGAAGGAAACTAGAACCAGATATTTTTGCTTTTTTGGACTTAACTCCGGGTTGTCCGACACACACCCGAGAAACCCGAGACTCTATCCAAATACACCAAAAATTTCATAAACATGATACGGACCTGCTTGAAGCCATGGAACATGTAAAGCAACATCAAAACTAGGAATCGCACCTTAAAACCAAATTAATCAACTTATGAATTTTAAACTTCTTCAACTAGCTCCAAACGCGGCGAATCATACTTAGACAACTCGGAATGACGCCAAATTTTACGCCCAAGTCACAAATTCCAGACAAAACTGTTCCTAGGCTCAGAATCCTAAACAGACATCGAAAACACTAAAGTCTATTTCAAACCAAATATATGAAACTCTAAAACCTTCAAAGGGAAAATTTTCAACATTAGGCGCCAAAAATGTTCCCGGATCACTGAAACTCGATCTGAACACACGCCCAAGTCCAAAATATCATACGACCCTATTGGAACCATCAAATCCCTGTTCCGAGGTCGTTTACTCAAAATGTTGACTAAAGTCAAACTTGGCCACCTTACGCCACTATTATGGAACTAAGCGTTCTGAATTTAATCAGAACCCCTCCAAAACCAAACCACCCATCCCCGTAAGTCATAAAAAAAAAAAGCAAATTGGGAAGTCTTAAATAGGGGAACGGGGATCTAGAAAGAAAAACTACCAGTCGGGTCGTTATATTCTCCACCTCTTAAATAAATGTTCGTCCTCGAATGGATCTAGAATCATACCTAGAGTGCTGAATAAGTGTGAATATCTGCTCCACATGTCTTCCTCGGTCTTCCAAGTCACCTCTTCGACTAGTGGACTCCTCCATTAGACCTTTACCGCAGAAATTTTCTTAGACCTCAACTAGCAGACATGCCTGTAAACAATGGCAAGTGGATCCTCATTATAACCAACGCTCTCATATAGCTGAATTGTACTATAATCTAACACATGTGACCTGTCAGCATGGTACTTCCAGACCATAGACATGTGGAACACTGGATGAACTCTCGATAGACTGGGAGGCAAATCAGGGATGTAAGTAACCTCCCTAAATCGCTCCTGCACCTCAAATGGACCAATAAACCTCGGACTCAACTTGCCCTTCTTTCCGAACCTCATGATACCCTTCATCGGCGAGACTTTCAAGAGAGTTTTTTCGCCCACCATTAATAACAAATCACGCGCGTTCTGATCCGCGTAACTCTTCTGTCTAGACTGAGCCGTGCAAAGTTTCTCCTAAATCAACTTTACCTTATCCAAGGAATCCTTTACCAAATCAGTATTGTATAACCTATCGCCGGGCTCAAACCAACCGATAGGAAAACGACACCACCGACCATACAAGGCCTCAAATGGGGCCAACTCGATGCTGGACAAATAACTATTGTTATAAGCATACTCAGCCAATGGTAAGAATCGATCCCATTGTCCTACAAAGTCAATCACACATGCTCTAAGCATATCCTACAGAATTGGAACTGTCCGTTCCGATTGCCCGTCGGTCTGAGGATGAAAGGCTGTGCTGAGCTCTACCCGAGTACCCAACCCACTATATACTGCTCTCTAGAAATGTGAAGTGAACTAAGGGCCTCTATCTAAAATGATGGAGATAGGCACACCATGAAACAGAAAAATCTCCTAAATATAAATCTTGGACAACCTCTCCAAAGAGTATGTAGTCGCTACCGGAATAAAGTGTGCCGATTTGGTCAACCTGTCGACAATGACCCAAACAACATCAAATTTCCTCAACGCCCGCGTCAACCTAACTAAGAAGTTCACTGATGCACTCCCACTTCCACTCTAATATAACCATCTACTGAAGTAAGCCACCTGGTCTTTGGTGCTCACACTTAACCTGCTGACAATTTAGACATCTAGCCAAATACGCAACTATGTCCTTCTTCATCTGCCGCCACCAGTAATGCTACCTTAGGTCATGATACATCCCCGTAGCACCTGGATGATTAAAATACTACAGATTGTGTGCCTCCTCTAGAATCGTATCCCTCAGGCCATCAACATTAGGAGCACATAGGCGACCCTGAAGTCGCAGAACACCATCATCACCGATAGTAACCTCTTTTGCACCACCCAGTTGCACCGTCTCTTTAAGAACCAGCAAGTGCAGATTATCTTCCTGACGATCCATGATCTGCGCAAATAAAGAATACTGAGCCACAACACATGCAAGATCTCGACCAGGCTCTGAAATATCCAACCTCACAAATCTGTTAGCTAAGGACTGAATGTCCCAAGCCAAAGGCCTCTCCTATGTTGAACTGAATGCTAAAATACCCATAATCTCAGCCTTTGTGCTCAAGGCATCCGCGGCCACATTCTCCTTAATCGGATGATAGAGGATAGTAATATCAGAATCTTTCAATAACTCAAGCCACTTGTGCTGCCTCAGATTAAGGTCCCTCTGCTTAAACAAATGCTTCAAACTACAGTGTTCGATAAAGATAATGCCTCCAAATCTTGAGAGCATGAACTATCACGGACAACTCCAAATCATGTACAGGGTAATTCTTCTCATAGGGCTTCAGCTGACATGAAGCATATGCAATAACTTGCACCTCCTGCATCAATATAAAACCCAAGCCAACGCATGAAGCGTCGCAATACATAATATACATCCCTGAACTAGAGGAAAATACTAACACCGGTGCTGTAATTAATGTGGTGTTGAGCTTCTGGAAGCTCGCCTCGCAATTATCGGACCATCTGAACGGAGCACCCTTTCGGGTCAATTTAGTCAAAGGAGCTATAATAGACGAGAAGCCCAACACAAACTGACACTAATAACCTGCTAACCTTAAGAAGCTCATGATCTTGATCGTTGTGGTAGGACGAAGCCAACTCTAAACTGCCTTTATATTCCTAGGATCTACCTTAATACCCTCACCTAATACAACATGCCCCAAGAAATCCACAGAATCTAACTAGAACTCGTACTTGGAGAACTTAGCATATAGCTTTTGTTCCCGCAAGGTCTGAAGCACAACCCTCAAATGTTTCTCGTGCTCCTCCATACTATGCGAGTGGATCAATATGTCATCAGCAAAGACATTGACGAATGAGTCAAGATATGGCCTGAACACCCGATTCATCAAATCCATAAATGCCATCGGGGTGTTAGTCTGAAGGCTTTTGTCTTGTTCGAGTGAGGGTGTGAATAAGTATAAAAGGAAATAATTCTAAAGAACATCACTAGAAACTCATAGTGCCCACATCTAGTCTGGAAAGCCGTCTTCGGAACATCCGAAGACAGAATCCTATGCTGATGATACCCAGACCTCAGGTCAATCTTAGAGAACACTCTAGTACCCTGTAACTGAACAAACAAATTATCAATGTGCGACAATAAGTACTTATTCTTGATAGTGGCTTTGTTCAACTTGCGGTAGTCAATGCACATCAGCATACTCCCATCATTCTTCTTCACAAATAATATCGGTGCACCCCAAGGTGACACACTGGGTCTGATGAACCCCTTCTCGAGCAACTCCTCAAGTTGTTCCTTCAACTCCCTCAACTCCTTCGGACCTATGTGGTATAGTAAAATAGAGATAGGCTGGGTGCCTGGTGCCTGGTGCCAAATCAATAATGAAATCGATATCACGATTGGGTGGCATGCCTGCTAGATCAGAAGGAAATACATTGGAGAACTGCTGCACCATGGGCACTGAATCAATAGTTGGAGCTACCACAACAGTATCCCGAACATAAGCCAGATAGGCGAAACAACCCTTCTCAGCCATATGTCGAGCCTTCAAGAAAGAGATAACCTGACCAAATGTACTGGTAAATTAGCCCCTCCACTCCAATCTAGGCAACTCTGGTATCGCCAAGGTCATGGTCTTGGCATGGAAATCAAGAATAGCATAGTATGGAGACAACGATTCCATGCTCAGGATGACCTCAAATTCAGCCATATCAAGCAATAGAACATCTGCTCTGGTCTCATAACCGTAGAAAGTAACAACATAGGATCGGTAAACCCAATCCGCAACAACAGAATCACCCACTGGTGTGGACACATATACAGGAGCAACCAAGGACTCACGAGACATATCCAGATAAGGAGAAAATAGAGAAGATATATATGAATATGTAGACCCTAGATCGAATAGTACTGAACCATTCGTACTACACAAAAAAATAATACTTGCGATCGCGGCGTCTGAGGCTACTACATCTAGTCTGGCTGGAAAGTCATAGTACTTAGTCGGAGCGCCACCTGGATGGCCTCCACCTCTAGGGTAACCCCCACCCACCTGCCCTCCGTCTCTGGCCGGTCGGACATACGGTGCGGTAGCTGGTGCGCAGATCATGGGCTGATGGCCCTGCTATACTGCCTTGCCCATAAACTTGGGGCAAAACCACCTCATATGACCGAGCTCCCGCACTCGTAGAAACCTCTCGGTGTGGAAGACTACTGACCCTGAGTGTGACCCTAGTGACCTGAATACCCACTAGAGGAACCCTGCATGGCCGGTAGATGGTAGGTACTCTCTAGAATGGCGCTAAAGTAGGGCCGCATCGGGGCACTTTGAGCAGGTGGTGGTGCTAAATACTTATGCCTGCTAGACTAGCCACTCATGAACTGACCTCCGCCCCTAGACGGGGAGCCACTGAATTTTCTAGAATGCTGAGGCCTCTTCTCCCCAGTCGTATACAATTGGCTCTGGATGCGGATACCCTCGATCCTCCGAGCTATCTATATAACCTGCTCGTAAGAAGTCCCCATCTCAACCTCTCGGACCACAGTAACCTGGATACTGTAAAGCAAGCCTGCAATAAACCTCTGCACGCTCTCTGAATCTATGGGGAGTATCATAAGTGCATGGCCAGACAACTCATAATCGGTCACATACATTTGATCCTATTGAAGTCGCTCGAATGGAACCCGTAACTCTTCCCTCTAAGAGGGTGGAATATACCTCTCTAAAAAGAGACTTGTAAATTGGCCCCAAGTCAAGGGAAGTGATCCTGCTAGCCTGCTATAGACATAAGACTGCCACCATCTATGGGCCCAGTCCTCCAATTGAAATCCACCCCGATGAACTCCAATATTCCCATGCTATGCACCATGTCCTTGCAACAATCAATGAAGTCCTGTACGTCCTTATGTTACTCACAGCCAAAGACAAGAGGATGCAGCCTAGTCCAAATGTCAAGCTGCTTCTACTGCTCAACGATTGCGGCTAGTCTGGGCTCTAGTTTAACCATTGCAACAGGCTGGGGCCCGCCCGCAGGTAATTTACCTGGGGTCTGATAAACGACAGCAGCGTGCCATGGAGCCTGAGCAGTAGGAGTCTGTGCTCCCCTTCCCTCCTGAGATGTGGCCGGATCTACCGGAAATAGCATAGCCGGAGTCATAGTATCCATGAACCCCAACATACAGTCCTTGACCTCCTGAAATCCTAGTGCAATCATAAAATCTATCAGGGTCGGCTCAGCTGCAGGCTCCTCATCCTGTTCCTCAATAGCAGGATCCTCCGCTGGATCCACTAGTTGTACAATGGGAGCAACTGTAGGACGTCCTCATCTTCTAACAGGAGATGCAGCCCTCCCTTGGCCTCTTCCTCTTCCTCTAACAGCAGGGGCAGTATCCCCTCTACCGCTGGGTACTGCCATACCGCGTGTTCTCACCATCTGTGAGATAATAAGAGAAAGATACTTAGCACAACATCAACTACACGATAGAAGATGAAGATATAGAAGTTTCCTAACACCTTATATCCTCTCGAAGATAAGTACGGACGTCTCCGCGCCGATCCACAAGACTCTATTAGGCATGCTCATGACTTATGAGACTTATGTGAACCTAGTGCTCTGATACAAAGCTGTCACGGCCCAATTCTCACTAAAGGCCGTGATAGCATCCAATATCACTGTTAAGCAAGCCAACAATGATGTTTCCAATTAATTTCTCATTTTATTACTTTTGAAATCATTAATTACATTCAATAAAGAAACTAAGTATGAAAGCCATGGTGATGTAAAGCATAAATAAAACATATAAGTAAAATGTGGTAATAGTAGTCAAAAACCATAAGCATCTACTAGAACTTCCCAAAACCGGTGTCACAAGTGCACGAGAAATCAAGTAGAATTTACAAACCACTACAACTACGGCCTGAAATGAAATAGACAGAAATATAAAAGGCAAAAGGAAGGAGACTCCGGTTGCTGCAGATCGGAGCATACGGGAGTAGCTCAACACTAAGTCTCGTTATAATGTGGATGCGCACATGTACGGACATCAGAAGTACCTGCCTCAGTACCTACACAATTTGTACAAAAGCATAGCATAAGTACATAAATCAACGTGTACCCAGTAAGTATCTAGTCTAACCTCGAAGAAGTAGTGACGAGGATTTGACATCGACACTTACTAGTGGCCAATAAATAAAGTGCAAGAATTATAAATAGGCATGAAATACAAAAGTAACAATGGAATAAGAAGCAATAAGTAAGTGATTCTTTAACAAAATATCAATTGAAAATCTTCAAATACCACATGAAAATCTTCAAATACCACATGCCAACTTCAACAAATAAGAGCCTTCAAGTAATGGTCAATTTTCAAGTCATGAAGGAAATATCAAGTATAATCGAACTCCTAGCGATATTGCGCACGAGTTAAGTCGAGGTTGTACGGCCCGATCCATAAGAATCTTGTAGATACACTATCGAGGTCGCACGACCCAATCCATTGATGCATCTCATTATATATATATTGCCAAGGCATTCGGCCCGATCCACAGGAATGTGGAAACTCTTCGGACTACAGGACATACATTTACAACACCATGATAGGCACATAAAAGAGCACAATTTTCTATCAACAATTGAATATTCTGCCAAAACTCGCGTAACGAAGCTCGGTCTAACATAATTCCTTCAATTATACGTTCAAGTAATTAAACTAACAAGTTAGGTTCAAATAATACAAGTATTGCATGATAAAGTCCTAAGTCTACCCTGACGTAAACATAATTTTTAGCTATGTACGGACTCTCGTCACTTCGTACGTACGTAGCACCCACAATTATTAACAAATAATAATTTAAATACATACAGGATTAACTCGGCTCCTCAACCACACTAATTGCATCAAATCGATGCCGAGCAATCCAAAATATGCCAAAAGTCGTAAAAACTAATCAATAGTTGCTCAAGAGTTCATAATTTAACTATTATAGTAATTACCCAACCCAATTTGAAAAATTCCTAAAAGTCACCCCTAGCCCACGTGCCCGGATTTTGAAAATTTTCGTAGATAAATGTTACCCTTAACCTTCTGAACTCAAATATATAATTTATACCCAATTCTAACATCAATTTCGTGGTCAAATCACATTTGTACTAAAACCCTAGGTTTTTCTAACAAAGTCCCATAATTTCTACAATTTCTAGGTTAAAATCTACTCACAATCGATGTATTAAACTCATATTATGTAAAAATTATTTACCTCAAAATGGTAGGTGAAAATTCCTCTCCAAAAAGCTCCAAAATTGGCCAAACAAAGTGTAAGATTGGGAAAATGAACTTAATCCCGACATTTTAAAAGTTTCTCCCTAGTGACCCCTTCTTCGTGATCGCGAAAAGGCCCTCACGATCGCGAAGGCAATATTGCGAAGTCCTAGAAGAATGTTCTTCGCCAATGCGATAGTAGTGTCGGGAACGTGAAGGCTTGCCCAGCCAAAGCTTCGCGAACGTGGTCCTGCCTTCGCAAACGCGAAGGGCAATGACCAGCTGACCCCTCCCCCCAGGCCCAGTTCCTTTTATGCGAACGTGGGACTACCATCGCGAACGCGGAGGCCACTAGTCCCACGCTTTCGTAAACGCGATCCAATATTTGCAAACGCGAAGCACAAATGACCCAACCCCTAATCCTTCATCGCAAATGCGGGACAACTTCCTCGTTCGCGAAGAAGTAAACCAGAACTAGAAATTTTTGCATTTTTGTACTTAACTCTGGGTGGTCTGAAACATACCCAAGCCACCTGAGACTCCGTCCAAAATGCACCAAAAAGTTCAAAAACATGATACGGACATGCTCGAAGCCTCGAAACACTTAAAGAAACATAGAAACATGGAATCGCACCCTAAAATCAAATTAATCAACTTATGCACTTCAAACTTCTTCAACTAGCCTCGAACGCGACGAATCACACATAGACAACTCGGTATAATGCCAAATTTTACGCACAAGTCACAAATGATCATACGAACCTATTCCTAGGCTCGGAATCCCAAATGGACATCGATAACATGAAAGTCTACTTCAAACCAGATTTAAGAAACTCTAAAACTTTCAAGGTGCCAATCTTCAACATTAAATGCTAAAACACTCCCGGATCACCCGAAACTCGACCCGAGCACATGTCCAAGTCTAAAATCGTCATACGTACCTATTGTAACTATCAAATTCCGATTTTGTGGTCGTTTACTCAAAATATTGACTCAAGTCAAACTTGGGCACCTTAGGCCACTATAGAAAACTAAGTGTTATGAATTCAACCTTAACCCTTCCAAAACTAAACTAACCCTTCCCACAAGTCATAAAATAGTAAAATCACATACTGAAAGTCTTGTAACGACCGATCAGGTCGTTACAAGACAGTTGTATTTCATTTCAGACTATATTTGTAGCATTCTAGTTGCTCATGTACTTGTGACTTCAGAATTCTGGGATTAGTATAGAAAGCGTTACTTATTAACTTATTATATGAATTCAGAGTGTCTTTAATTCTTAATATCTTTCTTTTATATTGTAAAACGGGTTAATTCTTTAGCTAATGTTGTCTTGCCTAACAAGCGGATGTTAGGCGCCATCATGGCCCCACGGTTGAGATTACGCATCGTGACAACCTACTCATGAAATAAAAAAAAACTATAATAGAGATTAAGCTAATAAATACAATTAAAGACTAATAAAGTAAGAAAAATAAATACTATGATGAATATCCTCCAAATCTTTGCTAAACTAGGTTAAAAGTTGTTGTTACCTCAAGGAATAAATGATGACCTTAATAATGGTTAAGATTTTATTTATAGTGGTTAGAAAGTCTTGACAAAAATTCTTTTGTAGTGCTAAATCGTGGAGCCGAAAGTATTTTGTCTCGGCGTTTTTGCTTCTCTTCAGTTCAAATCTTTCTTTAGGCGATTTTCGTCGACCGAAATCATAGAGCCGAAAATATTTCCTGGACTTATGCAGATTCTAAGCTCTTTCAGGTATCTAAAATTGTGGAGCCGAAAGTATTTCGTGTCCACGATTTTCTTCTGTATTGTAGGCTTCAACACTTGACAAAAATTTTTGGGCCTCAGATATGGCTACATGATATAAAATCGTGGGCATGATTTCTCCTCTTTCTTAAGTTTTCAATTCTTCAATCTTTTGCTTTAGATTCCATTTCTTTTCATTTTTATCAAATACTTTATAATCAACTGTTTTCTTTTAGGCTCAAACACCTTAAACCAATCAAATTAAGTTAGTTTAGGCTATTAAATCATACTTAAAGATATGAAAGTTTGCCAACTTATTCGAAATCACCGATCATTGGTTAAGATCGTATAATTGAGATGTATTACATGTTAAAAGAAATTTTAGAATTCTGAAAAACTTATTAAGCACATTTGGTGATATTATCTAAGTGTGTAAGTACTTGTCTTTTAGTCTATCAAGATGGTCAAGTTCATTGCAAGTTTTTTAGTTATACTAGGTGAATGATCTTTATATTTATTAGGTGACAAAATCTTATCCAAATATGAATCTAAAATTATCCATGGGCACCTATATAAATAGCCCATTTGTAATGTTGTTTTGTAAGAGTGGAGTTTCAATATAGTGAGTTAAATGTCTATCTCTTTCTTCTCTCATCTTTGTGCCTTATGATATTATAAAGAATCCACTTTATATTCCAACAAGTGGTTATTGGTGCGAACCTAGAAAGTGTAAAAGGAAAATTTCTGTTAAAGGTATTTTTCCGGGTTCGAAGACCTATCGAGAGGCCGGCTATTTATAAAGAGAAGAGTGATCCTCCGCGTTTAAACAGAAGAGCGTAACCCGTCGAGAAGGTGTGAGTCTTGAAAGATTTCACAAGATAGGAAAAGAAGACGAGAGAAGTCTTCCAAAGGTTTTGTATTAGCAATAGCCAATATCAAAAGTATTGGAGAATGAGTTGTCAATTGTTGAAATTGCTTATTAGATATAAGATGTGCACAAAGAGTGATGTTATTATTTTCCTTCAAAGAGAAGGATGGAATAATTGATCACGTTATGACTGAAGGTGGTAATGAGAGTTGCATAATTTTTTATTCAAATGAAACGAGAGGAAGAATTCTACTTTAATTTGGTGAAAAAAGAACTTGAAAAAGAGAATAGATGATCATTGTTATAAGATCTCTCTAGGTTAAAGATTTTCGAGATTGAAGGCTGGATTAAGGATACGGAAATGAAAAGGAGAATTTTAAAATTAAGGTGGAGTACTGTTAAAAAATAATTTTTAAAATTTTTGAAAATAAATATTAAGCATATTTGGTACTATTATCTAAGTTTGTAAGCACTTGTCTTTTAGTCTATGAAGATGGTCAAGTTCATTGCTAGTCTTTTAATTATTCTAGGTGCATGATCTTTGTATTTTCTAGGTGATAAATCTTATCTAAATATGATTCTAGAATTATCCAAGGGCACTTATAAATAGCCTTTTTGTAATATTTTTTGTAAGAGCAGAGTTTTAATATAGTGAGTTAAAGTCTACTCCCTCTTCCATCCTCTTTGTGTATTATGATATGATGAAGTGCCAACCTTATATTCCAACATTGCATTCTTGGAGGAACTTTGAACTCCTAGACCTAAATCTGCTATTACTTGTTTCTAACAATGTTCTTTCTTCTCCGTCATTGTGAAAATACTTGTTAGTAGAACAACTGAGAGAGACATCTTTCCACAGTATTTTGATATCTTTTGCCGAATATATTTAAGTTATTTAGGAACATTAACTTTATTGAACACTCACTCTTTGATTTCATCAGACTTTCTTCATTATCAAACGAAAGAAGTAGATGAAAACCTAACATACTTGGCATAACTGGAAACTTCACGAGCAGGGTACACTACTAGAAATTTGGTCAAAACCGACTGATGTCGATCGGAAATTCACTACTAGAAATTCGGTAAAAACCGACCAACGTTGGTTGGTAATGGCAAAAAATCGACCAAAACGCGACCATTTACGTGTGGACGGTATTTTTGTGGTCGGAAAGGAATACCGACCAAAGTTGGTCGGAAATTACCGACCAAAGTTGGTCGGAAATTACCGACCAACTTTGGTCGGTCAATTAAATTCAAAAAAAAATATTGCAAAAAAAACCGACCAAAGTTGGTCGGTTTTTTCCGACCAAAGTTGGTCGGTATTTTAATTATGTAAAAAAAAAATTCACCATCCGGGAATCGAACCGGGGTCTGTACTGTGGCAGAATACTATTCTACCACTAGACCATGTGTACATTTTGTTTTAAGAATGTCTTTTATTTGATTTATACTCTTTAATCGTATTTTCGCATGAAAATAACCGACCAAAGTTGGTCGGTTTTATTAAAAAGTAAAATTACCGACCAAAGTTGGTCGGTTTTTTTTAAATGACTCGCCGAATTAACCGACCAATTTTGGTCGGTTTTTTTAATATTAATTTTTATTTATATTAATTGAAAAACCGACCAAAGTTGGTCGGTTTCTTGAAACATAAATTTCGCGGGACTCAAAAATAGTTTCCCGCATTTTTGCGCCAAAGAAAACCGATCAAAGTTGGTCGGTTTCGTAAAAATAAAAAAAAAAATTTGAAAAACCGACCAACTTTGGTCGGTTTTTTGGTCGGTTTTTTTACCGACCAAAGTTGGTCGGTGGACCTTGGTCGGTTTTTGCCGAATTTCTAGTAGTGATTGGCAAAGATCGACCGAAAAATAACTGATTGGTAGCGATCGGGAATTCTAGGTCAGTAGAGCCAACAGATTGACTTCGATCGATCACAACCGATCAATTTTGGTCGGTCAATTACATTTCACACTCGATCCAAAAGAAAAAGGATGACCTTTTTTAAATTATATTATTAAAAAATACATTAGTTGAAAATCGAGCTAGGCACTATAGGGAGGCAGAATATTATTTTACCACTAGCCATTGGTACTTTTTTTATTTAAGACTTTCTTTTAGTTTATTTATACTCTTTAATCGTATTTTTGCGC
Source organism: Nicotiana tomentosiformis (assembly GCF_000390325.3). Lineage (NCBI taxonomy): Eukaryota > Viridiplantae > Streptophyta > Magnoliopsida > Solanales > Solanaceae > Nicotiana > Nicotiana tomentosiformis. Next base: position 42,782,752 of record NC_090815.1, read on the forward strand.
GAAAATAACCGATCGATTTCGGTCGTTTTTAAAAAAAGTAAAATTATGATTTTGTTAAAAAATAAAATTATCTATTGAAATTGGTCGGTTTATTAAAATGACCGACCGAAATATCCGATATGTTTTGGTCGGTATTTTTAAATATTAATTTTAATTTCTTTTAAATAAAACACCGGTTGAAATTAGTCGGTTTCTTGAACAATAAATTTTTTGAGAAACAAAAATAATTTCCTAGATTTTCGCGTCAAAAAAAAATGATCGAACTTGTCGATTTCATAAAAAAATTGAAAAAGAAAATATTTTTAAAAATCGACCGGCTTAAATCGACTTTTTCAGTCAGCTTTTGGACCAACTAAAGTTGGTCTGTCGGCTGCAGTCTGTCTTGATCCAATTTCTAATAGTGCATAGTAAAAATTATTCTGCTTCTAGCGTCATAATCGAGGAGCATAAATTTTAATCATCCTATGACTATTTGTCCAAATATCATCTGGAAGGATAAGGTATCGCTTGAAAAAGAAGTTTTCTCTGTCAAGCTACTAGTACAGGCAACTTTTACGAATAGTAGCCTCACGAAAGCATCACGTAGAATGGCTGGTTATGAGTCTTCACGCGTATATACTTGGACACAATTATATCTAAACTAGTGAATTTGTCTGCGTTACGCGAGGTCGTTAATAAAAATTAAAATATAATTAAATAATTTCACAATTTTATAACTAAAAAATTAGACGTTACTCTTCGAAGGTTTTATCTTCTTTCTATTCCCCAACTGCAATAATTATTGTATAATTTTATGTGCTTATTTAAGTTCTAAAACAAAGAAGATATGTGAAATAAAAAAATAAAAATAAAATACATTACAAATAAATTTGCACCTTTTTCATTCGGTGTTAACAATGACATATAAAAATTTATGGCATGTAGACTATTTATTTGAAACATTATAATTTAAAATCCGTAAATGCAGTAACACATTATTTGTACACATACAAATATATCCGTAGTCATTCTTTACATGAATGATATGGTAAACCTCTTCTATATAGTTGGGTTCTCCAATATACTTGCTAATTTTTCAAATACTCAATCCATATTTGTGAGGTTTTTGTATACGTCACTTCTCTGGAAATTTCATGTTGTTTAGTTGCATATAAGCTTTTTTAATTACTAACCACATAAAACACCTCAATTTAACAGGTGCCTTAGAGTTCCAGATTTGTTTCCATGTCCATGAGTAGGTAGTTAGCATCTCTAGGATATAGAGTAGTATCATCTTACTGTGTAGATGACATTTCCCTTCCTTTTCTATATCATTTAATATTCTCTGTTACTGTAACCTTGGAATGAGAGGATGATTTAAAATTCTAAAATTCTATACAATTCCCAGTCATTTAAATTCCTTTTGAATGTGATACTCCAAGAATTACCTTTCCTGTTGTATGCGACTGTGAGATAAATATCCTTTACAAGGTAATAAAGAGTACTGGAAAATTATTCCCTGAGAGGTGAATGCCCCAGCCAATTGTCCTACCAGCCAATGAGTTGAGAGAATATATGGCCATAAAGCTCTAATTTCTCAAAAATCATGGTAAAATGAGTATATCACAGTATCAATCTATGTACTAAACGTCAAACCAATAAAATTCATTTGTTGTTATCTCATAAGGGAAATTGTTTTCCTTATACTCAAATTAAATTTGGATGAATTAATAGCATCTAACATAGTTCAAGCTTGCAAATAACCCAGTATAGAGATTTACTTATAAAAAAAACTCATTAATCTCGGCACTAAATGTCAAATCTAGAAAATAAAGTTCCTTCTTTTTAATAAGTTACAAGAAAATCAGCAGCAAAATCCCAACCAACTTTACATGAGCGGTGACCCAACCCAAAAAGAGAAAAAGAGAAAAAGTACCTCGAGAGAGCCAGCCTTTCCGACATGAATGCGCTATATGAATCACCTTTTCCATTGCGTTGCTTTGCCTTCCTGTTGTAGTTCAGCAGAAAAAGACAACTTGGAGCCCGATGGAAAGAGTAGATCCACAAAAACTTCATATTGCAGATATCATTATGCATATTACATCAGGCAGAAAAAAAGTACAAACCAAATAATAGAACATAATTTTGATCTAAATAGAACATACAAGGGCAACACTACTGATGCTTACAACATAAGAAAATCATTAGAATTTTATCATATCATCAAACTGGATCAAAAGGAAGGGCAAGACGTATTCAATGTTTAACAGTGAAGTACCACATTATTGTCTTAAATTTGTACCCAAAATTAAATTTTAAAACAGTCCAACGACGATGTTGATGCCAATAATCAGTCCCTTTGATGCTCACTTCGGTGATCATCTTGGCCACCGGTGATCATCTTGGTCAGAAAGCGAGCCTTCGTTGGTACCTAATACAAACGGCAAACAATAGAAGCAAGGTTGGACTTCTTGTTTCAGATTGCAAATAGAGTATCAAAATTAAGACATAAAGCTCCATCCAAGTTTAACATACAAGATAATGACCAAATTCTTAAGAAAAATATGTGTGACATCTTTATTCTTCACGAATAAATCTAATTTAAAAGAAAAATAGCAAACAGACCCACAGTTTACGGGAAAAAGGCTAAATCACCCATTTTTGTTTAGCTAATACTTCCAGAAAGTTAAACGAAGCTTCCACATCACCGTCTCTTGGCCCTGCTTTATATTATTATATAGATTACACTGATCACAGCATAGATAACAAAGATTAAGGAAAGGAAAGTACAGGCCGGCTCTAAGGTTATCACAAGTAAGGCTTATGCCTTAGCGCCCAAATTTGGGAGGCCCCTAATAAATATAATAGGTTTATAGGTATTTAAAAAATTAATATTTTGTACTTTTAGTACAAAAATAGAGTTTTTCGATTATAGTTGCCTAAAAAAAAAAAAGTTTTTCAAAATTATAATTCATAAAATCTTACCTAACTTCAACAACGTCTTAATAAAGATTAAATATGTTGACTATACTATCAACTGAAACGGAATTATTAGAGAAAATAGATTATAAAAAAAATTATTAATAACTTTGCATCTCAAAATGCTAGAAAAATAGATTTCAAATAAAAATATGTATCATAACAGTAACGACCCAACCGATCGTTTTGAGTACTAGCTTTCTTTTTTGAGTATATGGTCCGTGTTGATTCAAAAAAATTAAATGTGAATTTTTAAAGAAATGTGATTTTTGACTTTAAAATTTAATAAAGTTGATCCTGGTCAACGTTCTCGGTAAATAATATCGGATCGGTATTTTGATAATTCCAGTAGGTTCGTATGATGATTTTAGATTTGTACGTATGCTTGGTTCGGATCCTGGATGACCCGAGACCATTTTGGCACATTATGCGAAAAGTTAAAAAAAATGAGTTTTAAACATGAAAATCTTGAGTTTTAATGATCGATTCTTGATATTTGATATTATTTTCATGATTTGAGCAAGCAAGCGAGTTTGTATGATGTTATTACACTTGTGTGAATGTTCAAATTGGAGCCCGAGGGGTTGAGGTGAGTTTCGAATAGGTTGCAAACTGATTTGGCATGACTGTTGGGTTGCTAGTGTTGTTGATCTGCGGATATCGCATTTCCAAGATTCTGATCGCAAATGCGAGCCTCACAGTTGCGAAATTATGCTCACATTTGCGATGATGGAGGGGTTGTGGAGCTTCTCATTTGCGAAGCTAGGTTCACTTTTGCGATGGAGGTGGATTTCGCAATCGCGATGGGCTGGTCGCATTTGCGACCCTCGTGAACTTGGGTCAACTTCACTTTTGCAAAGCCAATTCTGCATTTGTGATTCCCCTTATTCGCATTTGCAATTATAATGTTGCATTTGCAACAACAGAAGAGATGAGGCACTGATCGCATTTGCGATTAGTGGTCTGCATTTGCGGACGTTGCAATTGAAAACAAGGCTTCGCAATTGCAATACCTTTAGCTGGGAAAACAAGACACCATCAAGGCAATTTTTGAAGGCAATTCTTCCTAAATTCATTGGTAGGCGACAACTTGTTTTCAATCAGTTTCAATTATTTTTTCGTGAATTTTATCATCAAATCTTTGAATTTCAAAGTAATAATTAGGGATTTTGGGATGAATTTAGGAATTTGGTAAAATTGAGATTTAAACCTCGAATTAAGATCAGATTTCGAAACAAATTACATATCCGGACTCGGAGGTGAATGGGTAATCGAGATATGGTATTTCGACCACGGGGGCCCGAAATTGACTTTTTGCTAACTTTTTTAATTTAGTTAAAGATTGAACCTTTTTCATTGTGGGTATTTTCTAAAGCTTGTTTTGAATTGTTTGAACGATATTTGGCTAGATTCGATTGGTTTGGAGGCTTGTTCTAAAGGAAAAGCCGTGGTTGATTGTTGATTGTATTCGAGAATGAGATAAGTATCATGCCTAGCTTTATTGAGAAAATCTTTCCTACCAAATTACATTATTTGATACATGCGGGGGTGATGCATATACGAGGTGATAAGCATATATGCATGTGCCAGGGTTTCTGTGCTCTGGAGGGAAAACTATATGCTTCTTTGTGTCTTATTGAACTTGGTGATCCCTTATCTTATGCTTCATTTAATTCTATGACTAGAAAATTCAATTATGTGTGTTCGAAATCATATTAGAACATATGACATCTTGAAAGTATTTAATGTGCTATTTTTTTGAGACTTTTTACATACTTAATTAGATTGTAGCATCATGAATATTCATCTATACCTCTTATTGTCATGTTACTTCAGCGTTTATATTTGTAATAAGTGATGATGGTTAGACCTTAGGAATATATTTGGCACGATGGGTATTTCTGTACGGTTGATATGATGTTGGCGCGATGAGTACTATCATGTGGTGTGAAATAGGATTGGCCAATTGGTTGTTACCGTGTGATAAGAATGGGAGTAGAATTTTTGTTATGATTACTCCTTCGTTAAACACCTACATGCCCTCTACTTTGGTTTCTATTAATTGTTTCATTTTTATATGTTACTTTCACGTTTGTGTTCCTTTTATCGTTACTTTTCTATTTCATATTTGAGCCGATACTGTTATATCTATGTTTCTACCTTGTTTGTTAGTGTTACTCCTACACTTTTACTTGATTTACTTCTGCTGCATGTTCTCTTCGGATTCATGCCTTTACTTGTTATTAGCACATACATATTACATGCCTCTATTTGTTATGTGATTTACTTAGTAGATTTCTTGACCTGTTACATGCCTTCACTTACTATATACCTTCACTTACTAAATACCTTTACTTACTATATGCCTTACTTGCTATATGTCTCCGCTTGTTACAACATGATTTCACTTATTAAATGCTTCCATTTGATACTTGTATTTACTTGCCAAACATTTTTACTTGTTTCATGCCCTGCGCTTCTTTGCTTAGCCGGATTGGGTGACTTTTAGATTGGTTATGTGTTTATGCTTTGTGGAATCCTTGTGATTATATATGAGAGACTAGCTCTTGGATATCGGGCTGCCCATCATACTTTGGTTAAGTTTGTATTTCCTAGTTGGATACTGTGTGTTCGTATTCTGGTGTTATGTTGTGAACTTTCCCGTACTTGATTGTTGTTGTAGTTCCATATGATCTTATATATATATGTGGATCGGATTGCACACCATAACCGTGTTAATATTGATATATGGATCGTGTTGCACGCTACAACAATGTTTATATTGATATGGAATGGGTTGCACGCTGCAACAGAAAGGATGAATCATCGATATTTTTGGTTGTTATTTTTTTCCATTGTGTTGTGCTGTAAGACTGTGATTTGATGATATTCTGGGGCCCTCTGTTGTTTACTTTCTCGCTCTGTTTATTTTGTGGCCATTAGTTTTTTCTAACTCGTTATTGCTTCTCTTCTTATCATTTGTGCAGCTATATATAACAAGTGAGTATCATTAACTTAAAACCTCGTCACTACTTCACCGATGTTAGTCAAGATACTTACTGAGTACATGGGATCGGTGGTACTCATGCTACACTTCTGCACCTTGCGTGCAGATCTTAGAGTTGCGTAGCTATGGAAGACGATGCTTTACATTGAAGACGTACCCGCATTACAGATTCAAGCTACCACTTTTTCATGGTAGTTTAGGATTTCAATTCTGTTTATGTAAACTTCTTCATATCGGTTTTGTAAATCTAAATCATAGTGCTTCTTGACTTGTACTATCAGCCCTTAGGAAGTTGTATAGAATTCAGTTATTTTCATTCTTGTTGTTATTGATATTTCACTTGAGTTACCTTATTCTATGTTAGGCTTAGCTTACCTAGCATTGGGGTTAGGTGCCATCATAACTAGGTAGATTTTGGATCGTGACAAGTTGGTGTCAGAGCACTAGGTTCATAGGTTCTACGAGTCATGAGCAAATGCCTAGTGGAATCTTTGTGGATCGGAATGATGATATCCATACCTATCTTCGAGAGGTTACAGGGCATCTCGGGAACTTCCTATATTTCTTTCCTTATTGTGCAACTTTGCTTCAACTTGAAACTTATACATTCGACTTCCTTCCATTCACACATATGTGATATTGCACGCGCAATATCAGATGTGCACTGACAGCTTGTGATGCTACGGAGGGGATCCGAAGGGCTATGAATACTTTATCATTGTCTCGATGTGTGGTACGTGATATGCTCAAATTATACCTTAATAAATAGTGTATAGCGGTCGATGTCAAATATAATAACCCAACTAGGTTGGGGTCGAATCCCACAGGAAATAGGTGTGAAAAGGTTACTTGAGTAGTGTGAAACTTGACTTAATTTGTAATTCTATTCCTTTAGCTAAAAAGAATGTTGTAATTGAGTGAAATGAAGACAAGTATAATATTGTGAGGTTGTAATTAATTTGTTTAAGAAAATCAAGGTTGTGTCCCCATTGATGGAATGTAATGCTATCGGTGTTAATATGATATATTTCTAATGGAAGGTCCTTTGATATGCAAATGGTTTCTAAGTGACTACCCAATATTTCCCAATTGTTGGGTAATATCCACTCATTAAGAGTTTACCAAATGTAAAAGAGTTGCGATTGAAAATAACCAATTTATACCAAATAGAACCCACTTATTCCTAGGCGATTCCATTAAACAAGGGTTAAAGCCTTGAGATTTTGGTATTCAATTCTACCAAACCCTAGCCCACTTTTCCAAGTGAAGATAGAGTGAAATGGAATTAGTTAATGTTTGCAACCACTAACATCACATTAAGCATAAGAACTGAATAAATATCAACCAACCATTATATATATATTCAATGGTAAACACCCATTAACATTACATCAATCTAGGGTCCACAACCTTAGTAATTAAAACTAGCTACTCATACTGAAATCTAAGAACAAAGCGATAAATAGATTTATAAAGCTTACAAAGATACAAGATTCTTTCTTCAAAAGTCTCCAAAGCGATGTTGCATTCAATGCTCTAAAATTAGTCTCTTTTTCTGACTCCGCTGCCCCACAAAATTCCTAATAAATTTATTTATAGTGGGCTAAAAGTCGGAGCCAAAATTTGAGAAAAATAACCCTGCAGAGCATTTATGCGACCGCATACTGGTCGCAGATCACATATACGGTCCGCATATTATTCGAAATCATCGCATAATCTCATGTCTCCAAACCCAGTTCTTGACCGCATTTCAATTATGCGGTCCGCATATACATTATGCGACCGCATATTCCTCCGCATAAGTGCTTCTCAGCTTTCTTGATTTCAGTTATGTGATCACTATGCGGTTCGCATAATCGTTATGCGACCGCATAATGGGTCGCATTTTCTCCTCTTCAGTTAACCAAAAATCTGCTTCAGTTTGCGATGGTTATGTGGTCCGCATATGCTTTATGCGACCGCATACTTGCATCATTTCTGCCCTTTTGTGGCTTTTTGACTTCTTTTCTATGTTTTTGGGTCCTCAAGCCTCATGTACTTCAAAACACCAAAACTTCATAAGAATTAACTAAAACTACATTGAAAGATGAGCTAGAGTCTATATAATTGGTATCAAATGTGCCGAAATTCTACGGCACATCAACACCCCCAACTTAAACTCTTGCTTGTCCTCAAGCAACTAGAATAAAAATTATCCTATTCTAAACTCTTACCGACAATTCACGAATAGTAGTGACCGTAGATGGTATTGACTGTCAGTTAACAAGCATGTAACTTCATTTATTGACCTTTCATGGAAGACAAATATTGCTTAACAATGCGACCAATTAACTTGTAAACTTTGAGCCTCAACCAAACTGACAAAATGTTACTCATAGCTAAGTGCACTCGTATTCTACTTCAAGAACCTAACTTCTGTTAAATCTTGTAGTTCATGCGTGTTCATAACAAAGAAAATCCCCAACTCTCACATATTTACAGGGGATGCAATCAAACACTCTTTCACTCGGAACGAAAGCTACATGTTATAAGTATCAGTCCATATGCTAACCCTTATTTTAACTTGTTCCTATCTCAGGAATGATTGGCTGAAGATCACCTGGGACTTTTCACAGGTTGTAATGTAAGTTTCGGGACGGGTTGGATGAATATTTGGGAATGTAGTGGCTATACCCTCCTTGAACTCTACATATACTTTGCTTCTTTACTACATAGCATTGATCGACCTCGAGTTACCGACAACAAATCACCTCAAAGTGTTTATTCAATTTCTACAAGAGTCCACGTTTCTCTTTTCTTTTTTTATATAAAAGCATTTCTTTTTGGAGCTTGAGTTTCTTCGTATATATACAACTTTGAGGAACCATATTTGTTTCTTCTACATACAGTGTCAATCTTTCCAATCTCCACTTTGTACCGGCACCCCCAACTTAGGCTTTTAGCCTCATTCTTACTCGTTCAAGGAGTTTTAGGTTCAAAAGAAGGAATTATTTCACAATGGGGTAAAGGTTTGTAATGTGGTAGCCAAAGAAAAGGTTAAAGGCTCAACGGGGGTAACTAGGGTAATTTATGTACCGGGGAGGTCAATTTTTGGTCAAACTTAGCTAGCAGTCACAAAGATAGCCTATGATCATCTCAGCATCCAACCATTAGCCTGAGATTTGCACAAAGAAACCAACCGGGCAAGTTCTAGACATCACAAGTTAAGCATGCGCATTATTTACACAAATCCTCACTCACTCACGACGCATGAACTGTTCGATTCAACATAGTTTCAGCCCTCAAGTGAATGCAAGGCAACTCACAGCTTTTATCACATGATATGTAAGATTCTGAGTAAACATAAAGTCAAAGAGCGAGCCTCAAGTTCACTAGAATGACTAACCGTACAAAGTCAAAGAAGGAAGGGTACAATTTATTCACCAAAAATTTTCTTACATGCTTGAAACTAGAGGGATTTATGAAAAAGGGATTTCATACAAATATTTACACAAAATATCTACCCCACCCCCAACTGTAAGAGCATGCATTGTCCCCAATCCATAAAAATTGAAAAGCAAAGTTTAGGGGCTTCCTGGGGCGCACTAGGCACTCGGAGGGTCTGGAGCATGCTGGGCAACTGTGGGATCAACTCCAGACTCTGTAGCACTAGCAAGCAGAACCTCAGAATGTGTGGTAGTGGTCTCTGAGGCTGGAGCAGGAAGCTTCTGCTGTGTGGATGAAGCAGGAGTTTGGGAGCTACTGGACTCTCCCAGTGATGCCTGTGGGGTAGCTGGATGCGCCCTGGCGACCATGTCAGCAAGTGAATGTGCAATTGCTTTCTGCACGTCTGCTTCCTTTGCAACCTGAGCCTTTGTAGAAGCATCCTCTGTAGAAGAAGCCACTTGCTTACCCTTATAGTCCCGCTGACCCTCAGTTTCCTCTGCCAATGCTTCCTCATCAGTTTCCTCATCTTCAGTCGCTCCGTCATCAGATTCTCCTTCCGACTCTCCGGAATCCTCCTCTGAAGGAGTGTCAATGTGGACAATGGCAGTTGGAGTCTTTGAAGTCTCCGCACCTTGTGCCTCCGGGTCTGTCATGAGGTTGGAGAAGTCCAAATTTAGGCCCGAAATGGAGGTGCTTGTACCCTGCTCACCGCCCTCCGGAAGGAGAGAAGTCAAATCGAACTCTAAGTTCTGCAGCTTGTGAAGCTATGTTTTCAGCTTAGTAACATCTTTCCTAAGCTGTGGCATATCTCCAACCTTGCCTCGCTCGACCTTTTCAAGTCGCACTTCAAAGCGCGTAAGGCGATCTTCATATGATTTATGTTGTTGTTGAAGCGCACTCATTGATGCTTGGATGGGACCCAATGCTTGCTTGATGAGTTTTGGTAGTTTCTTTGTCAGCCGGTCTACCTTGGCGCTAGCATGCTGGGCTAGTAGACCCAGCTTTGCGATAGCTCACAAGGAAAAAGTTAGTTGTGCACTGCTTGGCTGAGGCTGAGGAGTGGCTGAGGAATCAGCGGGAGCAGCAGGTGTAACAGGAGTGTCAGGCATTGATGGGAGAGCAGGTGCAGGTGCTGGTGAGTCTGATGCATTAGGGAATGAAGTCTTGAGCTGGATGTTCGTCTCCTTGTCTACTGCATCACTTAGCCGAGTGATGTCAATGCACTGAAGAGCCTTCTCTATACGATCATGCTTAGGGATAGGTGGGACGCTTATAGCTTTGCAAAGAGTCGTGATCAAACATGGGAAAGAAAGAGAGGTTTGCTTTGGGTATGCCCTGATTCCCAGCTCCTTGAAGATAATGTGTCCCACATCAATCTTGATGTCCGACATGATGCATGCAATTTGAGGGCCTTTTCAATGTTGATGTCTGTCTCATTCCTAGTCGGCATCAGACGAGAGCAAACAAAGCTGAGCTAATATCGAGCCTCCTGGGTGAAATCCCGTTTGTAAATCTTGTGGCGCGGGTCAATCCAGGAAGGGGTTCCCTTTGCTATGATAGATGCTATCCAAGCACACTCGTTATCTTTGTTGGTTACTTTTGCATCATATTCAGCTAAGCCTGACAACCAGTCCTCAAAGAATAGATCATTGATTGTGCCTGCGTCACATAGAACCTGAACTTCTCGAACTAGAACGGAGTCCAAAAATATCCTATTCCGCTTTTGCTAAGCATTTCTTGAGGCAGCATAAGAAGCATAGAACTCCCTAACAAGTGTTTCATTGTAATCATCTAGCGCATCCATGAAGAATCCCCATTTCCTCTTCTGAATGTTTTCAATTATGTGAGGGTAGTTCTCTTTCAGACCATTCAGGCTTAACTTCTTCTCCTCGAGAATGTTTCTCTTTTTTATCCCCTCTTTGTATAGGTTCCATGAGCCTGGGACCCCAAACCTCGAATCTTCCCCGCTCTTCCGTCTTGCTTTAGCTTGTAGGTCAACTGATGGCAGGATGTCCGTCTATGCCCCCTCCTCTTTAGATTGGGAGGAGTGCTCAGAAGTATTGCGGGTGGTTTCCGGCCATTGACATTTACACTGTTGTGCTTGTTGGTTTGGAGCAGCTCTTTTCTTTCCACGAGCAGGTGGTAATCGCATTGCAATAGATTTCCTTGGTTCCATTCCTGCAATAAAACAGTGTGTGAGTGGTGGGCATAGCATAAAAAGTATGTGGAGGAAAAATAACATAGATAAACAATTTATGCGATGGGTTATGCAGTCGTATACCCACTATGCGGACCGCAAACTTATCGCAGAATTTCACACCCCAAACTTAAGGGAATATGCGATCGCAAAAACCACCGCAAAGGGATCGCAGAATTGCACACACAAAAGGCAGTTTAACTGATTGTATTTGCGGTAGCTATGCGGTCCGCAAAACACATTTGCGACCGCATAAGCGGTCGCATAAGTTCAATTCACTAGGCCTTCTAGGGTCTTGTTTGTGATGACTTTGCGGATCGCAACCCAATTATGCGGGCCGCAAAGATCATCTTCTTCGGCCAACAATGGTCAAGCCTCCCACCTACACAATTCCCTACACTCGCAGGCAAAAATTTAACCACCAATCTCCCACACAGGTACCCACCGCACATGTTTGAGAAAAAAACGAGATATGGAGTTCAAATGATGGAGATTATGCAATGAATCCACAAGAAAAAGAAGATAAAAAAAGTGAAAGAGTCACATACCAGATATCGGAGTAAGACAAATGTGAAATCTGAGTTATGAGCGAGGTAAATTCCTTAATTCCGATCCTTGATATGTGATCTGTGTGCGTGATTAAAATGTTTTTGTCTTTTCTTTCGTTTCTTTTTTTTTTGTGTTTTTGATTTTGTGAGAGTTGTTAAGTGTTTGTGTATGAGTGGGATTGACAGTATGCGAAGGGTTAAGGATTTATACCTGGACATTTTGCGATGGGCAAGTAGTCGCATAACACATTATGCGGTCGCATATGTGTTATGCGATGATTTTAGAGCTGAGTTATTTTAGCTCCATTTTGCGATGCATTCTGCGGTCGTATAACTGCTATGCGAACCGCAGAACTTGAACTCTTACTGCAATTTTCAGACCCAAATTCCCCAAATTCTCTGATCATGTCTGCGACCACTATGCGGTTCGCAAAGTCATTATGCGACCGCATAGTTGTCGAAAACACCTGATCCACCATTTGTTTTTTCTTTAGTCCTTGCACTCTGTTTCATGGTAAATTGGGCTACCTGCACTCTAATACACACGTCAACCTGTTCAATCACTGACAACTAAAAAAAAAAATTACCAGACATGGGTTGCCTCCCAAGAAGCACTTGATTTAATGTCGCGGCACGACGATGTTGGTCCCTTTTGGGCTACTCAGTGGTGGGGGTTGGACTATCCTTGAGAGCAATTTGCTCTACCAAGTGCTTGTCTCCTGTTGTGCCCAGGTAATGCTTAACCCGTTGGCCATTTACTTTGAAAGTTAGAAGTCCGTCCTCCGACTCTAATTCAATAGCACTGTAAGGGGACACATTCACAATTTTGAATGGGCTAGACCATTTGGATCTGAGTTTGCCCGGAAATAACTTGAGTCTCGAGTTGAAGAGCAAGACCAAGTCACCAGATTTGAATTCCCGCTTCAAGATCTTCTTGTCATGAACAAACATCATTCGTTCCTTATACATGGCTGCACTCTCATAGGCATGGAGACGGAATTCTTCCATTTCGTTGACTTGTGTCATTCTTAGATTGGCAGCTTCAGCCCAGCCAAGATTCAACCTTTTCAGAGCCCACATGGCTTTGTGTTCAAGCTCCACGGGCAAATGACACGCCTTACCAAAGACTAACCGGTACGGTGAGGTGCCAATGAAAGTCTTAAATGCGGGGCGATATGCCCATAACGCATCATCTAGCTTCCTTGACCAGTTGGTCCTGTTTGCGTTGACAGTTTTTTCTAGGATGTTTTTAATCTCCCTGTTGGAAACTTCAACTTGACCACTCGACTGAAGATGATAAAGTGTGGCCACCTTGTACTTTACGCCATACTTTTCGAGCAGCCTGGTGAAAGCCTTGTTGCAGAAATGAGAACCACCATCACTAAGGATGGCATGGAGAATACCAAACCGCGTGAAAATGTTCTTCCTTAAGAATGCGGTCACACTCCTTGCCTCATTGTTGGGCTAGGAGATTGCCTCAACCCACTTAAAGACATATTCCACTCCCACCAAGATATATTTCATGCCATAAGAACTCACAAAGGGACCCATGAAATCAATCCCCCACACATCAAAGATCTCGACCTCCATTACAAAATTCATAGGCATCTCATGTCTTTTAGAGATTGATCCTTTCCTTTGACATTGCTCACAAGCCTTGACTATTTGATTCGCGTCATGGTAGATAGATGGCCAATAATAGCCACATTCAAGCACTTTCGCGGTCATCCGATTTCCTTCATGATGACCCCCAACCGGGGAGTCATGGCATGCTTTGAGAATTGGAATTACTTCATCTTCCGGAACACATCGCCAAATGATGTTGTCGGCACAAATACGAAACAAGAAGGTATCCTCCCAATAGTATTGCCTACACTCCAGCAAGAACTTTTTCTTTTGATATGTTTCTAATCCATCGGGGACAAGGTCGCTAACCATATAGTTAGCAATATCGGCATACCAAGGAGATAATGTGTCAGACAATGACAATATGTGCTCATCTGGAAAAGCATCATTGATGTCAAAGTTCTCTTTTGGCCTCCTTGCTTGTTCAAGCCTAGATAAGTGATCCGCAAATTGGTTTTCTGTCCCTTTTCGATCCTTGACTTCAAAGTCAAACTCTTGCAACAAAAGGACCCATCGAATCAATCTTGGCTTGGCATCCTTCTTCGCCATAAGATAGCGAAGAGCTACATGATTAGTGTAGACTATCACCTTGGATCCTAACAAATAGGCCCGAAATTTTTCAAAAGCATAGACAATGGCAAGAAATTCTTGCTCGATCACAATATAATTCATTTGAGCACCATTGAGAGTCTTGCTTGCATAGTAGACAGGATGAAGGATTTTGTTATGCTGTTAACCAAGCACCGCCCCAATGGCTACACCACTGGCATCACACATGAGTTCAAATGGAAGAGACCAATCTGGTGTGACAATAATATGTGCCGTGGTGAGCTTTTCTTCCAATTACTCAAATACTTTGAGACACTTTTCATCAAATACGAACGTAGCATCTTTTTCAAGGAGCTTGCACATGGGGTTTTCAATTTTTGAGAAGTCCTTGATAAAACGCCTATAGAAGCCGGCGTATCCCAAAAGAATTCGGACACCCTTTACTGAAATGGGTGGAGAAAGCTTAGAAATTATTTCAATCTTTGCTCGGTCAACCTCTATGCCTTGTTTGGAAATTTTGTGGCACAAAACAATGCCCTCATCCACCATGAAGTGGCACTTTTCCCAATTTAGTACAAGGTTTGTTTCTTCATATCTTTTGAGCACTTATGTAAGGTTGTCAAGACAATTCTCAAAGGAATCACCCACTACAGAGAAGTCATCCATAAACACTTCTAGGAAATCTTCCACCATGTCCGAGAAAATTGACATCATGCACCGTTGGAAGGTAGCCGAAGCGTTGCATAGCCCAAATGGCATCCGGCTAAAAGCAAAAGTCCCATATGGGCATGTGAATGTTGTCTTATCCTGATCTTCCAATGCAATGTTGATTTGGTTATATCCGGAGTATCCAACCAAAAAGCAATAAAATAACCTTCCCGCTAGCCGATAAAGCATTTGATCAATAAAAGGCATAGGGAAATGGTCTTTGCAAATGGCACTGTTGAGCTTCCGATAGTCCATGCAAACTCTCCATCCAGTCACAGTCCTTGTTGGGATGAGCTCATTTTTCTCATTTTGGATAACGGTCATGCCTCTTTTATTTGGCACACATTGCACCGGGCTCACCCAAGAACTATCGGCAATGGGGTAGACTACCCCGGCGTCTAACTGCTTGATGATTTCCTTCTTCACCACCTCCTGCATGGACGGGTTTAATCTTCTTTGGTGCTCCACACTAGGTTTTCTTCCTTGCTCCAATTGTATTTTGTGCTCACAGATTCCGACGAGAATCCCTCGGATGTCCGCTATTGTCCATCCAATGGCTTGTTGATGTTCCCTTAGGACATTCAATAAATGATCTACCTGCACATCATTCAACAAGGAAGAAACGATTACCGGTAAAGTATCATTAGAGCCAAGAAATTTATACCTTAAGTGTGGTGGAAGTGGCTTGAGTTCAAGTTGTAGCGGCTCAATAATTGAAGGGTTTGCTGGGGGAGTGGCTCTATTCTCTAAGTCAAGAGAAAGCTTCTTTGGTGCGTTAGTGTAAGACCCACGTCCTTCTAATGCATTCATCGATTCCATGTACCCCTCCATGTTTTCACCATCAAAATTTACCAATATTGCCGCCAAAGCCTCACCTAGGCATTCTTCTTCCATCTTCATTTCACTTGCGTCCTCTACCTCATCAACAACATAAATGACTGAGATGCCTTCATATGCATATGGCAACTTTATACTCTTACTTGCTTGGAAGGTGACCTCTTCATCATTAACTCAGAACTTGATTTCATTTCATTGTGAATCCATAAGTGCTCTTCCGGTAGCAAGGAATGGCCTCCCCAAGATGATAGGGATTTCTTTGTCAACGGCACAGTCAAGGATCACTAAATCGGTAGGAAGGAGGAACTTTCCCACTTTCACTAGGACATCATCAATAATTCCCACTGGTCTTTTGATTGAACGATCGGCCATTTGCAACCTCATGCTTGCAGGTCTCGGCATGCTTAACCCCGCTTGCTTGTAAATGGCAAGAGGCATCAAGTTAATGGTAGCCCCATTGTCACAAAGAGCCCTTGCAAAATCTCGCAAGCCAATAGTGCATGGAATGGTGAATGCTCCCGGGTCTTCTTTCTTTTCAACGGTGGTTGTTGCAATAATGGAGCTAACCCGGTGAGTCACATTCACCACTTCATTCTTGGTGGTTCTTTTCTTGGTTATCAAGTCCTTTAAGTATTTAGCAAACCCGGCATCTCTTGAACACAAATGGTATGTTCACCGACTATTGCTTGAGAATGTCATAAAATTTCTCGAATTTGCTATCATCTACCCTCCTAGCAAGTCTTTGAGGGAACGGAGGGGAAGGTCTAGGAATTTGTGCTAGAGCTTTTGGTGCCTCTTTCACATTTTACTTAACCTTTTCATGATTTTCTTCTTGGACTTTTACTCCTTTTGGGAGCTTTTCAACTTCAATAACAATC
This sequence comes from Nicotiana tomentosiformis, assembly GCF_000390325.3. Classification (NCBI taxonomy): domain Eukaryota; kingdom Viridiplantae; phylum Streptophyta; class Magnoliopsida; order Solanales; family Solanaceae; genus Nicotiana; species Nicotiana tomentosiformis. Next base: position 42,799,486 of record NC_090815.1, read on the forward strand.
GCCACTTCAACTTGTGCTTCAGCCTCTTGCTCAAGATCATCTACTCCAACAATTTGTTCATTTTCTCCTTGAAGTACCTTCCCGCTTCGTGTGGTGATTGCCATGCAATGAGAAGTTGGACCACTCACATTACCTTTAGGGTTTTCAATTGTGTCACTTGGGAGTGTGCCCTTCGGCTTTGGATTATGCTCTCGTGACAAGTCTCTCATTTGCATTTCTAGATTTTGTATGGATGCGGTGTGTGACCCCACAAGTTCGGCCATGTTTTTCATTGTAGTGTCACCTCTTTATTGATTTTGCAATATTCTTTCAAGCATGCTCTCCAACTTGGACTCACTTGAAGAACCTTCCTTATAATGCGAGGAGGTAGAGTATTTCCCCTTTTGTGGAACATAGGGGTTTGAACTATGGTTTGCATAGTTGTTGTTGTTGTTGCTCCAATTACCTTGACTTGATCCACTTTGATCATTGCACCATTATTGATGGCCTTGCCCTTGCGGGTTAGGCCTCCATTGATTTTGTTGGCGATAACCACCTTGAGAATTATGGACATAGTTTGCCTCCTCGCAATCTTCGTTTGACAAGGGTTGCACATCTTCCACAACATTGACCTTTTTAGTTTGGTTTTCAGTGAACATCTTTGTTAACACATTCATGTTTGTGGCAAGACCGACAATTACTTGATCTCTCTCTTGGTTATCCTTAATCATGTTGGTCAAAGAGGGAGTACCGTATGCAATTCCACCAGTGGTATCTTCCGAGTGCCAAGCTTGATTGTGTTCTGCCATCTTGTTGAGAATTTGTGTGATCCTTGTGAATGTTTTGTCCATAAATGATCCATCCGTCACATTCATTGCTATGGATTGGTTCAACGGATCCAAACCCATGTAAAACTTTTCTAACAAGATTTTGTCCGGAAAACCATGATTAGGCGACCTCACTAGGTATAGCTTGAACCGATCCCATGCCTTATGTAGGTGTTCTCCCGGTAGTTGCTTGAAGAAGAAATTTTTATCCCTGAGTTCGGATTTCTTTCTTTGTGGGAACCATTTGGCTAGGAAAGCACGAACTAGTTCAGGCCGAGAGTGAATGGAGTGAGGTGGTAGATTTTGGATCCATTTCCTTGCCTCTCCATCTAGTGAGTACTTGAATACCCTCAATCTTAGGGCATCATCTGACACGTTGTTCTGTTTGTGCATCGCACACACACCCAAGAAGTTTCTAAGATGTTGTGTTGGATCATCATCGGTAGAATTCCTAAAATACCCCTCTGCTTTAAGCATTAGGATCAAACCATGTTCCACCTTGAAGGTAGCGGCCTCAACTCGCGGAGGGACAATGGCATTTGTGTCCTCGATGTACTCATCTATATCCGCAAAAGGATTATCTTCTTTATCATACTCTGCCATGTTTATCTAGCACACCAAGCAAAGCAAGCAAAGTGTGATGGAATAAAAACGTGAAGTAAAGCACACACCAAATAGTAATTTCAAAACCGTATTCCCCAGCAACGGCACCAAAATTTGATACGCTCAAATTACACCTTAATAAATAGTGTAAAGCGATCGATGTCAGATATAATAACCCAACTAGGTTGGGGTCGAATCCCACAGGGAATAGGTGTGAAAAGGTTACTTGAGTAGTGTGAAACTTGACTTAATTTGTAATTCTATTCCGTTAGCTAAAAAGAATGTTGTAATTGAGTGAAATGAAGACAAGTATAATATTGTGAGGTTGTAATTAATTTGTTTAAGAAAATCAAGGTTGTGTCCCCATTGATGGAATGTAATGCTATCGGTGTTAATATGATATATTTCTAATGGAAGGTCCTTTGATATGCAAATGGTTTCTAAGTGACTACCCAATATTTCCCAATAGTTGGGTAATATCCACTCATTAAGATTTTACCAAATGTAAAAGAGTTGCGATTGAAAATAACCAATTTATACCAAATAGAACCCACTTATTCCTAGGCGATTCCATTAAACAAGGGTTAAAGCCTTGAGATTTTGGTATTCAATTCTACCAAACCCTAGCCCACTTTTCCAAGTGAAGATATAGTGAAATGGAATTAGTTAATGTTTGCAACCACTAACATCACATGAAGCATAAGAACTGAATAAATATCAACCAACCATTATATATATATTCAATGGTAAACACCCATTAATATTACATCAATCTAGGGTCCACAACCTTAATAATTAAAACTAGTTACTCATACTGAAATCTAAGAACATAGCGATAAATAGAGTTATAAAGCTTACAAATATACAAGATTCTTTCTTCAAAAGTCTCCAAAGCAATGGTGCATTCAATGCTCTAACATTAGTCTCTTTTTCAGACTCCACTGCCCCACAAAAACCCTAATAAATCTATTTATAGTGGGCTAAAAGTCGGAGACAAAATTGGACAAAAATAACCCTGCAGAGCATTTATGCGACCGCATACTGGTCGCAAATCACGTATGCGGTCCGCATATTATTCGAAATCATCGCATAATCTCATGTCTCCAAACCCATTTCTTGACCGCATTTCAATTATGTGGTCCACATATACATTATGTGACCACATATTCCTCTGTATAAGTGCTTCTCAGCTTTCTTGATTTCAGTTATGCGATCACTATGCGGTCCGCATAATCGTTATGCGACCGCATAATGGATCGCATTTTCTCCTCTTCAGTAAACCAAAAATTTGCTTCAGTCTGCAATGGTTATGCGGTCCGCATAGGCTTTATACGACCGCATACTTGCATCATTTCTGCTCTTTTATGGCTTTTTGACTTCTTTTTCATATTTTTGGGTCCGCAAGCCTCATGCACTGCAAAACACCAAAACTTCATAAGAATTAACTAAAAATGCATTGAAAGATGATCTAAAGTCTATGTAATTGCTATCAAATGTGCCGAAATTCTACGGTACATCTGTACGATTTGAGATATGTATGTGTTAGTGGATCTTTCAATTGTTCATTTGAGTAATGAAGTTGATTCATATATCTTGTTGCCGAGTGTAGACTCGGAAGGACTAATTGGTTGCCTACCTATTGTGACCATGGTAGAGTCATGGGAAGACTTCGATTTGAGGTTAACGTGTGGGTTATCTCATGTGAAAAGATTTGACGTTATGTGACCGTATGAGGCTTCTATTCAGCGGAATGCATATACTACCATTTTGGAGGGCTTGAGAAAGTTTGCACGATTGTCACAAGGATGAGTATGCACTTGGAAGAGCCTTTGGGGTATTTTATAACTGGTGTTATATGAGTTTTGTGAAGTATTTAGTTGATTAGCAGTGCGGGATCGAGGTAGTTATAAAGGAAGGGTACTATGGGTAACAAATGAAGTGTTCTACGGCTTCGAGCTAAGTGGGGAGTCTGCTATTGATAATTCGATCGCATGGCCATGTGTTATATTAGTTTCAGGACTAAGGGGCATTTGTAGATTAGTTATGACTTTGAAAGGATGACTTCGAGCAAAGGATTTGTTGGATGTATGATGTACTATACTATATGGGTATATAGAGGTCTTGGGATAATTCAGGTTTGATGTTCATTATGGATGTAGTGTGCAAGGAAAGGGTTCTTTTGGATATTCATTTGCTGGTGAAGCACATGTTTTTCAGTGCATATTGGTTGTGCATCAAAGATTGGAGTGGAGTGGATGGATATTGAGAAGGTTATGATGAGTTCAAGATTCATATGTGGTATTAAGGATTTTTGGATTTGTGTATGGCTAGGACTTGAGATCGGTAGAGATGGTGTCTAGAGTTGCAGTAATTCTATATTACATGGCAGTATTAGAGAGATGCAAGAAACGGCTTCGTATTCGCAAAAGGTCCCTTCAGAGCAAGCATTTCGGATTGAGTTACTTTTGGGTTTGCCAGTCTGCGTGACTCGGTTGAGTTAGAGGAAAATCAGTTCAAATGACTTGGTTATGGCCACGACTCAGGGTTGATGTCTTCTACGAGTATAAAAGGTGTGTTGCATGTGGTGATGTCCTCCCGGATTAAGTTAAATGGAAGGTTCTCGGTTGATGAGGTGTTCATCTTGCTTGTGATTAAGAGTTGATTATGAGACTTTTGTTTTTTTACGAGTTAGACTGATAGTTGTAGTGCACCGTTTGCGATTGAAAATTGCGAGTACAAGGTTGCGGTTTAGTTTGAAGGGAAGGTCATGAGTTCTAGAAGGCATGAATGATTTCAGATGTTTAAGAGAATGCAGGTACAATTTGATATCGTTGAGAAGAGTGTGCATTTTTGGAGGCACATTGTGTTTTGACTTGCAGATGCTTGACTAGTGTTACGGTGATCGCCTGGTTTTGGGCTGCTGAGGTTTAGGTTTTGCCACGTGGTGCGGAAGATCTATGTGAGAATTTTCCGTACGATGATGGTGTATGAGTAATGTATCACTAATTTGAGTAGTGGAGTTGGGATCGGGTATGGAGATTCAGGTACTCATGAGGTTTAGAGACTGGATGTTCTCTTAGGCATACTATTCCTTGGTTATAGGCTGTGAAGATATGTTAAGAATCGGATACTTGATGGTATATGTTATAGATAGATTGCTATAGACTTTTGGAAGGTTATTTACATGCTTGGGGTTGATCGTAATTGGTTTGGGGGCTATTTGCAGGCCTAATGAGAATGTGTATTGTCGCAACCCAAAACTCACTATAGGCCGTGATAGCGCCCAACGTCACCGTTAGACAAGCCAACGGTGATCTACCAACTTGATTACGCACTTTATTATTTTCGAAATCGTGCATTTTATTAGATGAAAAGATCAACGCATTAAAATCATGGAAACTTACACTTTAAATAGAATAGATAATAAAAGTGTGGAAATGTTAGATAAAATCACCACAACATCTAGAACATCCCAAAACCCGATGTCACAAGTGCATGAGAATCTACTAAGGAGTACAATAATAATAATACAATATCTGTCTGGAATACTGACGAGCTCGAAACACACACTAAAATTATGCTCGCTAGTCGAATATAGTAAGTTCAAATATCATATCCATAGGGATTGGATTTAAACACTTATTATCGTAGTTTGTAGCTAAATTACTATCCAAGATGATCAACAATTGAGATTTATGTGACTTAAACTAAAATTAACTAAGAGTCTAAACTATTGGCTAATGACAATCAACGCAAGTATTAAGCAAATGAAGTTATTAATTGGAAGAAGATAGGGTTGATAGGATAGGTGCAAGATAAATGTTTGGGATTTAATTCTAGATAATTCACTTCTAATGTTCAAGTGAGTCTCTCGAATTCACTTGGTTATTAGTTCAATTGATTAGTAGAAACTCCTCTCTCGATTAAATCTCAACCTCACGATATGAACCAATTTACGCTCAGTGAAGATATGCAAGAATTCGTAGTGGATTGGTCTTTTGGAGAACCTCTCTCGATTATGCTCCTAACTAAGTCTATTCAAAAACTCAACTAGCCTCTTCCGATTACTAAGAAGAATTAATGTCTTCAACCAACAAAATATAATGCAACAATATCACAAGTAATACCTCTCTCGATTACATTAACAAGTGAGTATAGATGCAATGATTAAAACATCCAAAAATGATTCAATACATAAACTAGAGTTAATTATCCACAAACAAGTATCAAGACACCAAATCCATCAATCCCTAAAGAGAACTACTCCATGGATATGGAGTAATTCATCATAACAATGTTTAAGTTTAAGGAAAACATAAAACAATCCAAACCCTTGTCTTGAGTGAGGATTGAATGATGAAATCCTTGAGCTTTTGCTTCTCCACCTCCTCCTTGGTTTACTTAGGTCTAAGATGTGTCAAATCCATAAAATAATATTTTTACATATATTTATACTAAGTAGGGTCAGGCCCAGACGAAAATACCTTCTCCTGCATGAAATAGGAAATTAACTCTGTAAAAATTGCATAGGCATGCCGCATGGGGTGACGCGCTACGCGGGGCGGTTGTGGGAAAGTTCAGAGAGTTGATTTCTGATATACTACAGGATTTTGTATAGGCGCGGCACGCCACGCGCCGCGGCTGTGGAAGTTTCTCAGAGTCTGGCTTTTTCCATGATTTTTGATATCCAAATGTAGTCCTCGATCCCGAACGCGATCCCGGCTTAATCCTTTGGGCTTTTACTCAGACTTCAAAGCTCCAAATAGCTCAAATTCATTCCGTAATATTTATATAGCTCAGAATCCTCCTACAGGGCATAAAATACACAATTAGTATGAAACACTAGCGATTAAAGCTCAATCTCTATTATAGTGCAGTAAATTAGAATGTAATAATCGACTAAAACATGAGATTATAACCTACCATCAACACCCCACACTTAAAGCATTGCTCGTCCTCGAGCAATCAAACCACACTTTATAAAGACACGACCTTATTATGTAACTCTCATGACTCATCATACCAAGAATATTTAAAATAGATTAAGCACAATAACGTAACATCATAGCCTCAAAATTTGACTCACAAGTACCACACATTATTTATAACCCGCTCACTTACTCTAACATAGAGGTCAAGCATTACCTCTCCTTCATGAATCAAGTGCCCTCACTATAATAGAGAGTAGTTGCACACACAATAAGATTTAAGAACAATCAGGAACTCAAGATAGAAAAAATTCACTCACTCTCATAACAACATTCATATGCCATAAAAGATGCACCATATGCTTGCCTTTAGTGTACTACTCTACTAATTCGAGCTCATTCAGTCAAGGATCAAGTAGGACTTTAATTGGTTGTAATATAGGCTGCGGGACGGGTAGGATACATTTAGATATAAGAGTGACTATACCTCCCTAAGCACTTTAATACATACAGTTTAACATTCAAAACCCCACACTGATGCCAAACCATACTCCACCTTTACATCAATATGCATTAACTCCCAACTTCCTTAAACACAACTACATCAAGATTTACCACTATCATGGAATATTTTGCACAATCATAAAACATTTTTTTTCTTTTTCAATTCAAGTGGCTCTTACTTTTTTATAGTGCACCTTTCTCCTTATTTCATTAGTTCCACTCAAAAGCCAAACCAACCACCCCACACTTCAACTTTTACAAAGTTTATAATCAATTCAAATGCTTACAAGAGATAAAAGGTTCAAATAGATGGTCAAATCAAGTAAATGGGTAGGGCTTGCAATGTGGTTGCCAAAGAAACAGGATTGCATGCTCAAAGGGGTTAACTACGATACATTTAGGTGGGTCAAAGCATATAACTGGCTCAACAAAGAAATGCCTATATCACTTCCAAGACTGAATTAAACTACTATTTCGCGTTGCAAACACACGGGACAAGTTCTATACATCAAATGCAATGCACAGAATAATACAAAACCTCACACACACATGGCACATAACTCACTCAAGATTGGATTATCACGACACTCTAGTCAAAGCAGTTAAGCAGAGTTAAGATCATTCAATTTAAGGTACTTATGCAAGAGTCAACAATTGAGCCTAAGCGTCACAACTAAAGTACTCACTATTCTCAAGGCCAAACAAAGTCAAGAGATATTGCTTCAATTTCAAATCACAGCATAAGCTTTTCTACACCTAACAAAATAAAAACTAACTACACCCCGCTCAAACAAAACCCTTGGAAAAGAACCGCGACACAAAGAAAAACCAAGGGGGAATTATTACACTACCTAACAAAAGAAAATCTTTTTTTGTCTTTCTCTTTCGACTTACTTCCCTCAAGAAACCTGTCGAATGATATCCATCGTCGGAAAAAGTCGACAATTTTAAAATTTTTATGGTTTTGTTTTTCAACTTTTTCTTACTCTAACTACTTAAAAGCACAAAACTAAAACTAGCACATATACATACAACATACAAATATCCCTCACCCCACACTTTAAGTTGTGACATGTCCCCATGACACACAATTTAACAGCATAAAGTAGAGGAAACTTCCTTGAATCTCTAGTCGGGGTCTGAATTAAAGTTGGGCTCTATTCCTCATGCCCGAACTAGTGCACACATCCACGCAGACAACTTCTTCTCAGCATTCTTGGGGTACACCCCACACTTATCTTTCTCAATCACTGGAGCATTCTCTTTTGAACTCTTTACCTTCCACTCAACATTTATAACTAGCTTCTCCTTTTTCACTCTAGTTTCTACATTCATCTCAAATGTCACCGTCTCCTCACCCACTCTAAGCATGAGCTTTCTATCATATTTGTCTAATATTGCTCTGCCCGTTACTAAGAATGGTCTTCCTAAGATGACAGGAACCTCCTTATTCTCCTCCATATTCACTACTATAAAATCTACAGGAAACACAAACTTATCTACCCGAACTAAGACATCCTCCAGTATCCCCTCGGGTCTGATAGTTATTTGGTCTGCTAGCTGCAAAGATATTGGTGCAGACCTTATCTCTCCAATCTCATTCTTCATCTTCCTGTATATAGACAAAGGCATTAAATTAATTGAGTCACCCGAGTCATATAAAGATTTATCAAAATTTAGAGTGCCTAACGAGTAAGGTATAGTAAAACTCCCTGGATGTGAGTTTGTTTTGCAAGATTGCTTTGCAATGCTCTGTGAGTTTGACCACTGATGTTTCTTCCATCTTTCTCTTCTTTGTAAGGATCTCCTTCAAGAAATTTGCATAAACTGGCATTTGTGAAAGAACTTCAGTGAATGGCAGATTCACATTAACCTGTCTCAGCATATCTAAAAATCTCTCAAACTGCTTGTCCAGTTTTTCTCTATAGAGTTTTTGGGGAAAAGGTAGAGCAGACATGTGCTTGCTCACATCATCAGATTCCTCCTTTCTTGAAGTTTCCTCCTTCTTTTTCTCTACTCCCTTCTTGCCTTTCTTCTTCTCAGTCTTTTTAGCATTTTCAATTTTCAGCTCCTTTCCACTTTCATTTTCAGGCGCAACTTCTTTTGAATTGGAGTGGGATCTTTCAACACTTGTCCGCTTCTCAAGGTCACAGCATTTACCGTTTCTTTGGGATTATTTTCAGTATTAGCTGGCAGAGTACCTGGGATTCTCTCAGATATTATAGTTGCAATTTGTCCCACTTATCTCTCCAAGTTACGCAAACCTGTCCCAAGTTCCTTGATAGCTTCCCCATGAGCATCCAATATTTCATCAGTATTGACAATAAATGACTTCATAATATCTTCTAACCCAAACTGAGTTGGCTGTTGAGGCTGATATTGCGGCCTCGGCTGATTCTCAAAACCAGGAGCTCCTTGAAATCTAGAGTTATTTTGTTTCCATGCATTTGTTGTACCCCCTGGTGAACTCCATGAAAAGTCGGGGTGCTTCTGACCCATTGCATTGAAGTTGTAATTACCCATAACATTAACTTCCTCCATTGAAGCTTGACACTCATGAGTAGGGTGTCCTCTTCCACATATGTCACATGTTGCATGAGGCTCATTATGTATTGAAGCTAAGGTTAGCTTCCTTATTTCCTTTGCCATGGCATCAAGCTGTACCTGCACCGATGTGTTAGCATCAACCTGATGAACACCATTCAACCTTCTTCTTTCAGCAATTTTAGAGGGCCACTGATTTGCATCTTTAGACAATTCATCGAGAATAGTGACTATCTCCTATGGTGTCTTCTTAATCAACGGACCTCTAGCTGCGTTGCTCAATGTTATGTGTGAAGCCGGTGTCAATCCATCCCAAAAAACCTAGAGTTGCATTCAAAGTTCAATTCTGCTATGTTGACACTTTCGCACTATCTCCTTAAACCTCTCCCAAGCTTCAAACAAAGTTTCAGTCTCATTCTGACAGAAGTTATGGATTTCTCTTCTAAACTTGCGTGTTTTAGCTTAGGAGAAATATTTAGCAAGAAATTTTCTGGTCATCTCCTCCCATGTTCTAATCGATCCCTGGGGCAAGCTTCGAAGCCAGTGTTTTACATTATCTTTGAGAGTGAAGGTAAATGTCCTTAAATAAACTGCATCTTGTGACACACCTGTCATGACCCAAAACTCTAACCTGTCGTAATGGCGCCTATTGATGATACTAGGCAAGCCGACCTTTCAAAATACTTCAATATTTCATAAAAAGGATAATTCAAAGCTTTTTCATACTAGAAACTTTTACAAAAACTGGAGTTGAATTCAAAATAAAATGCGGAAAGAAAGCCCCAAACATCGGGGTGTCACCAAGTCATGAGCATCTAGATATTTAGTTTAATAAAAGCAGTGTCTAAGTATCAATACAGGAAAGAAAGAAAACACAAAAGGAGAGACAAGGTCTGCGGACGCCTGCAGCTACCTCGTAATCTCCGGTACTCGATCGCGCACGAACTCAACGACCTCCGTGATCAAACACACCTGGATCTGCACATGAAGTGCAGGGTGTAGCATGAGTACAACCAACTCATCAAGTAACAAAAATAAATAAGGAACTGAGAAGCAGTGACGAGCTATACAATTACAGTTCATTTTCAATAATTCCAGTAAAGAATAGACATGCTTTCACATTCGGCAGTTTAAGTCCAATCAGTTTTATACAGTTAAAGTTCAGGTAATCCAGATATAGAATCCTTCAGGAATTTCACAACAATGACAGATAGCAACTAAGTGCATCAACAAGTGAAAAAGCAAGTACAGCCTCTCAGGGTAATAGTCACTCAACTCGTCACAACAACTCAAATTAATCGGCTCTCAGCCCTCGGTACTCACACTCAATAGGTACCTGCGCTAACGGGGGGTGTGCAGACTCCGGAGGGACTCCTTTCAGCCCAAGCGCTATATCCGCATGGACAACTCACGTGCCATAGTAACAATACCTCACAAACAGGCTCTCGGTCTCACTCAGTCATCAACCTCTCTAGTCTTTCGCGCTCTCGAAAATCACAAAGATCGGCCCAAACAAAGATAACATAGTGTATCAACAAGAATCAAGAAGAGGCTGAGATATGATACGCAAGTAAAACCATGACTGAGTGAAAGACATCAATTAGCAAGTAATTCAACAAGTACGCGACCTCTGCGGGTCCCAACAGTACCATCACATAGCCTAAGCATGATTTCTAATATGATTTGTAGTCAAATTTCTATAACACGGGGAGAGTATATAGCTAGCAACAAGTTATTCGACTTTATAGTTTCACGGAAGGGACCAAGTCACAATTCCTACGGTGCACGCCCCCACGCCCTTCACCTAGCATGTGCGTCACCTCTAAAATACTTACATTATTTGATAATCTGGGGTTCATACCCTCAGGACCAGATTTAAAACTGTTACTTACCTCAACCGCGCAAAATCCTATTTCGTAATGCCTTTGCCCCTCGAATCAATCTCCAAACACCCCGAATCTAGCCACAAGCAACACGATATAATTAATATAGGCTAGAAGAATCAATTCCACAAGAAAAAACATGAAATTGTAAGCCAAAATCCGAAATAGACTCAACCCCTCCCCCTTCCCAAACCGGCCCCCGAGCCCACATCTCGAAATCCGACAAAAGTCACAAAACCCGAAAGCCCATTCACTCACGATTCTAACCATATCAAATTTACCCAAATCTACTAACAAAATCCCATTCAAAACCTCAAAAATCTAACTCAAGTATTCTTCCTCTTTTTCCCAAATGTTTCACCCCAAATCACAAATTAGATGGTAGAATTAAAGGCATAATAATGGGATTTGACAAAAATTGGATAGGAATCACTTACCCCAAACACCCACGCAAGAATCTCTCCAAAAATCTCCTTCTACCGAGCTCCCACTTCAATTTTATGATATGAACTCGAAACCCTCGTTTCTAATCTTTTAAATCTTCCCAGATGCACCTTAATCGCGAACGCGACCACCCTCTCGCGTTCGTGTGGACTAATCTGCCTGCCCCTCAACTTAACTCTTCGCGAACATGACCATAGCTTCGCGAACGCAAAGATTTACCAACATCACCCTTCGCAAACGCGACCCCTGCCTCGCGAACGCGTAGACCAAGGGCATGGGGTCCCCATCTATCTCACTCCTCTTCGCGAACGCGATACCACTCCTGCATTCGCGATGAACACACATACCACACCTTCGCGAACGCGTCCCCATTTTCGCAAACGTGAAGAAAAACTCCAGCTGGCCTCTCAAATGCCTTACGCGATCGCGAGACATCTCTCGCGAACGCGATGAAGAAAAGTCTGCAACAAAAATACCAAAACTCTGCTATCTCTCCTAAGTCCAAAATGATCCGTTAACCACCCGAAATCAACCCGAGGCCCCCGGGACCTCAACCAAACATACCTACAAGTCCTAAAACACCATACAAACTTAGTCGAGCCTTCAAATCACATCAAACAACAACAAAAATACGAATCACCCTCCAATCCAAACTTAATAAACTTGAAACTTCAAATTTCTACAACAGATGCCGAAACTTATCAAACCACGTCCGATTGACCTTCAATTTTGCACACAAGTCATATTCAACATTAGAGACCTACTACAACTTCCGGAATCAGAATCCGACCCCGATATTAAAAAGTCCACTTCCGGTCAAAATCTCCAAAAATTTGACTTTCGCCATTTCAAGCCTAATTCTACTACGGACCTCTAAATCACATTTCGGATGCGCTCCTAAGTCCACAATCACCTAACGGAGCTAGTGGAACCAGCGGAACTCTATTCCGGAGTCGTCTTCACATAGTTCTGACTACTGTCAAAAATCCTAAGACTTAAGCCTCTATTTTAGGGACTACGTGTCCCAAAACACTCCGAAACCAAAAACAAGACCTCCCGGCAAGTCACATAAGCAGAAACAGATACGAGGAAAGTAATAAATTGGGGATCGGGGCTAATACACGTAAAATGGCCGGCCGGGTCGTTACAAGACCATTATATTGAAAGGTGTTCATAATCTCCTCGAAGTCTATCAGATAATTGTTTGGATCTTCGTTCATCTTTCCTCTGAAGACACAACTGTTTTGGAGGGTTTGGAGCAACCCTTCAATTCTAAATTATTGATTGCAACTGGAGGTGGTCTCACACTTGATAGACCTTGGTTGTAGACAGGTCTAGCATAATCACCAAGAGGTCTCCCTTGGCCTGGAGCTATGTTTCCGAACTGGTCTAGAACCAAAGGCTGATTCTGAGCCATTCTTCGAGCCCTCTCCTCTTTATAAGAAATTTGTACATCTCTAAGGCTTTTTCTTCAGCATCTCTTGTAGCTTTTTCTTCAGCATCTCTTGTAGCTTTCTCTCTGAGTTGGGTTGCCTCTCTCGCAGCCAAATCAACATTATCATCATCTCCCTCTATCTTTTCTTTGGTTGTGGATTGCCCAACCATCTCTGTATTCTCGAGGAGATTTCTTTCCTTTCTCAACTGTCGCAGATGTTTCTCGATTTCTGATTCATATGGTTGTAATTCCTTACCAGAAGATCGAGTCATGCACCAATCTAACTTGTATCTTACGCACAGTCAAAGAACACCCAAACGTAAAAAAAAGAAAAATTCCTGAATTAGCACTACAAACTATTTCAAACACTATTGATTTTCAATCCCCGGCAACGACGCCAAAATTTAACGAGCTCGAAACACACACTAAACATATGCTCGCTAGTCGAATATAGTAAGTTAAAATATCGTATCCACATGGATTGGATTTAAACAGTTATTATCGTAGCTTATAGCTAAATTGCTATCCAAGATGATCAACAATTGAGATTTATGTGATTTAAACTAAAATTAACTAAGAGTCTAAACTATTGGCTAATGACAATCAACACAAGTATTAAGCAAAGGAATTTATCAATTGGGAGAAGATAGGGTTGATAGGATAGGTGCAAGATAAATATTTGGGATTTAACTCTAGATAATTCACTTATAATATTCAAGTGAGTCTCTCGAATTCACTTGGTTATTAGTTCAATTGATTAGTAGAAACTCCTCTCACGAAGTCTCAACCTCATGATATGAACCAATTTACGCTCAGTGAAGATATGCAAAAATTCGTAGTGGATTGGTCTTTAGGAGAACCTCTCTTGATTATCCTCCTAACTAAGTTTAGTAAATAATTCAACTAGCCTCTTCCGATTACTAAGAAGAATTAATGACTTCAACCAACAAAATATAATGCAACAATATCATAAGTAATGCCTCTCTCGATTACATTAACAAGTGAGTATAGAGGCAACGATTAAAACACCCAAAAACGATTCAATATATAATCTAGAGTTAATTATCCACAAATATCCACAAACAAGTATCAAGACACCAAATCCATCAATCCCTAAAGAGAACTACTCCATGGATATGGAGTGATTCATCATAATAATGTTTAAGTTAAAGGAAAACATAAAACAATCCAAACCCTTGTCTTGAGTGAGGATTGAATGATGAAATTCTTGAACTTTTGCTTCTCCACCTCCTCCTTGGCTTACTTAGGTCTAAGATGTGTCAAAAGTCCATAAAATAACGTTTTTAAATGTATTTATACTAAGTAGGGTCAGGCACAGACGAAAACACCTTCCCCTACGTGAAATAGAAAAATAACTCTGTACAAATTGCACATGCACACCACATGGGGCGACGCGCCACGCGGGGCGGTTGTGGGAAAGTTCAGATAGTTGTTTTCTCACAGACTGCAAGATTTTGTATAGGCGCAGCGCGCCACGTGCCACCCCACGTATCGCGGCTATGGAAGTTTCTCAGAGTCCGGATTTTTCCTTGATTTTTGATATCCAGATGTAGTCCTCGACCCCCGAACGCAATCCCAGCTTATTCCCTTGGGATTTTACTCAGACTTCAATGCTCCAAATAGCTCAAACTCATTCTGTAATATTTACATAGCTCGAAATCCTCCTACAAGGCATAAAATATACTGTTAGTGCAAAACACTGGCGATTAAAGCTCAAACTCTATTAAAGTGCAGTAAATTGGAATGTAATAATCGACTAAAACATGAGATTATAGCCTCCATCAAATACAAGTTAGATAGAAGAATATAAATAGCTCTGTATGTTGTAGATTGTAACATGGAATGCAGCTCACCATAAAATCCCCGCAATAATTGCGTCTCTGCTCCTAGAGGACCACCAGAAACATATATATACCTGCACAATAAGTGCAGCAAGTGTAGCATGAGTATGTACATCAACGCATACCCAGTAAGTATCTAGCCTAACCCCAGAGAAGTAGTGACGAGGGATCGACATCGACACTTACTAGTGGTCCAGTAAGACAGTTACAGTAAGAGGTAAACGAATATGGGGCAGAGCAGATAAACGGTATGAACAAATATAAATACGAGGTACAATCCTCCTCTGAATGGTAAACTCAAGCTCTCACTAAGCAGTACCTCCTCAACCAGAGTATATCTAGAATGGACCTCACCAGATAGGTCATCACAACTCAAATCAAGAAAAACAAATACACGGATGTGTTGGTTTCTTGTCAGATATTACGTACGACGCTGTCGAGGCGAACGATCCGATCTACAAGAGTGTCTTATAGAAATTCCATGGCGAACGGCCTGAGCCCATCATACTGTGTGCACTGCCGAGGGTCGAACGGCACAAACCATAGATGCATCTATTATACTACCGAGGCGAATGGCCCGCTCCTATAAGAGTGTAATACATAATCATGCCGAGGCGAACGGCCGGATCCTAATAGAATGAGAATATTTAACGGGTCCTTGACCCTACTCACGAATAAACGTGTGAGTTATGAATTTTTATGGAAAACCTTTCGATGAAAATGCATAGTGCTGGAGAAATCCGTAAGAGGAGCACAATTATTTCGTGGTTAATCATGAAGCTCGTCAAATCTCTACAATAGCAAGTCTATCACTCTACGCAAGTATAGTCTCAAGTAGTAATGCGAAATAAAGGAATTAAATGAGCAAAGACAACTTCATTAGTACAATTATAGCATGGCGTGAACCTAAGCCTACCCGGACATAACATGAATTTAGCTACGTATGGACTCTCGTCACCTCGTATGTACGTAGCCCCCGCAACAAGTAGAACATAACAATTACATCACCAAGGGGGTATCTTTCCCCTCACAAGGTTAGACATGAGAGTTACCTCGCTTCGAAGTTCCATAACCGGCTCCAACGCCACTATAACACCTCAAACCGATGCCCGTCGCTCCAAAACTAGTCAAACAATGTGCAAACCAATAAAAATATACTCTAATACTCATAATAAATCAATTCATAAAAATTACCAACTCCGCTTAAAAGGTCAATAAAGTCAACCCTCGGGCCCACGTGCCCGGATTCCAAAACTTTTAGAAGATAAACTTTACCCATAATACTATGAACTCAAATATATGATTTATTACCAATTCCATGTATAATTTTGTGGTAAAAATCCAAAAATATCAAATTCTAGGTTTTTCTCTTAAAATCCCATAATTTCCATAAATATTCATGATTTAATCTACATATAAACCATGTATTTAACTCACAAGGTGTAGAAATCACTTATCAAAAGTTTGATGATGAAAATGGCACTCCAAAATCGCCCCAAAGTCGGCTCCCATAGAAGGAATGAGGTGAAAATGAGCCAAACCCCTGAAATATAGCTTCTGCCCAGTTATTAACCCTTCGCAATCATGGAATATGCTTTGTGATCGCAAAGCACAACTTTTCACAGCTCAAAATTGCCCTTCGCGATCGTGGAAAACTAATCACGATCGTGAAGAGTAAGCTGCCCAACTCCTCCAAAAAGCCTCTAGTTTAATGGTCATAACTTTTTATACAAAACTCTAAAAAAACAAATGGTTTGATTTTCTGAAAGCTAGACACCAAGGGCTACAAATTTCATTTTTGGATCATCTCCAAATTTGTTATAGATTGCAGGATATAAGTTTCCAAAGTCAGCCCTGTGCAACAGATATTTCTTCTTTGCGAACGCGAATCTGCCTCCGCGAACGCGATTCACAAACCCCTTTCTCCCATTTTTCTCTTAGCGAACGCGACCATTTCCTTGCGAATGCGAAGAAGGGCACACCAGACCTTAGAAAACAGCAGCTCAACATGGCAAAATGACCCGTAGACCCTCTGAAACACACCCGAGGCCCCCGTCCAATCACACCAACAAGTCCCAATACATGACACAAACCTGCTCGAGAACTTAAATCATACCAAACAATATCAAAACTACGAATCGGCGATTGAAATATTTCTTTAAACTTTCAAACTTTGACGTACGCGTCTGATTCATACATAAACATTCCGGAATGACGCCAAACTTTATGCACAAGTCATAAATTATGATACAAACCTATTACAAGTCCCGGAACCCCAAACGGACATTGATAACACCAAAGTCCACCTCACACCAAACTTAGGAAATTCTAAAACCTTCAAAATGCCAACTTTCTATAATAAGCGCCGAAATGCTCCTGGGCGACCCGATACTCAACCCGAACATACGCTCAAGTCCGAAATCATAATACAAACCTATTGGAACCTTCAAATACCGATTTCGGGGTCATTTACTCAAAAGTTAAACCTTAGTCAACTATTCCAACTTAAAGCTTCTGAATTTAGAATTGTTCATCTGAGTCAACTCCGAACTTCCCGAAATTCAATTCCGACCACACGTACAAGTCATAATACCTGGAATGAAGCTACTCAAGACCTCAAACCACTGAACGACATGCTAGAGCACAAAACGATCAGTCAGGTCGTTACATGTATTCTATATCGGATCGGGTTTGCTTACTATTACGCAACTATTAACATAGGTATATCATCTGGTAGAATGGATGTCATTTGTACCCTGGTCTATGTTACGTGTTTATCTCTTATGCTACGATGGGTTGTGAGTCTACTTGGTGATTCGCACGTATGTTTTAATCTTGTTTAGGCCTTGTGGCGATATGTGAGCGAGATGGCTCTTGTGATGATGATTTGCTTATTGCACCCTAGTTGTGCTTGCCTTTTTCCATGTTGTATTATGCCTATTAATCTCCCCATAGTTATAATTTGCACTCTATCGTGCTTGATGTTGACGCACATGTGCTTAGTCATCACGAGCATTATGACTCGATAGGTATCCCTGTGTGGATTGATATGTTTGGGATCGGGTTGCGTGCCATAACGGATTTATGTCCGATACCTTCCTTGTGTTTATTTTGAGTGTTTTGTTTTCTCTTTGAGGGATGAGTTCATGAAATTATGTTTTATTGTTATATCAGTTGCACTTGTTGGATAGTCCTCATATCTTATTTTCTTTTAACTTTTGGATATATCTGAGTTATTGCTTATTGGGTGTACGAACCGCGTTATGTGAGGTTCTATGTGGCCTTCAGTGAGACTTTACAGTTGAACAGTTTGTACTGGGTGAGACGAGATTATTGGACCTGGAAATTGCATAATCAGGTTGGGATAAGGCATGGATGGAAGAAGAATGTCACTGGTCGGCTTAGAATTTGGCGGTGTTCCTTGTAGGGATGAGAGAACTCCGTGACTTATTGAGTTCATGGGTGGTTATGAGTTTTGCATAGTTCTTTCATCATTGGCAGCGTTGCGAGGGTTTGAAATGAGGTTTTATTTGATATGCAGTATGTTACCAGTACCAGGTTGAGTAATGAGCAGCTATCATGGTTGAAAGTTATTATTGTGGGTACATGAGTTATGTGGTACATCATGTGGTTTGATCTCGACAGTGTATTGACGGCTTGATGTAGCTTTTTCATGGACTTATATGGACCGAGGTGGTATGGGATCACTCATGGTATGGGTATGACGGGTTCATTCACCTAATTGACGGCTTTGGAGCGACTCTTGGAACATTCGATGATGAACATATCTTTAAGTGGGGGAGAATGTAACGACCCGACCGGTTGTTTTGAGTACTAGCTTTCCTTTCTATGTTCCGAGACTTTTCATAGCTCTATTTGATGATTTATGACTTGCGTGCATGGTTTGTGTCAATTTTCAAAAACTTTAAATGTGAATTTATAGAGAACATGTGATTTATAAAGAATGACTTTAAGAATTGATAATTTAACGATTCTGGTAGGTTTTTATAATTATTTTAGACTTGTACATATGTTTGGTTGGGATCTCGGGTAAGCCGAGGCCATTTCGGCACATTATGGGAAAAGTTTGAAAAATGAGTTTTATACTTGAAAATCTTGAGTTTTATTGATTGATTCTTTATATTTGATGTTATTTTGATGATTTGAGCTAGTGAGAGAGTTTGTATGATGTTATTACACTTGTGTGAACGTTTGAATTGGAGCCCCAGGTGCTCGGGTGAGTTTCGGGTAGATTGTGGACTCATTTGACATGATTGTTAGGTTGCTGGTGTTGTTGATCTGCATATCTCGCATTTGCGAGATTCTGATTTCAAATATGAGCTTCTATTTGTGAGATTATGCTTGCATTTGCCATGCTGGAGGAGGCTGGGGAGCTTCGCATTTGCCAAGCTAGGTTCGCTTTTGTGATGGGGGTGGAGTTCGCAATTGCGATGGGCTGGTCGCATTTGCGACCCCGGAGAACTTAGGACAGGTTAGCTTTTGCGAAGCCAATTCCTCATTTGCGATCTGCCCTTGTTCGCATTTTTGATCATAATGTCGCAGTTGCAACAACAAAAGAGCTGAGGCATTAATCGCATTTGCGATCAGTGGTCCGAATTCATTGCTTTGCTTGACTATTCAAGCCAATTCTGAAACTAACCAAAGTTGGTTAGTTTGGGCTGAAAGCAGTGACGAGCTTGGAAGAAAGTCAGAGTGCAACACAAATAATCAATAACAACTCGGAATCGGAGAATAGATTAGCAATTAGGATAGACATATTCTAGTTGCCTTACTTGGTTAGTTTGCAAGAAATATACATGCATTATTATTATGTCTGATTCAATAGACGTATAGTATTAAGTTGGTTTGAATAGTCAAGCAAAGCAATGAAAGAACTTCTTGAGTATAATAAACCATGTTAACCAACAAATTAGATAGATTGAGTAATGGAATCAGCCGGAAGAACGCAATAGGAGAGACATTAATCCCATAACCCTGGAATATTCCAATCTCATTCAATTTCAACTAAATGTTTGTTTGCTTGCTTTATATCATTGATTTCTTGCATGTTTCTTAATTTCGTAGTAATTTTTAGTAGTAAAAAATCACAATCATCTTCTTCCTAACCGCTTGCGCAGTTAACTTATGAGTAGTTTAGATTGGACAATAATTAATCATAAATCCTCGTGGAACGATACTCTCTCATCACTTTATTACTTGCCGAACGCGTATACTTGCATGTACATTTAGACCCAACAATATGTTAAGGCTAACTCTCTTCTTTTGGCATGATCTAAATTGACCAAAATAGAACGTTACCAAATGTTCCTTTTTCTTAAAATGGCTCTACTCATAGTAATAGAGATTGTTATGCTCATTTTTCATATCTATGTTCCATAAGAACCTTATGTCTTGTTCTTCTTGGTTGATGATGGGAAGTATAATGTCATGTTAGTCTCATAAGGATAGTCAGAAGTGTAACGAACTTATGTCACTCTAGCATGCTCATAATGTATCTTAATTTTCTTCATGCATACATACATATGCATATATCTCGATGGTGTTGTATATGCGTATATTTATATTACATAGCACCACTGATCAGTCGGTTATGATGGTGATGATGCCCATAGAGGCCGATGTCTCTATATGCGTGTATATATGTTATATGCATCTTGATGGTGTTATATATGCGTATATGGTCTATGCATATCATAGCCCTCAGTGGCAATTCAGAGTTTCAGGTTGATCCTTATAATCTCTTACTGTAACGACCCAGCCTGTCGTTTTGAGTATTATAACCCTGTTCCCCCATTTACTGCTCAATTTGTACTTTATAGTTGTTATATGACTTACCGGGGGTAATTGGTTTGGGTCCGGTAACGTCTTGGAATGAATGTGAACACTTAGTTCCAAAGTTTAAAACGTAGGTTGAAAAGGTTGGCTGGATGTCGACCTATGTATAAACAACCCCAGAATAAAGTTTTGATGATTCCAATAGCTCCGTATGGTGATTTTGGACTTACGAGAGTGTCCGGAAAATTATTTGGAAGCCCGCAGCTAAATAAGGCTTGAAATGGCTTAAATAGAAATTTAAGTTTGGAAGTTTGACCGTGGAGTTGACTTTTTGATATCGGAGTCGGAATAAAGTTCTGAAAGTTTTCATAGGTCCGTTATGTCATTTATGACTTGTGTGCAAAGTTTGCGGTCAATCGGACTTGATTTGATAGGTTTCGGCATCGAGTATAGAAGTTGAGAGTTCTTAGTTTTATTAAGCTTGAATTGGGGTATGATTCGTGGTTTTAGCATTGTTTGATGTGATTTGAGGCTTTGAATAAGTTTGTATGATATTTTAGGACTTGTTGGTGTATTTGGTTGAGGTCCCAATGGTCTCGGGTGAGTTTTGGGTGGTTAACGGATCAAATTCGCACTCAGAACAAAAATTGGAAACCTGCTGCCATCTGATGCAATCGCACCTACGGAAATTGGATTGCATAAGTGTGTTCTTCATCGCAGAAGCGACCAGGCTTGGGTTGAGGCAGAGGTCCCATAAGCGAGCAAATTGTCCGCAAAAGCGGCGTCGCATCTGTGACTGCAGAAGCGCAAAGGCTGCATAAGCGGCTTTCTCCTCGCAGAAGTGAGCCCGCAGAAGCGGGAAGGCGACAACAGAAGCGAAAGGAGGCCAGCCTTGGCAAATCGCAGAAGCGGTTGGTTTCTCGCACCTGCGAGACCACAAAAGCGGCTAAGTAAGTCGCAGGTGCGGAACCCCTGGGAAGTATACATTTCAAAGGGGTTCCGAGTTTTGCCATTTTCGGACTTTCAAGCACGGTTTTTGGGGTGATATTTCAGAAATAATTCCCGGGAAAACTTGAGGTAAGTCACTTGTGGTCGTTGTTAGTCAATAATATTGGATTATCATTGAGTCTTTCGACTATATTACGTGGTTTTAAGGTTAAATTAGAGGATTTGGGCCTAGGGATTTCAAAATAAGAAATTAAGATTTGAAGGTCGAGTTGATATCGTAATTTGGTAAATTTGGTATGGATGGACTCGTGGTTGAATGGGCGTTCATATTTTGTAAATTTTGTCGGGTTCCGAGATGTGGGCCCCATGGGCAATTTTTGAGTGCAAATTTTGGATTTTAATGGAAAATTAGTATTTTCATATGGAATTAATTCCTATAATTTGTATTGACTGAATACAATTAATTGTGACTAGATTCGAGGCGTTCGGAGGCCAATTCGCGAGGCAAAGGCATAGCGAAGTAAAAGAATTACACGGTTTGAGGTAAGTAACATTTCTAAACTTGGTTTTGAGGGTATCAATCCCCGAATTTGGTGTTATATAAATTGTTTAGAGGTGACGCACATGCTAGTTGACGAGCGTGTGGGCGTGCACCATAGAAACTGTGACTTAAATAAATTCTGTGGAGTTGTAAAATTGAAGAATCATATTATTATCCGCA
Organism: Nicotiana tomentosiformis; assembly: GCF_000390325.3. Classification (NCBI taxonomy): domain Eukaryota; kingdom Viridiplantae; phylum Streptophyta; class Magnoliopsida; order Solanales; family Solanaceae; genus Nicotiana; species Nicotiana tomentosiformis. The sequence goes on from NC_090815.1 coordinate 42,821,960, forward strand.
TATCCTCCACGTGTTAGAGAAATTGTGCTGAGGCTCGTATTAAAGATCATGTTTAAGCTACGTGCCGACATTTTGGGACCCGTAGGTTCGTGTTGCTATTGAATTAAATTATTTTAAAAATGTAAATTTCATACTCAGTCATGTTCATCCATTTTGTGAGGTTATTTATGGGATCGAGCTGCACGCCGCAACATGCCATATTGGCTTTATATATATTATTATTATATGGATCAGGGTTGCCCGCCTGCAGCATGCCTTATAGGCTTTATTATTATGTGGATCGGGGATGCCCGCCTGCAGCAGGCCATATCAGCTTTATATCAAGCTTGGACTGAAGGAGCCCCTCCGGAGTTTGCACCCCCCACAGTGAGCGTAGATAATTTATATTCGGGATGGACTTCCCAGTGCATAGACTTGCCTTATTTATTTATATATGTTTGGAGTAGACTTCCCAGGGCATGGACTTCCCTTATTTATATTTGTGATGAATTTCTCGAAACATGGATCTTGTCTGAATCATTTTTAATTTGGGGATAAATTTACCCCTAGGCTAGATTTGGCTTTATACGGTACTGAGTCACTGACGGACAATTGATGTGTATATATATGGGATGAATCTTCCCTGAGCTGGATTGGCCATATACAGTACTGAGTTTAACTATGGAACTTGAAAGCATGCCTACATTTCTGTACTGTTATTTCTATAATGGACTGTACCTGCTGAGCTCCTCACTACTTTCATCCCAAAGGTTAGTCTTGCTACTTATTGAGTTGGTTGTACTCATACTACACTCTGCACCTCGTGTGCAGATCCAGGTGCTTCCGGTAATGGTGATTGATAGATCTCTGAGTGTTATCAGTCGGAGACTACCGAGGTAGCTGCTTGGCATTCGCTGACCTTAACTCACTTCCTTTTAGTTATCGTACTGTTTTATAATTTCAGACAGTGTTTTATTAGTCAGACTTTGTTATCATTTAGATGCTCATATATTCAGTGACACCGGGTTTTGGGAATGTATTAATATCTGTATTGAGATTTTCTATGAGAATTCAAATATTATGTTTTCAAACATAAAAGAAATTGAGGTTTATGGAAATTATCGATTTTCCTAGTATTGAGATAGGCACCATCACGATAGGTAAGGATTTTGGGTCATGACAAGTTGATATCAAAGCCTAGGTTACAGAGGTCTCACGAGTCATGAGCAGGTTTAGTAGAGTCTTGCGGATCGGTACGGAGACGTCTGTACTTATCTTCGAGAGGCTACTGAACCCTTAGGAAAATCTCACTTTCTTGTATTCTGTCGTGCGAACTTGTTGATTCCAAAAACTAAATTTCTGTTATTCTATTCTATCACAGATGGTGAGAACACGTACTATCAGATCGGACGGTCAGCCACCAGTGCCACCAGTTAGGGCCACGAGAGGCCGGGGCCGTGGTAGAGGTTAGGGCCGAGGTAGAGATTGAGGTGTAGCTCGTACAGCAGTTGGAGCAACACTTGTAGCACCACCAGTTGCTGTAGCTCAGGAGCAGATTCCAGATATAGCTGAGCCAACAGGACCATCTCAGGCACCAACTGTGCCTATTATGATTCCAGGCCTTTAGGAGGCTTTAGCTCAGATTTTGACTGTTTGCACTGGCCTTGCTCAGGTGGTTTCAGTTCAAGCTGCACCTGCCACTTCTCAGGCCAAGGGAGGTACTCATACCCCTGCTGCTCGTACTCCAGAGCAGGTAGTGCAGGTATTTTAGATACCGGGGGCACCACCAGTCCAGCCAGTTGCAGCTACTCAGGCCCAGGTGATCCTCTTTATGGCCGATGATAAGCAAAGGAGACTTGAGAGATTTGGGAGGCTTCATCCTCCATCATTTAGCAGTACTGAGTCAGAGGATGCTCAGGGTTTCCTGGATAAGTGTCAGTGGATGCTTCAGACAGCGGGTAATCTGGAGACCAATGGGGTCTCGTTCACTTCTTTTTAGTTTTTTGGGGCAGCCTTCCGATGGTGGGAGACTTATGTGAGGAGCAGACCAGTGGGTGCAGCACCACTATTATGGTATGAGTTCTCCGTATTATTTCAGGAGAAGTTTGTGCCACAGACCCGTAGAGAGCAACTACATAGACAGTTCGAGTATTTATGTTAGGATGACATGTCCGTGACTCAGTATGAGATGCGGTTTTCAGAATTGGCTCGTCATGCAGTTTGGTTGGTTCCCACCCGGAGGTTCATTAATGGCCTCACCCAGCAGTTCCATTTTGTTATGACTTTAGGGAATGTAGCAGGTGCTAAATTTGACGATGTGGTTGATAGTGCTCAGCGACTAGAGATGGTTCGTACTCAGGAGCGTAAGGAGAGGGAGACCAAGAGGTCTCCTGGTCCGGTTAATTCCAGCGGTGTACCTTCTGGGGGATACCCCTATCACAGCAGGGTCGTCCTTCTAGGCCCGCTCAAATAGCTCATCGTGGCGCATCAGCTAGCCATGGTTCATACAGTGCTCGATAGAGTCAGTCTTCTGTTGGTGCACTTCCAGCTCAAAGTTCATCTCGTGCACTATCAGTTCAGGGTTCATCTGTACCGAGTTCTTCTGGTAGTTATTCTGGTTCTCGAGGTCTGCCTCAGAACTCGCCGCCATTTTTCGAGAGGGATTGTTATGAGTGTGGAGAGCTGGGTCATGTGAGGAAACATTGTCCCCACCTTACGCGAGGTCCAGTTCCCAGAGAAGTCAGGCTACGACTCCTTCACCAGTTGCTCCACCACCCGCCCAGCCAGCTCCGGGTGGGGCTCAGTCAGCTAGGGTCGCCTAAGAGGAGGAGACCGATCAGGTGGCGGTCAGGCCCGATTTTATGTTTTTCCTGCCAGGCCACATGCCGTTGCTTTAGTTGTTGTGATCATAGGTATTTTCTCAGTGTGCCACAGGGAAGCTTCTATATTATTTGACCCTGGTTCTACTTATTTGTATATATCATCATACTTTACTCATTATCTGGATATGCCCCGTGAGTCCTTAGTTTCACCTACTCGTGTATCTACGTCTGTGGGCGATACTATATTTGTGGACCGTGTGTATCGGTCGTGTGTGGTAACTATTAGGGGACTGGAGAGAAGAGTTGATCTCGTATTGCTTAGTATGGTTGATTTTGATGTAATCTTGGGTATAGATTGGTTCTCTCCATGTCATGCTATTCTGGACTGTCACACAAAAATGATGACGTTGGCGATACCGGGATTGCCAAAGGTCGAGTGGAGAGGTTCTCCTGATTATGTTCCCAGCAGGGTAATTTCTTACTTGAAGGCTCAACATCTGGTTGGGAAGGGGTGTTTCTCATATTTATCCTTTGTGAGATATGTTGATGCAGACACTCCTACTATTGATTCTGTACCGGTAGTGCGAGACTTTTCGGATGTATTTCCTGCAGACCTAACAAGTATGCCACCCGATAGGGATATTGATTTCGGTATCGACTTGGTGACTGGCACACAACCCATTTCTATTCCTCGGTTTCGTATGGCACCAGCTGAGTTGAAAGAATTGAAAGAGCAACTTCAGGAACTTCTTGATAAGGGGTTTATTAGGCCTAGTGTGTCGGCTTGGGGTGCACCGGTTCTGTTTGTGAAAAAGAAATATGGTACTATGCGGATGTGCATCGACTACAAGCAGTTAAACAAAGTTACAATCAAGAACAAGTATCCTTTACCACATACTGATGATTTATTTGACCAGCTTCAGGGAGCGAGGGTATTCTCCATAATTGATTTGAGATTCGGGTATCACCAGTTGAAAATTCGGGATTCGAATATTCTAAAGACGGTATTCAAGACTCGTTGTGGACACTATGAATTTCTTGTGATATCTTTTGGGCTGACCAACGCTCCAACAGCATTTATGCACTTGATGAATAGTGTATTCCAGCCATATCTTGATTCAGAGTTGGCCCAGGCCATCTTCAACTACTGAGATTCGGAGTTTTCTCGGCTTGGCCAGTTATTATCGTCGCTTTGTAGAGTAATTCTCATCTATTGCATCGCCCATGACTAAATTGACCCAGAAAGGTGCTCCATTCAGGTGGTTGGTTGAGTGTGAAGAAATCTTCCAGAAGCTTAAGACCGCCTTGACCACAACTCCAGTTCTAGTTTTACCTACAACTCCAGGCTATTATACAGTGTATTGTGATGCTTCTCAGATTGGTATTATGTGTGTATTAATGCAGGAAGGTAGAGTGATTGCTTATGCTTCACGCCAGTTGAAGCCACATGAAAAGAACTACCCTGTTTATGATTTAGAATTGGCATATATTATTCATGCATTGAATATTTGGAGGCATTATCTCTATGGTGTGTCTTGTGAGGTATTTACAGATCATCGGAGTCTTCAGCACTTATTCAAATAGAAGGATCTAAATTTGAGGTAGCAGAGATTGTTGGAGCTGCTAAAGGACTATGATATCACTATTTTATATCATCCCAGGAAGGCCAATGTGGTGGCCGATGCCTTGAGTAGAAAGGCGGTAAGTATGGGTAGCCTTGCATTCATTCCTGTTGGTGAAAGGCATTTTGTAGTTGATGTTTTGGAGCCCAATCAGGTTCTAGCTTATGTGGTTTCTCGGTCTTCCTTATATGACCGCATCAGAGAGCGCCCGTATGATGATCCCCATTTGCTTGTCTTTAGAGACACGGTTCAGCATGGTGATACCAGAGATCTTACTATTGGGGATGATGGGGTATTGAGGATGCAGGCTCATATTTGTGTGCCAAATGTAGATGGGCTGCGTGAATTCATTCTTGAAGAAGCCCAGAGTTCACGGTATTCCATTCATCCTGGTGCCACAAAGATGTATCAGGACTTGAGGCAGCGCTATTGGTGGAGAAGAATAAAGAAAGATATAGTGGGGTTTGTAGCTTGGTGTTTAAATTGTCAACAGGTGAAGTACGAGCATCAGAGACCGGACGAATTGCTTCAGAAACTTGAAATTCCAGAGGGGAAGTGGGGGCGTATTACCATGGACTTTGTAGTTGGACTCCCACGGACTTTGAGGAAGTTTGATGTTGTTTGGGTGATTGTAGATCGGTTGACTAAGTCCGTGCATTTTATTCCAGTTGGTATTACATATTCCTCAGAGCGGTTGGCTGAGATTTATATCCGCGAGATTGGTCACCTACACGGTGTGCCAGTGTCCATCATTTCAAATCGGGGCACGCAGTTTACGTCACAGTTTTGGAGAGCAGTGCAGCGAGAATTAGGTACCCTCAGATGGACAGGCAGTCCGAGCACACTATTCAGATATTGGAAGATATGCTACATGCTTGTGTTATAGATTTTGGGGGTTCGTAGGATCAGTTTATGCCACTGGCAGAGTTTGCTTACAATAAAAGCTACCAATCGAGCATTCAGATGGCTTCGTATGAGGCTTTATATGGGAGACGGTGTCGGTCTCTGATGTATTGTTTTGATCCGGGTGAGGCTAGGCTATTGGGTATAAATTTGGTTCAGGATGCTTTGGAGAAGGTTAAACTGATTCAGGATCAACTTCGCACGGCGCAGTCTAGACAGAAGAGTTATGCCGACCGGAAGGTTCGCGAAGTTGCTTACATGGTAGGAGAGAAAGTACTACTCCAAGTTTCGCCTATGAAGAGTATTATGAGGTTTGGAAAGAAGGGAAAGTTCAGTCCTAGGTATATTGGGCCTTTTGAATTACTTAAGAAGAATGGAAATGTGTCTTATGAACTTGCATTGCCACCTAATCTATCGGGTGTTCATCCAGTATTTCATGTATCTATGCTTCGGAAGTATGTCGGAGATCCGTCACATGTTTTGTATTTCAGCACTGTGCAGTTGGACAGTAATTTGACTTATGATGTGGAGCCGGAGGCCATTTTAGACCGGCAGGTTCGAAAGTTGAGATCAAAGAACATAGCTTGGGTGAAAGTACAGTGGAGAGGCCAGCCAGTCAGAGAAACTATTTGGGAGACTGAGTGGGAGATGCGGAGCAAATATCCACATCTATTTGAGGCTCCAGGTATGATTCTAAACCCATTCGAGGATGAACGTTTGTTTAAGAGCGGGAGAACATAACGACCCGGCCAGTTGTTTTGAGTATTACAGCTGTTTTCCCCCATTTATTGCTCAATTTGTGCTTTACATTTGTTATATGACTTGCCAGGGGTAATTGGTTCGGGTCTGATGAGGTCTTGGATTGAATGAGAACACTTAGTTCCAAAGTTTAAAACTTAAGTTGAAAAGGTTAGCTGGATGTCGACCTATGTGTAAACGACCCTGGAATAACGTTTTGATGCTTCCAATAGCTCCGTATGGTGATTTTGGACTTTGGAGCGTGTCCGGAAAATTATTTTGAAGCCCGTAGCTAAATTAGGCTTGAAATGGTTAAAATAGAAATTTAAGTTTGGAAGTTTGATCGGGGAGTTGACTTTTTGATATCGGAGTCGGAATCCAGTTCTGAAACTTTTCATAGGTCTGTTATGTCATTTATTACTTGTGTGAAAAATTTGAGGTCAATCGGACTTGATTTGATAGATTTCGGCATCGAATGTTGAAGTTGAAAATTCTTAGTTTCATTAAGCTTGAATTGGGGTATGATTCGTGGTTTTAGCGTTGTTTGATGTGATTTGAGGCTTTGACTAAGTTCGTATGATGTTTTAGGACTTGTTGGTGTATTTGGTTGAGGTCCCAAGGGTCTCGGGTGAGTTTTGGGTGGTTAACGAATCAAATTCGGACTTAGAACAAAAATTGGAAACCTGCTGCCATCTGACGCAATCGCACCAGCGGAAATTGGCTAGCAAGTGCGAGCTCGCAGAAGTGACCAGGCATGGGTTGAGGCAGAGGTCGCAGAAGCAAGCAAATGGTCCGTAGAAGCGGCATCGCATCTGCGACTCTGCGACCGCAGAAGTGCAAAGACCGCAGAAGCGTCTTTCTCCTCGCAAAAGCAGGAAGGCGACTGAGAAGCAAAAGGAGGCTAGCCTTGGCAAACTGCAGAAGCAGTTGGTTTCTCGCACCTGCGAGACCACAGAAGTGGTTAAGTAAGTCACATGTGCGGAACCCCTGGGCAGTATACATTTCAAAGGGAAATTTTCAATTTTCACCAAATTGGGCCGAAACCTTCTAGAAACATCCAAATGCAAATCCGGGCATACGCCCGGGTCCAAAATCACCATATGGACCTACCGGAACCATCAAAACTCCGTTCTAGGTTCAAATTCACAAAAGGTCAAACTTAGTCAACTCTCCCAATTTAAAGCTTCAACAATGAAATCCATTCTTCCAATTCGATTCCGAATAACCTGAAAACCAAAACCGACGATTCACATAAGTCATAATATATCATACAGAGCTACTCATGCTCGTAAACTACCGATCAAAGTGCAGATGCTCAAAACAATCGATTGGGTCGTTACATAGGTGATATAATTGCTATGTGCTACTAGTTGTGGGTGCTACATACGCACGAGGTGACGAGAGTCCGTACGTAGCTAAAGCGTATTTTTGTCCGGGTAGACTTAGGACATTATCATGTAATATTTGAATTGTTTGGACTCATTTTGCTAGCTTAATTAATTGATATTACAATTGAAATTGGTTTAGAAACATATATATATTAGGCCGAGCTATATCACCTTGAGTTGTTGCCAAGATATTTGATAAACGTAAAGGGGTATTTTCACTATTATGCACGTGTATATGTGTTGTAAGCATGTGCCTCGTGATTTGATAAGTTTCTTCCTTTCTTGTAGAGTGGGTCAAACGCCTTGGTAGTATAATAGATGCATCTATGGTTCGTGCCGCTCGACCCTTGGCAGTGTACACATTATTCTGGATTAGGTTGTACGACCTCGGCATAATCATGCGTTATATCGCTAGTAGTCCGAATATTCACAAGATTATCCTTCCACTGATGCCTCGCATTTCATATGGTATTCTTTATTCATTTGATATTGGCACTTCATATTTTTTGAGTTGTTGAGATAGAATACGAGATTGAGAAATTTATATCGTTAAAAGAAATTTTGAAAGATTATGTTGGTTACCGGTTTATCCCACTATTACTGATGTGCTTCATATCTGTTTAGGATTTAGCATACTGCTTTATTGGACCTCTAGTAAGTGCCGATGTCGGACCCTCGTCACTACTTCTCCGGGGTTAGGCTAGATACTTACTGGGTATGTGTTGATTTACGTACTCATGCTACACTTCTACACTAAATGTGCAGGATCTGACAGGTTCATTTGGTGGACATCTGGGCACGTAGGCGCAGCTGCTGAGGAGACTTTATGGTGAGCTGCATTCCAGGCTACGTATCGCAGCCCACAGAGTCTCCGTCGTACTATTTACTTTATCCTGTCTTATTTACATTCCAGACAGATGTTGTATTATTGTTGTACTCCTTAGTAATGCTCATGCATCTATGGCACCAGATTTTGTGGATATTCTAGTTGATGCTTACGGATTTGCATATTATTATCACATTTTATTTTATGCAATACTAATTATGTATGTACCCGTGAATTTTAAAGGTGTAAATTTGCTTACTTAATAAAAAGTTTATGATTTCGAAAGTAATAAAATGAACAATTTACGTGATAGTTAGGCACCATCACGGCCTATAGTGGGTTTTGGGTCGTGACAACAAGATCCTATATCAGCCTCGCTAATGACAAGTTCCTCAACCTTGCGACATATAGAACACCAATCAAAGGGCCTCCAATAACGTCAATCTATGCAAAATATTAATTAACAATGTCAATTATACTCGTTGCGGTCAAATCTCAATCTCCCTATCTTTCAATCTTAGAGTTAAATCTTAATATTTTATCCCTCAAGCACCATTCTTTTCTAAAAATAAAGAATATCTCAATGACTCAATATAAGCTTGATGTTTGATGTACAAGTCCAACGTATCAAATATTTTGTTCAAAAAAAGAATCATACGGTTCGAACAGTTCGGAAAGATTGCACATTTACATAACTGATTTCTCACTTGAAATACAACTCTTATTTTAATTCAGATTTACTCTTCATGGCTTAATCGCTACTTCTCCTAAGTAAAAGTAACCAAAAGATATAAATTGTAGCAGCAAAATGATTCCCTGTCACGACCCAAAAACGACCATCGTGATGAGGCCTATCGTGGAACTAGGCAAGCCACAACTTGACAATTTCAACACAGTAAAGCACTCTTTTAGAAATAATAGCGGAATAATTTATATTAAAGAAAAGCCATTTTAAAATAGAATTTAACTAAGATACGGTACAATCCATCCCAAAACCGGGGTATCACTGAGTACACGAGCATCTAAAACCAGTATACAGTCCACAACAGTATCTAGAGAATAAAACTGAAAGTGCAGATAGAATAAGGAAGGAAAATCAAGGCCCGCGAACGCCATGCAGCTACCTCGATAGTTCCCGAACTCTGATGCCTCAATCATCAGCTGCCACCGTGACCAGGAACGCTTGGATCTCCACACAAGGTGCAGGGAGTAATGTGAGTACATCCAACTCAGTAAGTAACAAGTCCAAACTTTGGACTGAAAGGTAGTGATGAACTCAACTGGTATAGATAAAATGGAAATAATTGTGCAAAACGTAGGCATGCTCTCAAATCACATAGGCAACTCAAACAGTAAAGTAAAGAAGATCCGAACAGTGTAATGAATATAACTCTATTATCTCTACATGCCAATGCATATACTGTAAGTGATGCACCATGCTGACAGCCTTAAGTGCTCACACTCTCAATATCTCAACCACTCGGTACTGTATATGGCCCATATGGCCCAGGGAAGATCCATCCTAGAACATATACAACACTGACCATAGGTCACCCAGTACCGAGGAAAGGCCAATCCAGCCCTGTGGATAAGATCCATCTCCAGGTATCAAGTACTTCGGACAAGATCCATGTCCAGGGAAGATCCATCCCTCAATAATATCAACCACGCTCACTGGGGGTATGTTACAAACTCCGGAGGGGCTCCTACAGCTCAAGCGCTATCATAAAATCAGTATAACCGCTACGGCGTGCAGCCCGATCCCATAACTGTCACTCATAATTAGGCTCTCCGCCTCACTCGGTCATTAATCTCTGCAGTCTCACTCACGGGCTCACATTAACATGAAAACTAGCCCAAAACAAGGATATGATGTATCAGTAAATAACAACTGAGACTGAGATATGATATGAAATGCATGAACATGACTGATTACATAATATCAATGAAATCAGTGAGATGACAGCAAGAAACGACAACTAGGGGTCCCAACAGTACCGGCATAAAGCCTAAACATGATATCTAGCATGATTGACAACTCAATTACTTTATCACAAGATGAAAACACGGATATCAAAAAAATAGAGTCACTATACAGTACTATGGAATCAACCAGGCCACAAATCTCATGGTGCATGCTCGCACGCCCGTCGCTTGGCATGTGCGTCACCTCAATACCAATCGTAAAGCCCCAAAATGCCTTTGCCCCTCAACTACGCAAAATCCTACTCCAAAATGCCTTTGCCCCTCGAATCAGTCTCCAAATGCCCCGAATCTAGCCACAAATAGTACGAGATAATCAATATAGGCTAACGGGATCAATTCCACCAGAAAACTACTAAATTATAACCCAAATCCGAAATCGGCTCAAACCTGGCCCCCGGTCCCACGTCTCGAAATCCAATAAAAGTCATAAAACCCGAAAGCCCATTCACTCACGAGTCTAACCATACCAAATTCATCAAAATCCGACATCATTTGGTCCTCCAAAACCCCAAAATCCACTCTCTAATTATCAAGCCCTAAACTCCCAAATTTCACTTCAAAATCTCGCTAATTAGGTGCGGAAATCAGTGGGGAATCAAGATTTATGATTAAAAAAAAATGAGTACAAGAAGCTTACCTCAATAATCTCCTCAAAAATCTTCTCCAAAATCGCCTAAGTCCGAGTCTCAAATGGTGAAATAAGACTAAAATCGTGAACCCATGCTTTTAAACCTTCTGCCCGGACTTTTCGCATCTGCCGACGCCGCACCTACGGAAAATCCATCACATGTGCGGATTCCACTTAAAATCCCAGATTCCTCTCCTACAGCTACAAGCCCGCATCTGCGCCTATCACAGGTGCGGAAATCCATCGCACCTACGGTTAAAACTCGCACTTGCGCCCAGCTGCCCGCTTTTGCGACCATCGCAGGTGCGGGAAAATCTTCACACATGCGGCTTCTGCTCAACTCAACCTTGGCTGCTTCTGCGGTCCCATCCCTGATTCTGCGAGCTTGCACCTGCGGTTCCCACTCCGCAGGTGCGATTACACCAGCAACAACAGCACTTCAATTGCCCCTTTCAAATCCAAAACCAAGTCCGAAACCTCCCGAATTCCACCCGAGGCCCTCGGGACCTCAACCAAATATGCCAACAAGTCATATAACCCAATACGAACTTAGTCGAACCTTTGAATCACTCAAAACAACATCAAAACACTGATTACATCCGGATTCAAGCCTAAAGAACTTCTAAACTTCCAAATTCCGCAAACGAAACCGAAACCTACCAAACCACGTCCAATTGACCTCAAATTTTGCACACAAGTCCTAAATGACCACACGAACCTACTCCAATTCCCAGAAATCAAATCCAATCCCGATATCAAAATTTCCACTACCGGCCAAAATTCCAACTTTCGCAAATTCAAGCCTAATTTACTACAGAGCTCGAAATCACATTCTGGAAGCGTTCCTAAGTCCAAAATCACCTAACGAAGCTAACAGAACCATCAAAATTCAAATCCAAGGCCGTTTACACATAAGTCGACATTGGTCAACTTTTCCAACCTAAACTTTCAATTAATAGACGAAGTGTCTCAATTCACTCCGAAATCACTCCGGACTCGAACCAACCAACCCGGTAAAACATATAACAGCTGTAGAGCATAAAAAAAGCAGAAAATAGGGGAAGCGGGGCTATAACTCTCGGACCAGCCGGGTCATTACATCCTCCCCCTCTTAAACAAACGTTCGTCCTCTGGTAACATACATGGAGACTTAAATAGGTGTGGATATTTGCTCTGCATCTCCCACTCGGTCTCCCAAGTGGCCTCCTCCACGGGCTAACCTCTCAACTGCACCTTCACTGAAGCTATGTCCTTTGACCTTAACTTTCGAACCTGCCGCTTCAAGATGGCCACTGGCTCCACATCATAAGTCATATCACCATCCAACTGAACCGTGCTAAAATCCAAAACATGAGACAGATCGCCAACGTACTAGACGAGCTTTTACCAAGGTCGGGTCTAAAACCAATAGTTCACCACAGTCCATAACAACGTAAAGCCAATAATATAAGAAGTAATTCAGAAATGAAATACTCAGCTAAATCATGATTTCAAAAAAATAGTTCTTCCTTTCAAGTACATCAGTGAAAAACCCAAATCGTTTACCGAAATTTACAAAAATATGAATAAGTTTGAAAGCCATAATTTTCCCAAAATCCTTTCAATAATAAATGAGATGTTTCATTTTTCTTTCCAGATAACCCGTGTGAAAAAAATGCATCACTATGCCCATCTGTCAACATGTGTGAGAAATCATAAATGATGTGATACTGTACAACATGAGGAAAATATATCTCTATGCTTGTATGTCATGTGTGCATGTCAATGCGATGCAACTCAGTGATAAAATCATATGCATACTCTCAGATTATCACAGTCACTCAATCCTCCCGATCACTCAGTCCTCCCAAATCGCTCAGCACTCGCACTCAGTAGGTACCTGTGCTCACTGGGGGTGTTTAGACACATGAGGGGCTCCTACAGCCCAAGCGCTATAATCTGCATGGACAACTCACGTGCTGCACGGATAACTCACGTGCTATAATAATATCTGTATCTGCACGGACAACTCACGTGTTGCATGGATAACTCAAGTGCTATAATAATATCTGGACACGCACGGACAACTCACATGTTGCACGGACAACTCACGTGCTATAATAAAGCCTATAAGGCCTGCAGGCGGGCAGCCCCGATCCACATAATAATCCTCACAATCAGGCCCTCGACCTCACTCAATCATCAATCTCTCTAGTCTCTCTCTCTCTCATGGGCTCACAATGTCATGAAAACAGCCCAAAAATGATGATAAGATGTATCAATAAATAGCAACAGAGACTGAGATATGATATGTAATGACATGAATATGACTGAGTATGAATTTTTAATTTAAAACAAATAATTCACAGCAATATGACCTCTGTGGGTCCCAATAATACCGGCACATAGCCTCAACATGATTTTTAATATGCTTTTCAGCTCAATTGCTTTAACACATAAAACCACATTGAAAATGACAAGATTACTTAACTACAAAATTCCACAAAAATAATTATTTCACAATTTCTATGGTGCACTCCCACACGCCCGTCACCTAGCATGTGCGTCACCTCCCAACAATTCACATAATACATATATTCAGGGTTCATACCCTCAGCTCCAAGATTAGAAGAGTTACTTAACTCGAACAAGCCTAATCTAATGTCGAGCAAGCTAAAGAATGCTCCATAAATTCCATTTTGCATGTCAAAACATCCGAACGGCTCGAATCTAGTCACAATAATTTGATTCAGTCCACACAAGTCGACATCCGGGGTCGTTTACACTTAAGTCGACACCCGGTCACTATTTTAACTTAAGCTTTAAACCTTGGAACCAATTCCCATCATATCAGATAGAGGCCCTCAGTTTACTTCACATTTCTGGTGAGCAGTACAGAGTGAATTGGGGACCCGTGTAGAGCTCAGCACAGCCTTTCATCCGCAGACCGACGGGCAGTCGGAGCGGACAATTCAGATCTTGGAGGATATGCTCACGGCATGTGTGATTGACTTCGGAGGTCAGTGGGATCATTTCTTGTCTTTGGTCGAGTTTGCTTATAACAACAATTACCAATCCAGCATCGAGATGGCTCCATTTGAGGCTTTATATGGTCGGCGATGTCGTTCGCCCATCGAATGGTTTGAGCCCAGCAAGGCTAAGTTATATGGTACTGATTTGGTGAAGGATGACTTGGAAAAGGTAAAGTTGATTCAGGAGCGACTTCATACAGCACAGTCTAGACATCAGAGTTACGCGGATCAGAAAGCACGTGATTTATCATTTATGGTAGGCGAGAAAGTTCTCTTAAAGGTTTCTCCGATGAAGTGAATCATGAGGTTCGGGAAGCAGAGCAAGTTGAGCCCAAGGTTTATGGGCCCATTTGAGTTGTTGAGACGAGTTGGGGAGGTTGCATACGAGCTTGCCTTGCCTCCCAGCCTATCGGGAATTCATCCGGTTCTCCATGTATCTATGCTCCAGAAGTATCATGTCGATCTATCGCATGTGTTAGACTTTAGCACGGTTCAGCTAGATGAGAGCTTGGGTTATAAGGAGGCGCCAGTTGCCATTGTTGAGAGGCAGGTTCGCCAATTGAGGTCCAAGAGGACTTCCGCTGTAAAGGTTCAATGGCGGGGCCAACCAGTCGAGGAAGCGACTTGGGAGGACATGCGGAGCAGATATCCACACTTATTCAGCACTCCACGTATGATTCTAAACTCGTTCGAGGATGAACGTTTGTTTAAGAGGTGAAGAATGTAACGACCCAACCGGTCGTTTTGCCCTCTAGAACCCCTTTCCCCTAAATAAGACTCCGCGTATGTTCTTTTACTGTTTTATGACTTACGGGGATGGTTAGTTCAGGAATTTGAAGGGTTCGGGTTGAAAACGGAACACTTGGTTCGTTAGTTTGGCTTTATAAAGGATAAGTTTGACTCCGATCAACGTTTTGAGTAAATGACCCCATAATCGGGATTTGACGGTTTCAATAGGTTTGTATGATAATTTTGGACTCGGGCGTATGTTTGAATTGGGTTTTGGACGACCTAGGAGCATTTCGGCGCTTAATAGTGAAAGTTGACTATTTGAAGGTTTAAAGTTCTTCAAATTTGATTTGGAGTAATCGGGTCTGTTTGGAGTTCCGAGCCCCGGAATAGTTCCGTATGGTGATTTAATACTTGCACGAAAAATTTGGTGTCATTCCGAGTAGTTTGAGTATGTTTCGGCACGTTCGGAGTAAGTTTGAAGAACTTGAAATTTCCAAGTTGAATCAATTTGGTTTGGGGTAAGATTCTTAGTTTTGATGTTGTTTTACGCATTCTGAGAGTTTGAGCAAGTCCATTTTATAATTTCAAACTTGTTGGTATGTTCGGGCGGGGCCCTGGGGGCCTCGGGTGTTCATCGAACGAGGATCGGACCAAGTTTGGACTTAGGAGCAATGGCTGAAGCTTCCGTGCGAGCTCGCAGATGCGAGCAAGAAGATGCAGAAGCAGTCCACCGGGGGCAGCTTAGAAGCCGCAGGAGCGGAGCAATTGGGCGCACCTGCGAGCATGCAGGGGCGAGGGAGGAATCGCAGAAGCGACCAAGCCGCAGAAGCGGCGCGAGACCCGCAAAAGCGGACAAATGGTCCACAGGTATGGAATTTGGTCCAACTGGAGGAGACCGCATCTGCGAGGACTTTTCCGCAGAAGAGGCTGTACCTCCGCATGTGCGAAAATCACAGAAGGTAGAACCTTCATTTAAGATGGAATTTGAGTATTTTTGACTCATTTTCTTCATTTTTGGGGCAATTTTGGTGCTTCTTGAGAGGGGTATTCACCTAGCAACTTGGAGGTAAGTTAATTATACTTATTGTGAGTTAAATACTTAGATTATGGGTAGATTTTAACATGTAAATTAGTGAAAATTGTGGGTTTAGATAAAAAACCTAAGTTTTTATAAAAATGAGATTTTAACTATGAAAATGGTTATGGAATGGGATAAAAATTGTATATTTGAGTTCTTAAGGTTATGGGTGACGATTCCCTCCGAACATTTCCGGAATTCGCGGGTGAATTTTAGGAATTTTACCAATTTGGGTTGGGTAATTACTCTAATAGATAAATTATGAAATTTTGAGTATTTATTGATTAAATTATGTAACGTTTGACTAGTTTTGGATTTTTCGGCACCAAAATGAGGCTATAACGCGAAATTGTGATCGAGAAGTGAGCTTTGAGACGAGGTAAGTCTCTTGTCTAACCTTGTAAGAGGGAATTTACCCCATAGGTATTTTAAATAAATAATTGTTCCTAATTTTGGGGGCTACGTACGTACGAGGTGACGAGAGTCTGTGCGTAGCTACTATTACGCTATTGTCCGACTAGTTTAGGACCCAATTCATGAACTATTTGGAATTTTTGCAACATACTTCATAGTTTAAAAATGCCTAAATTAAATTGGTATTTGCTGGAGAAATTGTGAAAGATCGCTAGTGAAATTCGTATTATTTTTGTATAAAACCTCAAAAATGTTTAAGTCAAATGCTTATAAAATATCCTTCTCTTCTTGTGGAGCGGGCCGAATACCTCGGCAGTAGATAGATGCATCTATGGTTCGTGCCGCTTGAGCCTCGGCAGTGTACACATTATTCCGGATCGGGCCGTACAACCTCGACATAAATCGTACTTAATAATAACAATCACACAGTGTATTGACATTATTATTTGCAGCTTGTGAAGATAAATGACTCATTGGAAATTATTAAATTGTGAAAGAATTATTTATTCTTGTTAAGGAAATTTGTTATTATTCCCATAAACCGTGTTTATTTAAATATTCCTATCTTAAGATTATTGACCCATAGTAAGTGTCGAGGTCGACCTCTCGTCACTACTTCTTCGAGATTAGACTTGATACTTACTGGGTACACGTTGTTTATGTACTCATGCTATACTTGCTGCACTTTTTGTGCAGGATCTGAGATAGGTGCATCAGGCGGTCCTACCGGCGTGCATCCCAGATATCCCGAGGCTTAGTGGTGAGCTACTTTCTTAGCCGTTCTGCAGCTCCTAGAGCCTCTCCTTTGGATTTGTTTTCTGTCTATTTCATGTTCAGACAGTAGTTGAGTTTTGTATAATCTACTAGATGCTCATACACTTGTGACACCAGGTCTTGGCACACACACTAGTAGAATTGTGGTTTTTAACTATTACTTGGTTTTATTTATTTAAACCTTTTATTTTCTTAAATCTTGCAAATAAAGAAATTTTAATTACTCAGAAACTTATTAAAAGAGGAAATATATGTTTAATTCATTAGTTGGCTTGCCTAGCGGTGACGTTGGGCGCCATCTCGACCTATAGGTAAAATTGGGTCATGACACCAACTTTGGTCGGTAATGAAAAATAAATTAATTTATAATATTTTATATATCGACCAACGTTGGTCGGTACTAGAAAATTTATATTTTTTATAAATAATTAAATTTAATAATATCGACCGACGTTGGTCGGTAATCTGGACATGGCAGCCAACTTACCGACCAAAGTTGGTCGGTAATGTTGAATTTCTGGGAATTCAATGTGCATTAACCGACCAACATTGGTCGGTATTTTGAATATATTTTTTTATTAGTTACCGACCAAGGTCAGTTTTCTCGGATTAATTTTGGTAGAAAATCCATGTTTTGGTAGCTAATCCACCTATCAAATAAAAACAACATACCAATACCCCCAATTCATATCAAATAACCCCCAATTCACATCAAATAACCCCCAATTCACCACAAACAACCCCTTATACAAAATCCTCCCTCAATCCCTGCCGATTAGGATAATTCCTATTGTACATGTGAGTGCGATGTTACATCTATACAAATAAAACAAAAATAAATTGAGATACTTTCATAAGTATTAGAACTACTTAATTTATTCTACAATTATAAATTAATTAAATTATTTTTAGTTAATTATGATAATTAATTTTTACTAATTACACCAAAATTAAGTTATAGTAAATATAATTAATTATAATTCATCAATTTAAACATAAACTATATGTTCAATTCATATCCAAAAGGTTCAACACTTATCCCTAAAAGTTCAATTCATATCCAAAAGGTTCAACCATTACCCCTAAAAGTTCAACACATACCCTAAACAATTCAATTAATACCCTAAAGAATTCAATTAACCTCACAAAACATAAGCTCTATCCAAGAAGTTCAACACTTACCCCTAAATATTCAATTCATACCGTAAAAGTTCAATTCACAAGAACAAATCCTAAAAACTCAATCCAATTCAAAGTTAAACATTCAATTCCTAACTAAACTATTCAAGTCAATACAAACTTAAATATTCAATTTACACCATATGTAATAAATTCAATTCAATTAAAACAAGACCTAAACCCTAGATTTCATTAAAATGCAAAGTTAAACAAACAATTTAAACACTAATTAACTAATTCATAAATAATTAACAAAATATTAAATTTATACTAAAAAGATGTAAGTTCTAATTCAAACCTGGAATTTTTAGGAGGTGGAGGAGGAGGGGCGGCAGTGGCGACGCAGTAGCAGTAGCACCGGCAGCGGAGGGTCCAACGATGACTTGGAGTGGCACGGAGGAGTGGGGAATGGGATGTGTGTGAGGGAGAAAGAGAAGGAGTGGGGGAAGTGGGATGTGGGTGTGAGGGAGAAGAGAGTACGTGTTAGAAAAATTGGAGTGGAGAAGAAGATAAATGAGGGGGGAAACCCGTAATTTTAGATCTGAAATTAAAATATACCGACCGACTTCGGACGGTAAAATCAGTCGGTACACTTAAGTGATCGTTGACTGCGTTTGATCACAGTTAACCGACCAATTTCGCTAGGTAATTATAAAAAAAAACCTAAATTAAATATTTTGTGTTATTATTTCTTAATATATTATAAACTTTAAAAATATTATAACCTATAATCATATATTTTATTCACATATATATATATATATATATTTACTAATAAATAATTATAAACTATAAGCATAATCTTTATAAATAATTATTATATTAACTAATTACTTTTAATAAATTATAAGTATATATTTTACTCACACACATATATAATTAATCACTCATAATAAAAAAAATAAAGGTATATATATGAGACGTTTATTTTATTCGAATTCCACATTTCGTCTTATATATTCATTCGTTTTATAACTAATTACAAATCACATAGATTAATAAATATCGGTCGAGATGTTTTACCTTTGGTATTCATCATCTAAGTTAATTTTTTAAGTTATAATTAAGTATATGAATCATTTCACACACACACACATACATTATATTGTAATTGATGATCAATCACATATATTACTACGTATGGAAACTTGATCAATTGATGAATTGGTAACCCAATATTATTCTATTTTAAATATGTTTAATCGATTGCTATATTAACTCGTTTACTTAATGCTAATAGCTTCTTTCATTTATTTAATTTGTGATACATATATACATATCAAAGAGGTTTAGTATTCTTCTATATTTCATTCATTCATCACTAATAAATGCATGACATAGATTACTTGATATAGGTCGAGACGTTTTGTTTTTAATATTCATCGATGCATCTAAGTAAGTTATAAGTCGATGAATAAATTTGCAAATAGATATATTTGATGATGATCAATTATATATACTAATTATATTATTATTTCTTCACAAGTCTATCCCAAAAAAAAACCCGACCATGTGGCCCTACCGCTTCGCATTCTTAGATGCGGCTATACCTCTCTCTCTCTCTCTCTCTCTCTCTCTCTCTCTCTCTCTATCTATCTCTCTCTCTCTCTCTCTCTCTCTCTCTCTCTCTCTCTCTCTATATATATATATATATATATATATATATATATATATATATATATATATATATATATATCACATACTTCGTTGTACTACTTTAACTATATATAACTTGTTATAGTATATGTTAGTGCATTCATTATTTATATTACAAAATAAAGTGTTAATGGATTATATTTATATTATTTAGATAGTAAATTTTAATGTGATTCAAAAGTTTGACCAGGTTTGACCTATGAACCGACCGAAGTTGGTTGGTTATATTCCAGAAATTACAGCTACCGACCAAAGTTGGTCGGTAAAATCTTCTCCTATAATAACCGACCGACTTTGGTAGGTAAATTCAACTATAAATTTTGTAAAATATTTTAAATAATAATATAATTATTAAAATTTAAAACTGCGGTCTACATTACCGACAGATGTTGCTTGGTAATCAAAAAAGTACTTTGATTAAGCAAGTTTGACCATTGTGGTCAAATATTTGACCAATATACCAACCGATTTCAGTCGATATGTAATTTAAAAAATTATAAAATATTTTTTTGGTAATTTCCGTCCATTTTGGACGATTTTTTGGACGATTTTTTGGTCGCTTTTATTGACCGACCAACGTTGCTCGATATGCCTCGGTTGAACTTTTCCGGATTTTTAGTAGTGAGTTTACTTAAGGTAAAATCTCGAGAATAATGCAATAAACCATTGACATACTCGTACAAATTGCATGACAAAATGAGGTGAGAACAGGTACCTGAGACTTCGAGTTCCAAATGCCTCAGCTATTTTGAAGAATGAACATACAAAGGAGAAATCTGGTACCTTTATCAGATAGGAGCAGTGAGAATTCCACAAGAAAAGAGCAAGATAACACCATCTTATGGCTTTTAATAAACCATTAGAGAAGGATAGAGGTCCTAGCTACTCCCGTTATCATTTCCCCGAACCATTGGTAGGAAATTGGAGAGGACCATCTTTGGAATAATCTCCAGTTGGATCTTTCATTTCAAAGCACATGAGAAGGTGTTGAGAATTGGGGTTTGATGATTAACAATTGTATCTAGTGAATGTGTGTTGAGAACCATATTTTCAAAGTAGCTATTGAAGGTTCTTACAAGGTAGTAACTTTTACACAAAGTTACTGCAATCCGATATTGCTAGAAAGGACTCTTGTTTTTCATCATCAAAAAGGGAGAAATTATTAAAAATTGGTGAATTTTGGTTTTGATGATTAAAAAACATGGCAGATATATTGGGTTGGTCGAAGGACCTGGTGAAGGACCTGGTCTTGCTGGGTTGGTCTTGGCAGAGTGCTGGCACTTAATCCTAGTGGGAGTAGGATTTATTTTTTAGAGAGATATTATCTTATTTTGTGTTTTATGACCTACTAGCCACCTAGATAATAGAGAATCTTGGTAAATCTTTATTGTTAACTTGGAGACCAATTTTGTAAGGAAGTAGAGTTAAAAGTGGATTTATTTTAGAAAAAGAATCATATTTTTCCTATACTTCCTTTATTGTCTAGGGTTAGGAGGGAGATCTTTAAGGGATATATGTCACGGCCCAAATTTTCCTCCGTAGGATGTCGTGATGGCACCTAGTCTTAGGGACTAGGTAAGCCTAACACTTATTGAATTAGTGGCAACTCAACCAAAAAATTTTAAATATGAATTAGAAATTTCCTACCACCCCAAAACTAGTAGTACAAGTCTTAAGCTCTACAGAGTTTACTAGAAAATCTCTAAATACAACTGTTCCAGAATAGAATCAACAGTGCAATGAAAATATGAGAAGGTGACTCTGAGGCCTGCGAACGCGATAGCAGGTGTACCTTGAGTCTCCACAGAAATGCCCGATCAATTAACAGAAATATCAACAACTCTAAGGTACCTGGATCTGCACAAAAAGATGTGCAGAAGCGTAGTATGAGTATACCATAGCGGTACTCAGTAAGTATCAAGTCTAACCTCGGTAGAGTAGTGACGAGGCCAGGTCAAGACACCTACCGGACATATAAACCTGTACAAAATATTACATAAAGCTAACAAGGAAAGAATATCAATGTAAGGCCAATAACAGAAGAATTTCCAATTCAAATCAACAATGAGAACAATAAGAACACGGATGGCAACGAGAAAACAATCAAGTGATTAAGCAACAATATAATCATAGTACAAATAACATATGAATGGGTTCAAGTAAGGAATCATATAACAAATCAATCAATTAAATAATTTATAATGCATGTATTGCAACATAAATTACTCGAGGCATCACTCCTCGAAATCTCATGTAATGACCCGATCGGTCATTTCGAGAGTTATAGCCCGTTCCCCTTTTCTGCTCATTTTTGTGCTTCACTGTTATTTTATAACTTACTGGGTTGGTTGGTTCGAGCCCGGAGAGATTTCAGATTTAATGGAGATACTTTGTCTCATAATTGAAAGCTTAAGTTGAAAAAGTTGACTGGATGTCGACTTATGTGTAAACAACCTCGGATTTGAATTTTGACGGTTCTGTTAGCTCCGTTGGGTGATTTTGGACTTACGAGCATGTCCGGATTGTGATTTAGAGGTCCGTAGTGGAATTAGGCTTGAAATGGCGAAAGTTGAGTTTTTGGGAAGTTTGTCCGGGAGTGGACGTTTCGATATTACGGTCGAATTGGAATTCTGAAAGTTAGAGTGGGTTCGTGGTGTCATTTATGACTTGTGTACAAATTTTGAGGTCAATCGGACGTGGTTTGATAGGTTTCGACATCGTTTGTAGAATTTGGAAATTTCAAAGATCATTAGGCTTGAATCTGCATGGAATTCATGTTTTTGACATTATTTGAGGTGATTTTTGGATTCGACTAAGTTCGCATGATATTTTAAGATGTGTTGGTATGTTTGGTTGAGGTCCCGGGGGCTCGGATTGATTTCGGGTGATTAACGGATCAAGTTTTGTAGTTGTAAGCTTGCTGAAAATTTTCCACTGCTGATTTAATCGCACCTGCAGAGTGGGAACCGCAGGTGCGTGCCCACAGAAGTGGGAGGTATGCTGCGGAAGCAGCCAAGGGAGTGATGCAGTAGAAGGTCACAGGTGCGATGGCTTTCGCGTATCTGCGTGATCGCAGATGCGGCAAAAGGGCCGCAGAAGCGGATTTGGCCTTGAAGCTTGACTCCACAGAAGCGGAGATTTGTCTCACAGAAGAGAGTCCGCCGGAGCGGAAAAATGGACCCAGGTGTGGAGTTAGACGCAGAAGAGGGCTCTAGGGCGCACCTGCGAGACCGCAGAAGCGGCTAAGTTGCAGCAGGTGCGGAAGACCTGGGCAGAACCTATAAATGTGAGACTTCGAGATTTTTCGCCATTTTCATCATTTTGAGCTCGGACTTTGGAGGTTTTTGAGAGGGTTTTTGAAGAGATTACTGAGGTAAGCTCCTTTCATTCATGCTTCTTCAATAATGATATTTCCCCACCGATTTCCCACCTAGTTGGTGTGTTTTTGAGGTGAAATTTGGGGGTTTGAGGCTAGGGATTTGGAGAGTTAATTTTGGGGAATTGAATGGCCATTTGATGTCGGATTTTGATAAATTTGGTATGGTTAGACTCGTGAGTGAATGGGCTTTCAGATTTTGTGACTTTTGTTGGATTTTGAGACGTGGGCCCTGGGCCGGCGTTTGACCAATTTCGGATTTTGGCTTATAATTTCGTATCTTTCTTGTGGATTTGATTCCTTTAGTCCGTATTGATTGTATTGTGCTTCTTGTGGCTAGATTCGAGACGTTTGGAGGCCGATTCGTGAGGCAACGACATATTGGAGTAGAGTTTTGCTCTGATTGAGGTAAGTAACAGTTTTAAATCTGGTCCTGAGGGTATGAAACTCCGGATTTTGGTGTTATATGATTGTTTTAGAGGTGATGCATATGTTAGGTGACAGGCATGTGGATGTGCATCGTGGGAATTGTGACTTGGTCCATTCCGTGAAACTGAGATGTTGAATAAACTTGTTGTTAGCTATATGCTCTTCATGTGTTATAGATATTTGACTATGAATCATGTTAGAGACCATATTTAGGATATGTGTTGGTACTGTTGGGACCCATATAGGTCATGTTATATGTTGAATTACCTACTAAATGCTATTTGTACTCAGTCTTAGTTTTATTTGCATATTATATCTCAGTCTCTATTATTCTTATTGGTACATCATATTATTGTTGTTGGGCTGATTTTCCTGATTTCTGAGAGCCCGAGAGACTGGAGAGATTGTTGACTGAGTGAGACCGAAGGCCTAATTGTGATCATATTAATGGGATCGGGCTGCACGCCGCAGCATATTGTCATTGATTTATGCCATGATTTTGCTTGATATAGCGCTTGGGCTGAAGGAGCCCCTCCGGAGTTTATATACGCCCCCAGTGAGCACAGGTACCTACTGAGTGCGTGCCGAGTGCCGAGTATTGAGTGACTGTGAGGAATGAGTGGCTGTGAGGAATGAGTGATTGTGAGGTTTGAGTGAATGGGAGGACTGGGTGATTGTTGCCCTGAGAGGCTGTATATGATTTCATTATTGTTGCACACAGTTGCCATATATAACTGATTTTGGAAAACTTCTGAAGGATACTTTTATCTGATTTTTACTTGAATTTGGCATGAATAAACTGATTTGACTTAATTTGCGGGATTTGAAAGCATGTCTACTTTTCTTGTTGAGACAACTGAAAATGAATTATAACTGTGTAGCTCGCCACTATCTTTTAGTTCCTTATTTATTATTGTTACTTACTGAGTTGGTTGTACTAACACTACACCCTGCACTTCGTGTGTAGATCCAGGAGTTTTTGAACGCGGAGAGTGTTTATATTTCGCGTAGCTGACCATTGGAGATATCGAGGTAGCTGTCTGGCGTTCGTAGTCCTTGTTTCTCCTTCCTTATCCTTTCTTTCATTGTATTTGGATCCAAAATGTTACAATCATTTCATTTCTAAACTGATTATGTGTATATGCTCATGGCTTAGTGACACCCCGATATTGGGAGCTATTTCCGCACTTGTGTTTTGGGTTTTACCCCCTGTTTATGAAAACTTTGCCTATTTCAAATGTCTTGATTTAATTTTCTATTAAATATTGGGAGTATTTTGGAAATGACGGCTTGCCTAGTACCATCGATAGGCGCCATCACGACAGGTTAGGATTTGGGTCGTGACAAGTTGGTATCAGAGCCTAGGTTACATAGGTCTCACGAGCCATAAGCAAGTTTAGTAGAGTCTTGCAGATCGATACGGAGACGTCTGTACTTATCTTCGAGAGACTATCGAACACTTAGGAAACTTCACATTCTTTAATTCTTGTCTTGCAAATCTGTTGATTCTGGTAACTAAACTTGTGTTGTTCTATTCTCTCACAGATGGTGAGGACATGTACTACTGGACAGGGTGGATAGCCACCAGTACCACCAGTCGGGGCCGCAAGAGGCCGAGGTTGTGGTAGGAGTCGCGGTAGGGGTAGAGGTGCAGCTAGGGCAGTACCTGTAAATACACCATTTTCCCCAAATCAAGAGCAAGTTCTAGTTGTGGATGAGCCTCTGGGACCAGCTCAGGCACCACCTATGCCCATTGTGATTCCAGGCCTTCAAGAGGCCTTAGCTCAGATTCAGACAGTTTGCATTGGCCTTGCTCTGGCAGTTTCGGCTCAGGCCGCACCTGCCACTTCTCAGGTCGGGGTAGGTACTTATCCCCTATTTCCCGTACTCCAGATCAGGTAGTACAAGGACTTCAGATACCAGGGACACTACCAGCCCAGCCATTGTAGCTGCTTAGGCCCCTGTGGTTCCTATTATGTCTAACAATGAGCAGCAGAGATTGAAGAGGTTTGGGAGACTCCAGCCTCCATCTTTCAGTGGTACAAAGGCGGGGGATGCCTAGGGTTTCTTGGAAAAGTTTCAGAGGATTCTCCATACAGCAAGTATTTTGGAGACCAGTGGGGTCTCGTTCACTACTTTTTAGTTCTTTGGGGCTGCCTTTAGTTGGTGGGAGGCTTATTAGAGGCGTAGGCCAGTCGGCGCACCACCCCTTATATGGCAGGAGTTCTTTGTTCTCTTCTTAGAGAAGTTCATGCCTCAGTCTCGCAGAGAGGAGCTGTGCAGGCAGTTCGAGTAGCTTCGTGAGGGTGATATGTCTGTGACGCAGTATGAGATGAGGTTTTCTGAGTTGGCCCTTCATGCAGTCTGGTTGGTTCCCACAGATAGGGAGAGGATTAGGAGGTTCATTGATGGTCTTACATTTCATCTGCGGCTGCTTATGACTAGAGAGAGGGTGTCTGGTGCTACTTTTGATGAGGTTGTCGACATTACTCGTCAGATAGAGATGATCCGCAGCCAGGAGCGGGGTGAGAGGGAGGCCAAGAGGCCTTGTGGATAGGGTGGATTCAGCTGTGTTCCTTCTGGGGGTCAGTTCTACCATGGCAGGGGTCGTCCTTACAGGCATGCTCAGACGGCTCACCCAGTTCACCGTGGTGCATCATCTGGCCATGGTTCACATAGTTATCAGTAATGTCACTCATCTCTCAGTGCCCTTCCAACTCAAAGTCCGTCCCATGCTCCATCGGGTCAGGGCTTGTTTGTGTCAGGTCCTACTACTAGTTATCCTAGTGCTCAGGGCTCCCTTCAGTCCCCATTATTGATTCTGTTCCGGTGGTGCGAGATTTCCCGGATGTGTTTCCTGCAGACCTGTCAGGCATGCCACCTGACAGGGATATTGACTTTGGCATTGACTTGGTGTCGGGCACTCAGCCCATTTCTATTCCTCTGTACCGTATGGCACCAGCTGGGTTGAAGGAGCTCAAGGAGCAGCTTCAGGAACTCCTTGATAAAGGGTTTATTAGGCCTAGTGTGTCATCTTCGGGTGTACATGTTCTGTGTGTGAAGAAGACGGATGGTACTATGAGAATGTGCATGGATTATAGGTAGTTGAACAAGGTAACAATCAAGAACAAGTATCCATTGCCGCGCATTGATGATCTATTTGACTAGCTTCAAGGAGCGAGGGTGTTCTCCAAGATTGATTTGAGGTCTGGGTATCACCAGTTGAAGATGCGGGACTCGGATATTCTTAAGACATCTTTTAAGACTCGTTATGGTAATTATGAGTTCCTTGTGATGTCTTTTGGGCTGACCAACGCCCCAACAACGTTCATGCATCTGATAAACAGTGTATATCAGCCTTATCTTGACTCGTTTGTTATTGTGTTCATTGACGATATCCTGGTGTGCTCTCGTAGTCAGGAGGAGCACGCCCAGCATTTGAGGGTTGTGTTGCAGCGGTTGAGGGAGGAGAAGCTTTATGCCAAGTTCTCCAAGTGTGAGTTTTGGCTCAGCTCAGTGGCATTCTTGGGACATGTGGTATCCAGTGAGGGTATTCAGGTGGATCCAAAGAAGATAGAGGTAGTTTAGAGTTGGCCCAAACCATCCTCAGCTATGGAGATTAGGAGCTTTCTTGGCTTGGCCGGTTATTATCGTCGCTTTGTGGAGGGTTTCTCGTTTATTGCATCGCCCTTGACCAAATTGACCCAAAAGGGTGATCCTTTCCGGTGGTCAGATGAGTGTGAGGAGAGCCTTCAGAAGCTCAAGACTGCCTTGACCACAGCTCGAGTTCTAGTTTTGCCATCAGTTTTGGGTTCTTATACAGTGTATTATGATGCTTCTCAGATTGGAATTGGGTGTGTGTCGATGCAGGAGGGCAGAGTGATTGCTTATGCTTCACGCCAGTTGAAGCCTCATGAGAAGAACTACCTTGTTTATGATTAGAGCTAATTGGCATCGTTCATGCATTGAAGATTTGGAGGAATTATCTCTACGGTGTGTCTTGTGAGGTGTTTACGGATCATTGGAGCCTCCAGAACTTATTCAAACAAAAGGATCTCAATCTGAGGCAAAGAAGATGGTTGGAGCTACTAAAGGACTATGACATCACTATTCTGTATCATCCAGGGAAGGCCAATGTGGTTGCCGATGCCTTGAGTAGGAAGGCAGTGAGTATGGGTAGTCGTGCTTTTCTTCCCATTGATAAGAGACCTCTTGTAGTTGATGTTCAGGCTTTGGCCAACCGGTTCATGAGATTGGAGATTTCAGAGCCCATTCGGGTTCTTGCTTGTGTAGTTTCTCAGTCTTCCTTATTTGATCACATCAGAGAGCGCCAGTATCATGATCCTTATTTGCTTGTCCTCAAGGACAGGGTTCAGCACGGTGATGCTAGAGATGTGACTATTGGGGATGATGGGGTATTGAGGATGCAGGGTCGGATTTGTGTGCCCAATGTGGATGGGCTATGTGAATTGATTCTTAAGGAGGCCCATAGTTCGCGGTATTCCATTCATCCGGATGCCACGAAAATGTATCAGGACTTGAGGCAACACTATTGGTGGAGGAGGATGAAGAAGGACATAGTGGGGTTTGTAGCTCGATGCCTTAACTGTCAATAGGTAAAATATGAGCATCAGAGACCGGGTGGTTTCCTTCAGAGGATAGAGATTCCAGAGTGGAAGTGGGAGCGGATCACCATGGATTTCGTAGTTGGGCTCCCACGGACTTCGAGGAAGCTTGATGGTCTTTGGGTGATCGTGGATCGGCTGACCAAGTTCATGCACTTCATTCCAATGGGCACCACTTATTCTTCAGAGCGGTTGGATGAGATTTACATCCGAGAGATTGTTCGCCTTTACGGTGTGCCAGTTTCCATCATTTCAGATAGAGGCACGCAGTTTACATCGCAGTTTTGGAAAGCCGTGCAGCGATAGTTGGGCACTCATGTGGAGTTGAGTACAGCATTTCACCCTCAGACGGATGGGCAGTCCGAGCGCACTATTCAGATATTGGAGGATATGCTACGTGCGTGTGCCATTGATTTTGGGGGTTCATAGGACCAGTTTCTACCACTCGCGGAGTTTGCTTACAACAACAGTTATCAGTCGAGCATCCAGATGGCCCCATATGAGGCTTTGTATGGGAGGCGATGTAGATCTCTGGTGGGTTTGTTTGCGGTGAGGCTAGGTTGTTGGGTACAGACTTAGTTCATGATGCACTAGACAAGGTTAAATTGATTCAGGAGCGGCTTCGCACTGTGCAGTCTAGACAGAAGTGTTATGCCGATAGGAAGGTCCATGATGTGTCTCACATGGTTGGGGAGAAGGTTCTGCTGAAGGTTTCACCCATGAAGGGTGTTATGCAGTTCGGGAAGAAGGGAAAGTTGAGCCCTCGGTTATTGGGTCATTTGAGGTACTTCAGAGGATTGGGGAGGTAGATTACAAGCTTGCCTTTCCACCTAGCTTGTCGAGTGTGCATCCAGTATTTCATGTTTCTATGCTCTGAAAGTATGTTGGCGGCCCCTCTCATGTATTAGATTTCAGCTGTAACGACCCAACCGGTCATTTTGAGGATTTGCACTTCGCTCTGTAGTTTACGGGCATGAGTAGCTCCGTATGATGTATTATGACTTATGTGAATTATCGGTTTTGGTTTTCAGGTTATTCGGAATCGAATTGGAAGAATGGATTTCATTGTTGAAGGTTTAAATTGGGAGAGTTGACCAAGTTTGACTTTTTGTGAATTTGAACCCGAAACAGAGTTTTGATGGTTCCAGTAGGTCCGTTGGGTGATTATGGACATAGGAGCGCATCCGGATTGTGATTTGGAGGTCCGTAGTGGAATTTGGCTTGAAATGGCGGAAGTTGGAGTTTTGGAAAGTTTGATCGGGAGTGGACTTTTTGATATCGGATTCGGATTGTGATTCCGGAAATTGGAATAGCTTCATTATGTCATTTGGGACTTGATACAAAATTTGACGTCAATCGGATGTGATTTAATAGGTTTCGGCATCGGTTGTGGAAGTTTGAAGTTTCAAGTTCATTGATTTAGAATTAAGGTGTGATTCGACGTTATGATGTTGTTATGTGTGTTTTGAGGCCTCGAGTAGGTCCGTGTTGTGTTATGGGACTTTTTGGTATGCTTGGTCGGGGTCCCGAGGGACTCGGGCGTGTTTCGGATTGATTTCGGATGATTTTCTTCATGTTTTCATTGCTGGTTGCTGCTGGTTCTGGTGTGACTGCACCTGCAGTTGGTTTGCGCAGGTGCGATGGTCGTAGAAGCGACAAAGCAGTCGCAGGAGTGGATGTGTTGCTGGGAGTAGGATTCCGCAGAAGCTGAGATTCATTCGCATTTGCGAAGGCGCAGATGCGGTGTGAAAGGGCGCAAAAGCGAACGTCAGCGCAGGAGCGCAATTTGGACTCGCACCTGCGTGTGCGCAGCAGCGGAGTTTCTACCGCAGGTGCAAAATCAGACCTCTAGTGCTTCTCCGAAGAAGCGTGTTAGTGGTCTCAAAAGCGACGCCGTAGAAGCGGCTAATGTGTCGCAGGTGCGAAAGTGCTGGGCAGAATGATAAAAATAAGGGTTCGCGATTTTGGCTTCATTTTAACATTTCTAAGCTCGGATTGAGGCAACCTTTGGAGCAATTTTCATCACAAGGATTGGGGTAAGTGTTCTACACTTGGTTTTGATCTTATTCCATGAATCTATCTTCATTTTTGGCTATTGGTTGGTGAATTTTAAAGAGGCAATTGGGAGTTTTGCCCTAAAGTTTCATAATATGAATTTTTGAGTTTCGAACATCGTATTGGAGTCGGATTTGAGTGAAACTAGTATGGTTGGACTCGTAATTGAATGGGTTGTCAGATTTTATAAGTTTTGTTGGGTTATAAGGCACGGGCCTAGATGTGCTTTTTGGCCGATTTTGGGTTTTAATTAAGGATTCAATCTTTATCATTTAGAATTGTTTCCTTGGGCTTTATTTGATGTACTTGAGTTGTTTTTGGTTAGTTCCGAGCCGTTCGGAGGACGGAACCCGCATGATGGCATCTTTGGAGCATCGCTTGGCTTGCTCGGCATTGGTATTGGCTTGTTCGAGGTAAGTAACTCTTCTAAACTTAGTGTTGAGGGTATGAAATCCCGAAATACGTGTTATGTGATTGGTATTGAGGTGACACACATGCTAGGTGACGGCCGTGTGGGCGTGCACTATGTGAATTGGGACTCTGTTGTTTCCATGGAGCTATATAGTGGTCCTCTTTTGTTGATGTCCGTGTTTTCACCATGTGATAAAGTAATTTAGTTGTCAATCATGCTAGATATCATGTTTAGGCTTTATGACGATACTGCTAGGACCCATAGTGGTCGTTTCTTGCTCTTATTTTACTGATTTCATTAATATTTCGTACTCAGTCATATTCATACATTCATATCATATCTCAGTCTTAGTTGTTATTTATCGATAAATCATATAATTATTTTGGGCCAGTTTCATGACATTGTGAGCCGGAGAGACTGGAGAGATTGATGACTAAGTAAAGCCGAGGGCCTGATTGTAAGGATAATTATGGGATTGGGCTGCACGGCACAGCAGGCCAAATTGGCTTATTATAACACGTGAGTTGTCTGTATCCAGATATTGATACTATAGCATGTGAGTTGTCCGTGGAGCACGTGCGTTGTCCGTGCAGATTATAGCGCTTAGGTTGAAGGAGCCCCTCTAGAGTCTGTACACACCCCCAGTGAGCGTAGGTACCTACTGAGTACGAGTGCCGAGTGATTGGGAGGACTGAGTGACTATGAGAACTGAGTGATTGCGAGGATTGAGTGACTGGGAGGACTGAGTGGATTTACACTCTGAGAATATGCATATGGTCCTTATCACTAATTTGCATCGCATTTGGCATGCACATTTGACATACAAGCATAGAGATGCATTTTTCCTCATGTTGTATAGTATCACGTCATTTATGACTTCTCATACATTTTGACATATGGGAATAGAGTGACATCTTACACGTGCTATCTGAAAAGAAAATGAAACATCTTATTTATTGTTGAAAGGATTTTTTGGAAAAATCACAGTTTTCAAACTTACTCCTATTTTTGGCAAATGTCGGTAAAAGATTTGAGTTTTCACTGAAATACTTGAAAAGCATGCCTATTTTCTGGAACTGTGAATGAGCTAAGCTCTTTATTTCTAAGATACTCCTTTTATTACTTGTACTATGTTGTTATGAATTGTTGTGGGATATTGGTATTGGACTCGATCTTTGTTCTAGCTCGTCACTAATTTCAACCTAAGGTTAGGTTTGTTACTTATTGAGTACATGGGATCGGTTGTACTCATACTACACTTCTGCACCTTGCATGCAGATATTGACTGCTGACGTTGCTGTGATCGACGGGAGTCAGAATTGAAGATGTACCTATGTTCCGGTTGTATCTGCCTCTTGTTCATGGTAGCCTTAGATTTATAAAACTCTCTTTATGTACTTTTCAAACAGATGATGTATTTACTTCATTTCAGCTTTGTAAACTCTATTCTTAGAAGCTCATGATTTGTACTACCACTCCTTGGGGAATGTATAAGATTCAAATGTTCTCTTTTAATTAATTATCTTATTAATATTATTGGAATTGAATAGTTATTAGTTGGCTTACCTAGCGGGTTGGGTTAGGTTCCATCACAACTAGTTGGATTTGCGGTCGTGACAAGTTGGTATCAGAGTTCTAGGTTCATAGGGTCTACAAGTTATGAGCAAGTGTCTAGTAGAGTCGTGCAGATCGGTATGATGACGTACATACCTATCTTTGAGAGGCTACAGGAAATTTAGGATATACTTTCCATATTTCTTTCCTTATCGTGCGGCATTGATTCAACTTGAAGCATAGCTCTTTGAATTTCTGCCATGCATTCGCATGTGCATGTGAGTGCTCGGTATTAGCTGTGCGTCTACGGCTTACGATTTCCATGGATGGGGTGCGAGATGTGATTTATGTGTGCTGATGATGGGCCAGTCTGGAGGACTTGAGGCCAGGTTTTGACTATTGCTTGATCATGGAGATTTTGGTTGTATGAGCACGTGCCTTTGTACTTATACATCCGGTAGTGTCCCTATGAGCGAAATCTGTGGCTCGATGAGTGGCTGGATGGCTACGTGATGAGTATGATGTGACTGCCAGATGTGTTCATATGGTTTGAGTGTGACGGGAAAAGTTTGCTTGAGATGTAGAAAGGACCATTGGGTGTTTGATTTCTGTCTTGATCTGACGTATTGGCTCGAGTTATGGGGGTGTTGAGGGCACCTTTCATGTTGTTTAATTGTGGAGTGAAGTTGGTTCTCATGCCTTGTTGGTGTGTTCAGACTCAGGGAGATTAAGTGATTGCTTAGTAGTTGTGGCTGTGAAAGGGTATAAAGAGATGTCAGTTTGAGGCTAAGCAGGTGGGTTATAACCTGCGAGATAATCTATGGATGTGTGATTTTTATAATGTTGTGTGGATGCTTTATTTTCTACCAGTAGGGTATATTTGTGTGATTTGAGTTTACATCGGTTGTAATAGTTGACCTGACTATCACGAGGATGAATGCGAGATTTGCAGACGATTTGAGGTATTATATGGTTTGTGTTACATGAGCTTACGAA
Organism: Nicotiana tomentosiformis; assembly: GCF_000390325.3. NCBI lineage: Eukaryota > Viridiplantae > Streptophyta > Magnoliopsida > Solanales > Solanaceae > Nicotiana > Nicotiana tomentosiformis. Next base: position 42,855,143 of record NC_090815.1, read on the forward strand.
GGATTTAGTTGAATTTCAGTGCGGGATTTTGGCAGTAATAGAGTATGGGTATCGTGATGTTATTGACTATTTTGTTCCATGGCTTTGAGCCAAGTGGGGGAGTCTACTATTGACAAGTTAATTGCATGATTATGTGTTATATTGGTTTTGGTTTGAGGTATACTGGTGAATCAGTTATGACTGCAGGTATAGTCGAGTAAGGGAATTTCTGGATACGAGTTATATTACACTCTATGGATATATGGGAATCATGGAATGATTGAGTGGTTATTCGTGAAGTATGTAGTGTGCATAGAGTAGGAATTTGGTTGGTGGGGTTACTCCTTTGGGTGTCGTCGTGCCAATGGGGCACCAGTCATTTGGCCCGTTTGGGGCGGTGCAATTGAGATTTTAGCAGAGTGGATGACTATCGAGAATGATTCTAATGGATTCAAGAATTATATATAGCAATTGAGAATTTTGGATTAGTATATGGCTAGGATCTGATATTTTCATTGGATGGTGTCGAGACTTGGTGAATTTTTTTTATATCATTGTGGATTATGCATTTCAGTATCAAGAAGGTAAAGGAAACAGTTTTAGGATCACATAAGGTCTCTTTAGAGTGGGTGTCTCGATTGTGGTACTTTGGGGTGCTTAAGAGGGAAGTCAGCGGCTTATGGGCCTTAGGGCATTATGGTTTTATATTGGGGTCTCTTGTGTGGTGAGTTTTGGTTGAGGATCGTGGTATTATGGCGAGGAGAACTATCAATTTGAAGGTAATTCGGAAAGAACTCGGAGAGTTAGGACAACTTGGTGGTAGGTTGGATCAGCACAGAAATGGATATAATCTGCTCTTTGGGTACTTATGATGTGGTGAGCCTCTACAGGTGTTTTGTGGCAATGTTCTTGAGTTTTGGTAACCTGGGCGGCTTGGAGGAGTTAGAGAGATTTAGTTTTGATGACTTGGTCATATGCAGATAGGTTTCAAAGTGTTCTCAATGGTTTTTACCACGGTTCGGGGTGTATATTTCCTACTGGTGTGAGGAACATGTTGAGTATTGTGATTTTCTCCTCAATGAGATCAAATGGAAGGTTCCTGGCTAATTGAGTATGTAGCTTCTTGTAACTCGGAGTCGACTATAAAGTTATCGTATTTTTCATATGATGGCATGGTATATGCGGTGTGTTGTGTGGGATTGAGATTTACATAAGCGAGATCACAGTTCAGTTTTGAAGGGAAGGTCATAAAATTCTTAGGCAGCATGGACGGTTTCAGATGACTAGGTAAATAATATTACTATTGGGTATGGTTTGATGAGAGTATACATTTCATAGGGGGCAATGTGTTTTGATTTACGGATACTTCACTGGTACTGCGGCACTCTCCTGGTTGATCGACTGCTGATATTCAAATTTTTCTATGTGGCACGGAAGAATTATAGAAGTGTTCCTCGTGGAATGATCGTGTATGAGAGATGTGTTAGATATTCGGGCGGTGGAGTTGGGATCGGATATGGTGATTTGTGTGTTCTATGGATTTGGAGACTGGAGTTCTTAGAAGCAGATTGTTTCGTGGTTGTGGACTGTGAAGTTGTGGCCAGAGCTAGCCAAATGATAGTAAGTGTTATGATTCAGTCATTGTGGACCTTTATATGGTTATTTATCTATTTGTGGATGACCAAAGGTGATTCGGAGCCCGTTGGTGGACCAATGAGGATGTGTATTCTACACCGGGTCGGATTGGTTGACTCTGTACTGCTACTGTTGAGGGATGTGCCATTCGGTTGGTGTTGAACTTAGTCGTGTTCTGAAATTATCTATGAGTTACTCTTCTATGCTATGAGGAGTTGTGATTCATTGGTTTTAGGCACACATGGTGCGGTTCTATTGGGGCCTTATAGCGGAATATGAGCGAGATGAGTATTTGGGTATTGCATGATCGATTACCTAATAGTTATGTTCTTTCAGGTTTTGTGTGGCATTGTGTTATTTGCCTACCCGTGGTTATTGATTTTAAGCAGGGTGGCTCGAGGTATATAATATGGACCAGCGTTTGGATGGGGTCACGCGTTGCAGCAGAATTATGTTGAGATATGATCCCTTGTGTTTGGTTCTACAGTGTGTGATAGGTTCTTAGCTTTGCATTGTGGTTGTACTTGAGGAGCTTGCGGGACAGTTCTCTCGCCTGAGTCATTTTCCATGATTGAGTACATTTGGAATGTTGCTTATTGGTGCACGGGTTGTGGCTTTAGATTGTATTGATGTGTCATGTCACTAGAGTGGTCGTGTTGGATGAGATGAGGTCATTGGACATAGAATGGATACTATCGGAATTGATTACAGCATGGTTGGAAGGATATTTTGAAAGTCGGCTTAGAAATTTGCTATAGTTCTTATTGAAGGAGAGGGAGTTTCATGACTGGTTGATCTGATGAATGGTTATGAGTTCTGCGTGTTTCTTTCATCATCGGCAGTGTACGAAGGTTTTAGGACGAGGTTTGGTTTGACATTAAGTTTATTACCGAAATTGGGTTGTTTTGGACAGTTGTTGTGATTAGAAATCATTGCTATGAGTATTTGAGTTATGCGGTATATCATGTGATTACATCTTGGGTTATGGATATGGTTTGATACAGCTTGTTCAGACTTATACTGAGTGTTGATGCGAGATTTTGATCTTATAGAAAGTTCCGGATGTTGGAAATTGGATTATAAGGCTTATGGATTAAGTTGAATTAAGAAAATCTTAGTTATGTTGTGTTATCAGACCTATATGGGATAGGGTGATGTGAGATCACCCCCGGGTATGTGCATGGTAAGGTTACCCGGCGGTTTGATGACTTTGAGAAAAACTCTAGACACGTTCGAGGACGAACGTATGTTTAAGTAGGGGAGAATGTAACGACCCAATCGGTTGTTTTGAGCATTTGCACTTCGCTCGGTAGTTTACGGGCATGAGTAGCTCTGTATGATGTATTATGACTTATGTGAATCGTCAATTTTGGTTTTTAGGTTATTCAGAATCAAATTGGAAGAATGGATTTCATTGTTGAAACTTTAAATTGGGAGAGTTTACCAAGTTTGACTTTTTGTGAATTTGAACCCGGAACGGAGTTTTGATGGTTCCCGTAAGTCCGTTGAGTGATATTGGACTTAGGAGTGCATCTGGATTGTGATTTGGAGTTCCGTAGTGGAATTTGGCTTGAAATGGCGGAAGTTGGAGTTTTGAAAAGTTTGACCGGGAGTGGACTTTTTGATATCGGGTTCGGATTGTGATTCTGGGAATTGGAATAGCTTCGTTATGTCATTTGGGACTTGTGTGCAAAATTTGAGGTCAATCGGACGTAATTTGATAGGTTTAGGCATCGGTTGCGGAAGTTTGAAGTTTCAAGTTCATTGATTTCGAATTGAGGTGTGATTCGATGTTACGATGTTGTTATGTGTGTTTTGAGGCCTCGAGTAGGTCCGTGTTGTGTTATGGGACTTGCTGGTATGCTTGGTCGGGGTCCCGAGGGGCTCAGGCATATTTCGGATTGATTTCGGATCATTTTCTTCATGTTGTCATTATTGGTTGCTGTTGGTTCTGGTGTGACCGCACCTGCAGTTGGTTTGCGCAGGTGCAATGGTCGCAGAAGAGACAAAGGAGTCGCAGGAGCGGAGGTGTTGCTGGGAGCAGGATTCCGTAGAAGCTGAGGTTCATTCGCATCTGCGAAGGCGTAGATGCGGTGTGAAAGGGCGCAGAAGCGAACGTCAACGCAGGAGCGCAATTTGGACTCGTACCTACGTGTGCGCAGCAGCGGAGTTTCTACCGTAGGTGCAAAATCAGTCCTCCAGTGCTTCTCCAAAGAAGCGTGTTTTTGATCTCAAAAATGACGCCGCAGAAGCATCTAATGTGTCGCAGGTGCGAAAGTGTTGGGCAAAAAGATAAATACAAGGGTTCGCAATTTTGGCTTCATTTTAACATTTCCAAGCTCGGATTGAGGCGACTTTTGGAGCAATTTTCATCAGAAGGATTGGGGTAAATTTTCTACACTTGGTTTTGATCTTATTCCATGAATCTATCTTCATTTTTGGCTATTGGTTGGTGAATTTTAAAGAGGAAATTGGGGGTTTTGGCCTAAAGTTTCATAATATGAATTTTTGAGTTTTGTACATCGAATTGGAGTCGGATTTGAGTGAAACTAGTATGGTTGGACTCGTAAATAAATGGGTTGTCGGATTTTGTGAGTTTTGTTGGGTTACAAGGCGCGGGCCCGGGTGCGATTTTTGGCCGATTTTGGGTTTTGATTAAGGATTCAATCTTTATCATTTGGAATTGTTTCCTTGAGCTTTATTTGATGTACTTGAGTTGTTTTTGGTTAATTTCGAGCCGTTCGGAAGTCGGAACCCGCGTGATGGCATCTTTGGAGCATCGCTTGGCTTGCTCGGCATTGGTATTGGCTTGTTCGAGGTAAGTAACTCTTCTAAACTTAGTGTTGAGGGTATAAAATCCTGAAATACGTGTTATGTGATTGGTATTGAGGTGACACACATGGTAGGTGACGGGCGTGTGGGCATGCACCATGTGAATTGGGACTTTGTTGTTTCCATGGCACTGTATGGTGGTCTTATTTTGTTGATGTCCGTGTTTTTACCATGTGATAAAGTAATTGAGCTGTCAATCATGCTAGATATCATGTTTAGGATTTATGACGATACTGCTAAGACCCATAGTGGTCGTTTCTTGCTGTCATTTCACTGATTTCATTGATATTTCGTACATAGTCATATTCATGCATTCATATCATATCTAAGTCTCAGTTGTTATTTATTGATACATCATATCATTACTTTGGGCTAGTTTCATGACATTGTGAGCCCGAGAGACTGGAGAGATTGATGACTGAGTGAGGTTGAGGGCCTGATTGCGAGGATAATTATGGGATCGGGCTGCACTCCGCAGCAGGCCAGATTGGCTTATTATAGCACATGAGTTGTCCATGCGGATCCAGATATTGATACTATAGCATGTGAGTTGTACATGCAGCACGTGAGTTATCCGTGCAGATTATAGCGCTTGGGCTGAAGTGAGCACAGGTACCTACTGAGTGTGAGTGCCAAGTGATTGGGAGGACTGAGTGACTGCGAGGACTGAGTGATTGGGAGGACTGAGTGACTGGGAGGACTAAGTGGATTGATACTCTGAGAATATGCATATGGTCCTTATCACTTATTTGCATCGCATTTGGCATGCACATTTGATATACAGGTATAGAGATGCATTTTTTCTCATGCTGTATAGTATCACGTCATTTATGACATCTCATACATTTTGACATATGGCATAGAGAGACATCTTACACATGTTATCTGAAAGGAAAATGAAACATCTTATTTATTGTTGAAAGGATTTTTGGGAAAAATCACAGTTTTCAAACTTACTCCTATTTTTGGCAAATTGCGGTAAAAGATTTGAGTTTTCACTGAAACACTTGAAAAGCATGCCTATTTTCTGGAACTGTGAACGAGTTGAGCACTTTATTTTTGAGATTCTCCTTTTATTACTTGTACTATGCTGTTATGAATTTTTGTGGGATATTGGTATTGGACCCGACCTTTGTTCTAGCTTGTCACTACTTTCAACCTAAGGTTAGGTTTGTTACTTATTAAGTACATAGGGTCGGTTGTACTCATACTACACTTCTGCACCTTGCGTGCAGATATTGGACATTGCTGTGATCGACGGGAGCCAGAATTGAAGATGTACCTGTGTTTCGGTTGTAGCTACCTCTTATTCATGGTAGCCTTAGATTTGTAAAACTCTATTTATGTACTTTTCAAACAGATGATGTATTTACTTCTTTTTAGCCTTGTAAACTCTATTCTTAGAAGCTCATGATTTGTACTAGTATTCCTTGGGGAATGTATAAGATTCAGATATTCTCTTTCAATTAATTGTCTTATTAATATTATTGGAATTTGATAGTTATTAGATGGCTTACCTAGCGGGTTGGGTTAGGTTCCATCACGACTAGTTGGATTTGGGGTCGTGACATCAGCATTGTTCAGTTGGATGGTGATTTGACTTATGACGTGGAGTCGGTGGCTATTCTGGGTTGACAGGTTTGAATGTTGAGGTCAAAGGATATAGCTTCAGTAAAGGTGCAGTGGAGAGGTCAGTCCGTTGAGGAGGCTACTTGGGAGACCGTGTGGGAGATGCAGAGAAAATATCCACGCCTATTTGAGACTCCGGGTATGTTTCTATACCCGTTCGAGGACGAACATTTGTTTAAGAAGGGGGGATGTAACGACCCGACCGGTCATTTCGAGAGTTGTAGCCTTGTTTCTCTTTTCTGCTCATTTTGTTTCTTCACTATTGTTTTATAACTTATCGGGTTGGTTGGTTCGGGCCCGGAGAGATTTCAAAGTGAATTGAGACACTTAGTCTCATAATTGAAAGCTTAAGTTGGAAAAGTTGACCGGATATCGACTTATGTGTAAACAATCTCAAATTTGAATTTTGACGGTTCCGTTAGCTCCGTTGTGTTATTTTGGACTTAAGAGCATGTCCGGATTGTGATTTGGAGGTCCGTAGTAGAATTAGGCTTGAAATGGCGAAAGTTGTGTTTGTAGGAAGTTTGACCGGGAGTGGACTTTTTGATATCGGGGTCAGATTGGAATTCCGAAAGTTGGAGTGGGTTCGTGGTGTCATTTGTGACTTGTGTACAAATTTTGAGGTCAATCAGACGTGGTTTGATAGGTTTCGACGTTGTTTGTAGAATTTTGAAATTTCAAAGTTCATTAGGCTTGAATCCGTGTAGCATTCGTGTTTTTGACGTTATTTGAGGTGATTTTTGGATTCGACTAAGTTTGTATGATGTTTTAAGATGTGTTGGTATGTTTGGTTGAGGTCTCGAGGGCCTCGGGTTGATTTCGGGTGATTAACGGATCAAGTTTTGAAGTTGTAAGCTTGCTGAAGGTTTTCCACTGCTGGTGTAATCGCACCTGTGGGGTGGGAACTGCAGGTGCGTGCCCGCAGAAGCGGGAGGTAAGCCGTAAAAGCGGCCAAGGGAGAGATGCATCAGAAGGTCGCAGGTGCGATGGTTTTCGCGGATCTGCGTGATCGCAGATGCGGCAAAAGTGTCGCAGAAGCGGATTTGGCCTTGAAGCTTGACTTCGCAGAAGCGGAGATTTGTCTCGCAGAAGCGAGTCCGCTGGAGCAGAAAAAAGGATGCAGGTGCGGAGTTAGACATAGAAGCGGGCTCTGGGGCGCACCTACGAGACTGCAGAAGCGGCTAAGTTACCACAGGTGCGGAAGACATGGGCTGAACCTATAAATGCGAGACTTCGAGATTTTTCACCATTTTCATCATTTTCAGCTCGGACTTTGGAGGTTTTTGAGAGGGTTTTTGAAGAGATTACTGAGGTAAGCTCCTTATGTTCATTTTTCTTCAATAATGATGTTTCCCCACCGATTTCCCACCTTGTTGGTGTGTTTTTTAGGTGAAATTTGGGGGTTTGAGGCTTGGGATTTGGAGAGTTAATTTTGGGGAATTGAATGGGCATTTGATGTCGGATTTTGATAAATTTGGTATGGTTAGACTCGTGAGTGAATGGGCTTTCGGGTTTTGTGACTTTTGTCGGATTTCGAGACGTGGGCCCGGGGCCGTCTTTTGACCAATTTCGGACTGTCTTATAATTTCATATTTTTCTTGTGGAGTTGATTCCTTTAGTCCGTATTGATTGTATTGTACTACTTGTGGCTGGATTCGAGACGTTTGGAGGCCAATTCACGAGGCAAAGGCATATTGGAGTAGAGTTTTGTTCGGATTGAGGTAAGTAACAGTTTTAAATCTGGTCCTGAGGGTATGAAACCCCGAATTTTGGTGTTATATGATTGTTTTGGAGGTGATGCACATATTAGGTGTCGGGCGTGTGGGCGTGCACCGTGGGAATTGTGACTTGGTCCATTCCGTGAAACTGAGAAGTTGAATAAACTTGTTGTTAGCTATATGCTCTTCATGTGTTATAGAAATTTGACTGTGAATCATGTTAGAGACCATATTGAGGTTATGTGTTTGTACTGTTGGGACCCACGGAGGCCGTGTTACATGTTGAATTACCTGCTAAATGCTATTTGTACTTAGTCTCAGTTCTATTCGCATATCATATCTCAGTCTCTATTATTCTTGTTGATACATCATATTATTTTTGTTGGGCTGATTTTCCTATTTTCTGAGTGCCCGAGAGACTGGAGAGATTGTTGACTGAGTGAGGCCCTGGGCCTGATTATGAAGATATTTATGGGATCGGGCTGCATGCCGCAGCATGTTTTCATTGATTTGGCTTGATATAGCGCTTGGGCTGAAGGAGCCTCTTCGGAGTCTGTACACACTCCCAGTGAGCGCAGGTTCCTACTGAGTGCGAGTGCCGAGTGCTGAGTGATTGTGAGAAATGAGTGGCTGTGAGGAATGAATGATTGTGAGGTTGGAGTAAATGGGAGGACTGAGTGATTTTTGCCCTGAGAGGCTGTATAGGATTTCATTGTTGTTGCACATAGTTTCCATATATCACTGATTTTGGAAAACTTCTGAAGGACACTTTTATCTGGTTTTTACTTGAATTTGGCACGAATAAACTGATTTGACTTAATTTACCGGAAGCATGTCTACTTTTCTTGTTGAGACTACTGAAAATGAATTATAACTGTGTAGATCGTCACTATCTTTCAGTTCCTTATTTATTATTATTATTTACTGAGTTGGTTGTACTCATGCAACACCTTGCACTTTGTGTGCAGATCCAGGAGTTTTTGGATGCGGAGAGTGTTGATATTTCGCGTAGCTGACCGTTTGAGATATCGAGGTAGTTGCCTGGCGTTCGCAGTCCTTGTTTCTCCTTCCTTATCCTTTCTTTCATTGTATTTGGGTCCAAACTGTTACAGTCGTTTCATTTTTAGACTGATTAGGTATAGATGCTCATGGCTTAGTGACACCCCGATATTGGGAGCTATTTCCGCACTTGTGTTTTGGGTTTTACCTCCTGTTTATGAACACTTTGCCTATTTCAAATGTCTTGATTTACTTTTCTGTTAAATATTGGGAGTATTTTTGAAATGACGGCTTGCCTAAAACCATTGATAGGTGTCATCACGACAGGTTAGGATTTGGGACATGACATCTCAATTCATGATTTACAACTTCCAATTCTTACACATGTGGCATCTTGTGCCCACATCTTTCCAAATCACTTTTGCATGGAAAAATCCTCATTCTACCATGTGTATAGTTTCCGTATCAATATCAACCAGGATGACCAATGAATAATATAAACACAATTAAATATAATTTTCAAATTAAATACAGTGAATCATCAAATGAGTCATTAAGCCAATTTAGGATTTAAATAAGGTAAAATAGTGGAGAGGTTGTGCAAATAAATATATGATATCCAATATAATATTGTATTTATACAAATTAAGACATTCAATCAAATTTTTAATGATATAAATATGGGATTTATTAAAGTAAAACGTAATAACAATTTTTCACATAAATTACACGACAATAAGATAAAGAGGAAGTTGAGGAATCAATTAGAGTAAAAATATAATCACCATTTAAATTAGTAGATCTTCGAATAAGATATGAGTTTTATTTTTTGAAAGACACACAAGTGGACCAACTTGAAATTTCTTTCATTTACCTCTGCTAAATTCTCAGCAACTTAACATATCACATAGGATGTTGCGGCGTGCAACCCGATCCAACAATATAATCTTTCAAATAAATTCCGTTGCGGCATGAAACCTGATCCAACAATAGAAATCATATCTGTTGCGGCGTGCAACCCGATCCTCAAGCAATACCAATTAAGCAACCAATTTACAACCAACTACGGTATACCACAAAATCAAAAGGGATAACAAGGCTACACAAAGAAGTCATAACTAATGAAAAAGGCTACACGATAGTTCACGAAATCAAATAGCAAGGAAGTGACAATCCATAAGCCAAGGCACATTTTTTGAGCATCAATTGACAATTAATGCATGTAGCAAGTAAAGCATGAATTCAACAAGTGGTTACAATCAAAAACTGGCATATAAGGTGGTCTTGACAACAAAGATGGAACATGTGCTAACAATTTCAAGTAAAGCACGTACAAACAATTCTAGCACAAAAGATATAGTCATGAAACAATATTTACAATCAATTGTATAAAAGGAACCTAACAGTCCAAACCAGTCAAACACCACATATAGGTCGTGTACCCACTCGTTACCTCGCGTACACGACCTTCACATAACATGAATGACGCAATCATCTCAGTTCCTAAGGGGTGATTTTTCCCACACAAAGTTAGACAAAACACTTACCTTAACGAAGTTAGGCTGATATTTCAAAATAGCCTTCTTTCTTGAATTGACCTCCGGACACCTCAAACCTATCCAAATTAATTGTATAACTTCATTAAAATTCTTCGAAAATAATTTCGGATAATAAAACTCTGACTTAAAATTTTACATTAAAAAACGTCAACCAAAGTCAACGCGGGGGATCGCCTCTCGAAACCCGACAGAATTTTCACAAAATATGAACACCCATTCCGATACGAATCCAACCATACCAATTTTATCAAATTTTGATACCAACTGGACCTCTAAATCTTAAATTTCTGTTTTTGAAAGATTTTACAAAAATCTCAATTTCTTCCATTTGTTTCTCAAATAAATGATGGATATAGATATAGAATCATGAAGTATAATCACTTTCGGATATAAAACACTTACCCAAGTCCAAGTCATGAAGAAATCCTCCAAAATAGCCCCAAAACCGAGCTCCAAAATCCCAATCGAAAATGGCAAAATGACCATTTTTGGTCCTTAAATGTTTCTGTACATTTCCGCTTCTACGAAAAGATTTGCGCTTCTGCGAAGCCGCTTCTACGAGAAAGACTCGCGCTTCTGCGATCCCCACTGCCCTGCCAAAGCTCACACCTGCGGACAGAATGTCGCTTCTACGATGACCAAATGCACACCTGCGAAGCTTGTCGCTTCTGCGGTTCATGCTCCTCTTCTGCGGTCACGCAGGTACGGAAAATGCATCCCACCTGCGACCTCTTCCCAGTTCTTTCCAGCCTTCCCCTTTTTCGCTTCTGCGACCAAGGCATCGCAGAAGCAATTGCATCAGCTTTCCAGAATTTCCAGCATCTCCAAATGTCCAAAATCCAGTCTGTTAACCTTTCGAAATCCACCTGAGGCCCTCGGGAACTTAACCAAATATACCAACACGTCCAAAAATACAACACGAACTTAGTCGAGGCCTCAAACCACGTCAAACAACATCGAAATTATGAATCGCGCATCGTATCGAATTATGAGTTTTCAAATCTTCCAACTTCTATATTTTGCGCCGAAACATATCAAATCAATCCGAAATGACTTCAAATTTTGCACACGAGTCTTAAATGACATAATGGAGTTGTTCCAATTTCTGGAATAGAAATCTGACCCCGTTATCAACAAATCAACCTTCGGCAAAACTTATAATTATTTTAAAACTTCAACTATTCCAATTTTCGCCAAAATGCGCCGAATTGTCCTACGGACTTCCAAATCCAAATACGGACATACGCCTAAGTCCGAAATCACCATAGGAAGATATTGACGTCATCAAAATACCATTCCGGGGTTGTTTACACAAAAGTCAACTCTTCGGTCAACTCTTTTCTTTTAAGCTTCTAAATAAGAATTGTTCTTCCAATTGATCCTGAATCGTCCGAAAATCAAACTCGACCGCACACGTACGTTATAATACACATTACAAAGCTGCTCGAGATATTAAACTGCTGAATGGGATGCTAATTCTCAAAATGACAAGTCGGGTCGTTACATCTTCCATCTCTTAAACAAATGTTCGTCCTCGAACGTGCTAAGAATTATTCTGAGGTTATCAAATTGCTGATTTTTACTCTTACACACAAACTTGCGGGTGATACCACGTCACCGCAACCGACATAGGTTCAAAAACACTATCTCAATTGAGATTAATTTTTCCATCCACACGTATAAACCTTAAAACCAATTTTCTTACACTCCAATCATTTTCAAAAGGGTCAGATTTCATATCAACACACGGTATTAGTCTCAGCCGATTGTAGCAACTCATGCCTACACTCACACAGCACAACCACATAACGTATCGCAATATGCATACGCCCATAACCACATCGCTGGTCATAATAGTTGTTCATATCCAATTACAGCATCGTCGTTTAACTTCATGTTAACAAAAATCTCGTTTCAAACCTTCATAATACTAACAACGTGACGCGAGGCATGAAGGCCTCATAATTATTTACACAAATTAACGAGTCACATTTAACGCTACTTGGGCACCCACCTCGTAGGTTAAAATTCAATAATTACAACACGAATTTGGCAAATTATGCACAGATAAATTCATACAAGAATTTTCAAATAATCCTAACAAGCATAACTCCCTATTAGTACTATAGTACAAATTTAAATTTCACAAGGGAGAATTTAAACACATAAATTTTTATCTCAAGGATCTCGTCCTTATACAACTTCCACCGCGGCTCGTAGCCTGGTTTATACATAACAAATCATATTAAAGTGCGAGGATCTCTTCCTCAGTTCTGAATCACAAGTAATATGCACATCGTGCCAATCAAACTCTTCCATTTTCTTCTTTAAAATAATTTCTGTTAAATAAGGTCACAACACATAATGAACGCCCACACCGGTAGGGTATATAATTCACAATTTATAATTAATTATCTAAAAATTACATCAAAACCCACTGTAGTGAGTAACAGAAAGTCACTTTTGGACTCATAGCCTTCAATAGTGTACAGAACAAAAATGATAGACACAGGCTAACACCATCAAATCTCTTAACAGGGATAAACACGAGAGTAGAGTGCAAATTCACAAACTCACCATATAAGGAGCATGAAATGAGGTCTCACCTCGATAATCAGAATCGAATTAAAATAAGAATAGTGCTCCTCTATTATGAATTAAATCATACCTGTAACGATACCATCTGGTGTAGCGGTCTCAGCCAATTTATAGTAATTATATCAATGGGTCGGGCCTCCACCTCTAGGACACCCTCTACCCGCCTGTCCTCCACCCCTAACTGAATATGTAGGTAGAGTAGCAACTAAAATGCAACCCGTGCATCACGACCCAAAATCCAACTAGTCGTGATGGCACCTGACCTCACCCGCTAGGTAAGCCACATAACAACAATCCGATTCAATTAATATTTAACTAACTCTAATACACTCCCCAAGGACTGGTAGTACAAATCATGAGCTTCTAAGATTAGAATTTACAAAGATGGTATGAAATAAATACATCATCTGTCCGAAATATACATAAACAAATTAAAAATTCTAAAGTCACCATGAACAAGAGGCAGCAATGGCTGGAATACAGGTACATCTTCAGATCCAGCTCTCGTCATACGCCGCAACATCAGCATCAAAATTCTGCACGCAAGGTGCAGAAGTGTAGTATGAGTACAACCGACCTCATGTACTTAATAAGTAACAAACATAACCTTAGGTGAAAGTAGTGACGAGCTGGAACACGGTCAAAGTGCAACAACAGCTTATAACAATATAACAAAAGTGGTACAGGAAATAACTCAGAAATAAAATGTTGAGATCATTCACAGTTCCAGAGAATAGACGTTCTTTACAAGTATAAAAGTGAAAACCCAAATCTTTTACCGAAAACACCAAAATATGAGTAAGTTTGTAAAATCGTGATTTTCCTTCCGAAACTTTCAACAGGTAAATGTTTCATTATCAAATGGCATGAGGAAAAGTACATATTTATGCCTATATGTCAATGTGTATGAGAAGTCATGAATGACGTGATACCGTACAACATGAGAAAAAATGCGTCTATATGCTTGTATGTCAAGTGTGCATACCAATGCAGTACAATATAGTGATCAACCATATGCATACTGTCAGAGTATCAATCCACTCAGTCCTTACAATCACTCGGCACTCGCACTCGCACTCAATAGGTACCTGCGCTCACTGGGGGTGTGTGCATACTCTGGAAGGGCTCCTTCAGCCCAAGCATTATAATCCGCACGGACAACTCACGTGCTGCATGGATAACTCACGTGCTATAGTATCAATATCTGGATCCACACAGACAACTCACATGCTACACAAACAACTCACGTGCTATAGTATCAATATCTGGATCCGCACGGATAACTCACGTATTGCACGGACAACTCACGTGCTATAGTATCAATATCTGGATCTGCACGGACAACTCACGTGCTATAGTATTAATATCTCAAAATCAGGCCCTCGGCCTCACTCAGTCATCAATCTCTCCAGTCTCTCGGGCTCACGATGTCATGAAACTAGCCCAAAATGATGATATTATGTATCAATAAATAACAACAGAGATTGAGATATGATATGCAATGAATGAACATGAGTGAGTATGAAATTGCAATGTAAGCAAATAACTCAACAACAGTAATTCAGTGGGTCCCAACAGGATAAGCATATAGTCTAGAGATGGTTTCTAACATGAATCATAGCTCAATAACTCTAGTACGTAAATATTTCATGATTACAGATAAGTTCAGGTAAATACACAGTACCATAGAAATAACGGAGTCACAGTTCACACGGTGCATGCCCACACGCCTGTCACCTAGCATGTGCACCACCTTAACACCAAACACATAACACGTATAGTCAGGGTTCATACCCTCAGATCCGAGATTAGAAGAGTTACTTACCTCGAACAAGCCGAATCCAATATCGAGCAAGCTAAATAATGCTCCAGAAATTCCATTCTGTGCGTATCAACTTCTGAACGGCTCGAATCTAGTCATAATTAATTCGATTCAGTCAACACAAATTATAGGAATTAATTCTATATGAAAATACTAATTTTTTTACAGAATCCGAAATTACACTCAAAAACTGCCAGTGGGGCCCATGTCTTGAAATCCGACAAAACTCGCACAATTCGAACCTCCATTCAACCATGAGTCCACCCATACCAAAATTACTCAGATTCAACCATAACTCGGCCTTCAAATCCTCAATTAAAATCTATGAAATTTTCTATTATTTTCAATCCAAAACACTAATTTGTTGATAAAAACAACAATAGATTCATGTAATTTAACAAAAACCGAGTTAAAATCACTTACCCCAATCCATATGGTAAAAATCGCCTCAAAAATCGCTTCAATCCGAGCTCCATAGCTCCAAATGTGTTAAAATGGTTGAAACCTCGAAATATAGCTTCTTTCATGCATTTACTTTTCGCGATCGTGGAAAATGCTTCGCAATCGCAAAGCAAAAAATTTTCCAGCCCAAAATTTGCCCTTCGCGATCGCGGAAATTCAATCGCGATCGCGAAGAACAAACTCCCTAATTCTTCCATATAGCCTCTAGTATAATGGTCATAACATTTTGTACAAAATTCCAAACGAAGAATGGTTTGACTTTATGAAAACTACACATCAAGGACTACAACTTTCATTTTTGAATTATCTCCAAATTTCTTATAGATTGCGAGATATAAGCTTCCAACGTCGGTAGAGATTTTGTTCTACGTGATCGCGAAAGAGCTTTTGCGATTGCGATTCACAAGGCCCCAAACTGTTGTTTGCTCTTCGCGAACGCGACCAAATGTTCTCGATCGCAATGCACACCTCTGTAGACAAAAACAGCAATTATATATGGCCTAGAAATGGTTCAAAACTATCCCGAAACTCACCCGAGCCCCTCCGGACCCCGTCTGAACATACCAACAAATCCCAAAACATATTACGGACCTACTTGAGGCCTCAAATCACATATAACAACATTGAAATGACAAATCAAACCTCAATTCAAACTTAATAAAACTAAGAAATTCCAACTTCTACATTCGATGCCGAAACTTATCAAATAAAGTTCGATTGACCTCACATTTTGCACACAAGTCATAAATGACATAACGGAACTATTCTAATTTTCAGAATCGGATTCCGACCCCGATATCAAAAAGTCAACTCCCTGATCAAACTTTCAAACTTAAACTTCATATTTTCGCCATTTCAAGCCTAATTTAACTACGGGCTTCCAAATAATTTTCCGGACACACTCCTAAGTACAAAATCACCATACGGAGCTATTGGAATCATCGAAACCCTATTCCGGGGTCGTTTACACATAAGTCAACATTCGGTCAACTATTTCAACTTAAGCTTTAAATCTTGGAATTAAGTGTTCTAATTCATTCTGAAACCTCTCCGACGAGTCACAAAATTATAATTGAACACAGGATAAGCAGTAAATGGGGGAACGGGGCTGTAATACTCAAAATGACCGGCCGGTTCAATACACCGTGTCTTGAGTGCTCTGATGTAATATGTATCTCCCAAGTCTGGGACAATCTCTCATAATATGCCTAGTATCATCACACTCATAACACCCCTCTGCAGGTTTGACTGCTCATACTGAGTCTATGCCGGATAACTAGAATAACCATTATAGGAATCTCGTGTCGGCGGTGTAGTAAAAGAACTTACTGGTGCACCCCGAGTAATCTGATATGCGGACTAAGCTGATCGACTGCTCGAGCCTCCGCCATAATATATTTGCAGAGTAGTATCCACTAAATTCTCCAAATCCTCGAGACCTCTTGGTCTCCTTAGTTCCCTTTTTCCTCAATCAAACGCATCCTAACATCTTGAAAATTTCCACCACTTACTGAAGTGAAGTATCAGTTTGTGGCCCCGAGTCATACAGAATCTAAGATTATAACTGAGTCCTTTAATGAATTTGTGGACTCGCTATATGGCTGTAGGAACCAAAGTAAGAGTATGACAGGCTAACACTTTGAATCTGATGGCATATTCTGATGTCTTTATGGTGTCCTGACGCAACCGTTCAAATTTTGTGCGCCACGCATTCCATAAAGTCTGGGGAACAAACTCCCTCAAAAACATCTCTGAAAACTGAGGCCAAGTAGGTGGTGTTGCATTGGCTGGTCTACCCTCTCCATAGGCTTGCCACAAACACCGGTGGAGAATTATCTCCCCAAAGGCCAATTTCTTTCTTTGCTATGTTGACCCAACATCGCCGAGCTGGCCCATTTCTTCATATTTTCCTCGATTCTTCCTTGGGGTAATATATCCCCCTATTTGTACACAATGATCCCAAGAGTAAAGCTCCTTACAAAAAAATCTTGGCACGAACCACGTAACCCATAAGCTCATCAACCACCATACTTCCTCTGAAGCACCCCATGTTGCCGCAATCGAGACGTCCACATTGAATAGACCTTCTAAAAATTTGAAGTTGTTTCTCTAACTCCTTTGATACTGAAATATAGGATTATTAAGGACGGTATCATACCTCAAGTCCCAACATTATCACCTGCCAAAATCTCCGGCCTTAAACTTGTGCAAATTTCGGGGAACCTTTCAGTACTACCTATGTACATCTCAGGCCAGAACTGATATAACACATGACCCCGCAATCTGTCCATTGATAGTGGACTCCCCCACTTGATGTGAATCCATAGGACACAGCGTCTGATGATCCACAATACTAACCTTCACAGCTCGTACTCATCAACCAAATGCTAGAATCCCTGCACCCCACGTATATCACTGAGTGATCCTTCAATACATCTGTATCTTCAATCGGGACCACATGTTGAGACGATGTTTGAGCATCCCTAGCTCCCTCGCAGTCTATCCGGGACATCACGAACCATTGGTTCATAGCTGATACCGAGTGTGCAATGTCATACCCGAGTGGAGCAAGACTCTACTAAACTTGCTTATGACTTATAGCACCCCATGAACCTAGAGCTCTGATATTGTGATGACCCAAAAGGTCATCTTATGTTTTAGAACTCGAATCTACACTCTAAAGCCTTACAAATCTCATTTTTACCCTCCTTGATTTGCATGCGCAGTCCGAGCAGGTTTCCAGAAAGCTTTTATGTTGAAAACTAATGAAAATAAGAATTTTTGCCTTAAAAGTTGATTTTAGTTGACTTCGGTCAACATTTCTTGTAAACAGGCCCGGATACGTGTTTTGATGGTCCCGGTGGGTCCGTACCAAATTATGGGACCTGGGCGTATGCCCGAAATCAAATTCGGAGGTCCCTAGCTCAAGTTATGAATTTTTGATAAAAATTAAAAGTTTGGAAATTATTTGTTTTTAAGAATTGATTGATATTTGGCATTGTTAGTATCGGGTCCGTATTTTAGTTCCAGAGCCCGGTATAGGTTCATTATGATATTTAATACTTGTCTGTGAAATTTGGTGAGAAACGGAGTTGATTTGACGTGATTCGGACGTCCAGTTGAGAAAATAGAAATTTTAAAGAGTTCTTGAGAATTTTATTTGATTTGGTGCTAAATTCGTAGTTCTAGGTGTTTTTTTGCCGATTTGATTGCGCGAGCAGGTCCGTATGATGTTTTTAGACTTTTGTGCATGTTTGGTTTGGAGCCCCGAGGGCTCGGGTGAGTTTCGAATAGGCCACGGGATGTTTTGGACTTTGGAAATCTGGTTTTTCTGCAAAATCTGTATTCTGGCATGTCCTTCGTCGCGTTCGCAAAGGTACTCTTGCGAACGTGAAGAGTAAACTGTGCAGCTAAAGTTTTCTTCTTCGCAAACGCGAAGGCCTAGTCACGAACGCGAAGTGATGGGGGACTTACCCTCTGCGAAAGCGACTGGCTCAACGCGAACGCGAAGCATGTGGGGACCTGGGGGGGGGGGGGGGTCGTTGCTTCATCGTGAAGGCGAGCCATGTCTCGCGAACGGGAAGGCCAGGGGGGAGTAATCATCGCGAATGCGAGATGGATCTCACGAACGCAAACGCTTGGCAGCCATTACCCATCGCGAACGCGATGAACACTGTCGCCTAGCACTTAACAGAATCCAAAAACGGGATTTTAGCCAAAAACTCATTTTTCTCAAAAACCAAACAGTGAGAGGCGATTTTTCAAGAGTCATTTCTTTCCCAAATTATTGGTAAGTGATTCTAAACCATTTTCTTTCAATTACCCATTACATTTCTTGAAATTTCAACCTAAAATATAGAGTTTTCATGGTAGAATTAGGGGTTAGGGTAGAAACTAGAGATTTCGGGAATTTGAGAATTAGACCCCAATTTGAGGTCGGATTCCAAAACTAATTACATATTCGGGCTCGGGGGTGAATGGGTGAAAGGATTTTGGTCCGAACCTCAGGTTTTGACCAAGCGGGCCCGGGGTCGATTTTTTGACTTTTTGGAGGAAAATTTGGAAAATTTAATTTATGCAATATAATTGATTCCTTTAGCAATATTTGATATTATTGAGTCATTTTTGAATAGATACGAGTGGTTTGGAGGTGAATTCCAAAGGAAAAGATGTGATCGAGAATTAAGTGGATTTCGGAGCGAGGTAAGTGTTGTGTCTAACCCTGACTTGAGGGAATTAGGAACCTTAGATTACTTGCTAAGTGAAATTCATGTAAGCGGTGTATATGTGAGGTGACGAGTACTTATGCGCCGCCAAATTTACCTATTTTTCATGTTTCTCAGTTTTTCTTATATTGTCTCATTCCTATGCCTAATTGCGATGTGTTATACTAGTGTTGCTCAATTTATCGTTCTTATCATGTTTACGGATGTTCTGGTGATAATTGAGTTTTTATTTCAAAATTGAGATTGATGTTTTGGAACCAAATGTTGAGGTAAGATTTGTACTTATTATTCTATCTCCATGTTGATATTTATGCATTGCATTATGGTAAGGGAGAGTGATAATGCACGAAGGGTGATGTCGTGCCATATTGTGAGTGTTAATGCACGAAGGGTGATGCCGTGCCATATTGTGAGTGTTAATGCACGAAGGGTGATGTCGTGCCATGATATGAGAGTTAATGCACGAAGGGTGTTGCTGTGCCATTTCTATTTATTTTATGGTGAGATTGAGAGTAAAAGCACGAAGGGTGATACCGTGCATTTTTCCTTACTGTATTCACTATTTTTGTTGATTCATGGTATATTGACTGCTCCGGTGATCACTCTGTTGTAGTTCTTTATCTTGTATTCCCCTCAGTATGTTCCCCTCCTGACATTTCCTGTTTAGTTCTTCATTTCTGTTATTTGCATATACACTGTTAAATTGTACATGTTGATTTGTAGGTGCCTTGCCTTAGCCTCGTCACTACTTTGTCGAGGTTA
Organism: Nicotiana tomentosiformis; assembly: GCF_000390325.3. Lineage (NCBI taxonomy): Eukaryota > Viridiplantae > Streptophyta > Magnoliopsida > Solanales > Solanaceae > Nicotiana > Nicotiana tomentosiformis. The sequence continues at coordinate 42,875,364 of NC_090815.1, forward strand.
GGCTCGACACTTACCAGTACATGGGTTCGGTTGTACTGATGCTGCACTCTGCACTTTCTGTGCAGATTTTGATACCGGCTCAGGTTGATCGAGATTTGCTACTGGTCCGCTGTCCAGAGACTCAAGGTAGATTTGTCGGCGTTCACAGACCTTGAAGTCCCCGTCTATCTTTTATGTCCTACTGTTTTCTTTCCTTCAGATAGTTGTATTTCTTTCAGACTA